>NC_056524.1:84237412-84302520 GCF_019175285.1 Sceloporus undulatus | reverse complement strand
CCTTCCTTCCTTCCTTCCTTCCTTCCTTCCTTCCTTCCTTCCTTCCTTCCTCTGTCTGCAGCTCTGTGATTTGACTTCTCAGCCTCTTCCTTCTTTATTTTTTTTTCTTGCTCAATTTCTGTCTCACCTCTTATCCATTGTGGGGCACTCTCTCAGTTTCAGACAGGAACCACATTAGGCAGCAATGCCATATAGTATACACATTCACACACATATGTCTTCACAAGGTATTGTACAAATAAATGCACTCTGCCAGCAACACCTAGAATTATTATTTTCCTGATGTGAATCTGTTATAAATTCCCCCATAATGCTCCTTCCCTATCATTTTTCTGGTGCATTGTGGGAAATTTAAAAGATGGCTAAAAATAAACACACAAGAGTGCTCTGAGTGCCACTACTACAGATACCACACAGAGAGAAGCCTGCTAAAGACTATTGAGAGAGAAAAAATCTCCTTTGTGACATTTGTTCATTGATTTAATTTATAACCTTCTTTTCTCCTAATATGGGACCCAAGGCTGATTTTTCCCATTGTTTCATAGCAGTTCCTGGGCCAGTGTAGCCTTGCAGAGCTTTTGACCTGCAATTCTTAAGACTTTTTCACACAGGGACCTATGTATTTCCATTCTGAAAATGATTAAAGTGCTGGCATCTTGGAAAAGCAAGCCCATTTGCTAATGCTCATTACACACAGAGCACAACAAGGAGTTAAAAGCACATTACTGAGGATCCAATGCGAATTTGGGTATCAAACGGGTGAGGACAAATCTCAGTTGCGAGCTTGGGAAATACCGGTTATGTGCATGCTCCAAAAGCCCCCCCCCCCATGTTACCGGGAGGGAAGGGTGGCTGTCTTGGGGCTCCTGAACAAACCTTGCCAAGGCTGCAGTGCTCTGTCTCCCTCTTCTCTTCCCTGCCTACCGGTGGGGAGCCTGGCCAGAGCACTCCTGCACCCTCCTCTGCCTCCTCCTCCTCCCTCTGGCCGACTTGCAGTGGCACTGCGGCACTTGTGTCCCTCTTTTCTTCCCCTGCCAGCTTGTGTCATTCTCACACCAAAATGTAAACCATGCAGGATGTGTATAGCTCTTCCAGAAGACTAAGACTGCTCTGGTGAGCCTCCTGGAAATGCTAATGATGTAATTTCCCTCTGATGCACAAGTGCTATATACAGCTATGGTTGTAGAGTGCTCCAGAACTATAGTAGCATCAGAGATCTATAGCGCTGTAGAGTCATATCTCTAGATTTCACTCACGTGGTCGAAAATTATACTTTCAGAAGGCTTCTCTGAGGTTTTCCAGAGGTTTTAGGTTTTCCAGAGAAACCACATCCTGCATTTCTTATATTTTAGTGCTAATAAAGACTAGAGTACAAAATAAGGGATCCATTTTTGGAGAACAGAAAGGGATCAAATTTAGTTCCTGTTGGGTTTGAGTGAGATTGTTATGGAGATTCTAAGTTTAGCAAAATTTTGAAAAACAGTAGTGTTAACAAGATAATAATTCACAGTGCAAGTCAAACAGACCCTACTTCATTACTTGATGACCAACATAAAGTTTTGCTCATTTCTATCTACCTCATCCTATTCCACTCATGAAAGTCTCTTCAGTGTAAACAGCATTCCACAACCTACATTGTGTTATTGCTACAGCTATTCTCTGTTTTCTTACTAATGGCAATGTGCCCAATGTTCTCCCTTGAGCTACATTTAGAGAATTTTAAAAGGAATGCAATGAAAGTAATATAATGGGTATACATCCCCACATAGATAAGTTCCTAGATAATCTTTGTTGAAGGAGATATCCAAATTTTAATAAATGTGCAGGTTTAATTATAGAAGAAGAATAAGACATAATAGTAGAAAGAATTCTTACTTTTTTTGTAACTAGCCATGTCAAATTGCCAAATGAAAATCTATGTGCACAGAACTATAATCATGCATTAATGTGAACACTTAATTGTTCAAATAATTTACACAATTATAGGGCCTCTGAATGTAAGGTGCCCTCACTTTCAATTCACAAGTGTGGGTGGCCTTTTTCCTTTAAAGGATGGTGCTCTACAATATCTGTTTCAAAGATTATGTCACTGGGATGGAACCCTGCTTGAATATTTGACATAATAGTAAAACTGTCTCCAACCTGTAGTTAAGTCTTACCTACCAGTGACTAAAATTTATTTATTACGGTAATATGAAATCTTAAGCTACTTGCTCAAATGATAATCTATGTGAACAATTACAATTTCAGACAAGTTAAATAAAATTTAAAGGTCTCTTTACACAGGCTTTTAAAAAGTTTGTTAAAATATGATCTAAACTAATGTCAGATGAACAAAGCAAATAAATGATTACAACAAATAGATAGGGTGATCAGGGACATAGCCGGGGGGGGGGGGGGTTCTTGGAGTCCGGACCCCTCCTTCCATTAGAAAAATGAATGGTGCATGCTGCTGCACTGCCACACCCAAGCCCCATTATAATGGTGGCACTTAGTCTGGACCCCCCCCTTCCTAAAATCCTGGCTACGTCCCTGGGGTGATGGTCTAGAATAATGAAATGTTCTGGATTGATGGTTGTCTCCCCTGGTGTTCAGAGTTGGGTGTGCTTAAAAGCTCTAACCAGCGTTCTGCCCCTCTTAAGTTATTGTGAAGAAAATATGAACAATGCAAAACTTAAATTATTGGCAGCTTTCCCTCCCATCCAAAACTAAGGAGGAGGATAAATATCCCAAACTTCTGTTAGTCACTGAAAGAGAACAGAAGGACAATGAGACAGTGGCTGGATGTCCAGATTTGATTCTTGGGTTTCCAGTTGTCCACCACGAGCAATCTAACATTCCTCTTGAGAAAAGTCTAAGACATGACAATTGTAGCAATTGCCTCACCAGCATGCATGAACCCAGAGTTTTTCAAGGTGAACCTTTCATTGTTTTCAACAGTGAATAATCAGAAAGAATGTCTAACATACTTTTTGAGGTTCAGGTTACTTGTGTTTAATTGTGGGATGGGGAAGAGCATGCATGACATCCTGGCAAAGGGTAACATTGGCGGGTTACAGACCGCCATTTAGTACGTATTCTATACGTACTAGGGTTATGAAGGGGCGGTGCTTCCGCACCCCCGTAACCCTAGTACGTATAGAATGCGTACAAGATGGCGGCGCCCTGTTCATACGGGCGCCGCCATCTTTATGTATCGGATGCTGTGCGTCCGAACGTGTCATGGCGCTAATGATGTCGCGAATGCGCCAGCGGCGCCTCGCGACATCATTAGGGCGCCGCAAGAAGAAGCTCCATTTTGGAGCTTCTTTTTTGCTCCATAAGGGAGCCGCGCGGTGTGGCTGCGACGGCTCCCTTACGGAGCAAACGGAGGCGGCGGCAGACCGCCTCAAAGCGGCGGTCTATAACCCGCCCCCGTAAAATCCTCACTGCTGCAGTGTGTTAGTGAGAATGCAGTGTTCTTGTGTCTAATGTTATTTATACCGAGCAAGCTCCTAAATTATGAGCAATGACTAAGCAGTGCCAGTCGCTCTTTTTGCATCTCAGTATCAACTTCTTCATACAGGTTACAGTAAAAACTCATTTAATCTGTTCTTTTTAGTATTTTCTTTAAAAAAAATTCTTAATGATTTGGAATATTAAAACATCTCAATCAGAGTAAGCTCTTCCACTGCACCATTTTCAGATCCTGCATCCACATTTAACAATTCTTTGTCGATTAACTATGCCCTAATGCTGCCCCAATTAAGCATCTTTCGCTGTCATTAAACTAAAAAGTTTCCTGGGGAATTGCTTTAATATACTGTGTCCAACTGAATTAGTATGTACTGTAGTAATTCACATTTATAGCACCTTTCATGTTTTATATCAGACGAAGAAGGCATTGAAATGGATTCCTTAGGAAAAAAATGAGTTATTGAAACCAAAATAATGAGTGAAAATTGGATGCAGTTTGCTGCTATTCGCAATGGGAAGGACTTTTGCACAAGGTGGGGCAGAAATAGCCCTCCAGGTCTCAAATCTCCTAGGCTTTCCTAATCATAATAAGACAGCAGGTGTTGGCAACTGTTAGCAATAGGGGATTCTCCTCTGTTGCTGTAATAGGCTGTATCATACGGCTGCTAGCACACTGCTTGGGAGAACGGCAGCACTTACAGGCACACATAACATCGTAATGCATGTACAGTAGCCATTTTTCCAGAGAACAGTTTGTGAGCTGAAGATCTATATCCAGCCCCAAACCACATGCTCAGAACAGAGTAGATAGGCATGGACAGTTGCTTTTTCACTCTTCACCCACTGCTTGAACTATCATCCCTACCCTGGTGAGTTTTACACATGTGACAAAGAGTACACAGAAGCTTGTTGGAGGAAAAAAAGGAAATTTCGCCTGGGAGGAAGGAAGATTATTGGCGATGACACTGTTTTTCTCCTGACTTAATCCTTGGCTCACTTGGAGCATAGGTCTATTGTCTGAGAAAGAAAAAAATACGAGACCAGAAAAAGGTCCAGATGAGATGGATAGCAGAAGAGATACTGCAAAGTGGGGAACTGCCCCAAATGAGTCCCTCTTCCCTGATTATGTCTGTCTCTCCTTAAGATAGGGTGAAAAAACATTGGGCCTGGAACCAAATCCAGCCCTCCTGAAGGACTGTACAAAGTGTCTGTCTAGCCCTGATTGTGGCCATGGCAGCACACATCAAGGTACTTAAGAAGACCCAGGCATTTTCTATATTCGGTATCCAGAATTCAGAGTCATACAGGCTTTGGACTTGGATATTCCATTTAATGATCATGCCTAATCTCTGTTGATGGAGATTCATCTGTGAATGTGTCTAAATGTTATTAAAGGTATCTCAGGGTCTAAGTATGTATAAATGCATGCAACAAAACTACTGACAATCACTTCTATTAGAGAAAGCAGCTGGAGAGCCAGTGTGGCATAGTGGTTTTAACTTTGAACTATGACACTGGAGAGCAAGGTTCAAATTTCCACTCAGCCATAGAAATCCACTGGTTGACCTCGGGCAAGTCATACACTGTAAGCCTCAAAAACTTTGTGGTAGGCTCACCTTAGGGTTGGCATAAGTCAAAAACAGCTTGAAGGCACACAGCAACAGCAACAACAACAACAACAACAACAACAACAAAGCTGTGGTTGCAACTGAGAATCTGTATATGTGGTGGAGGAGGAATTAATACTTTTTCTACTTAGTTTTCTACAACTAAAATTGGTGTCACCTGGTGCAATAACCTATGGTGTCATCCCACACACACACATTAACCTCCTCCCACACCATACAGAATCCTTAATGATTTTTTTTGTACTAACATTGCTCATAAATCATAATTCCTGTATACAGTGGTGCCCCGGGATACGAAATGATCGCGTTACGAAATTTCCGGGGTACGAAAAAGTTAGATTGGAAAAAACTGTTCCGGGTTACGATGTTTTTTTCAGGTTACGAAATTTATTTCGGCGCGAAATTCAAACGCAAAGCGCGGCTAGCGGCTTTCCAGCGCTAACTGAAAGCCTTTTCGGGTTGCGAAATTATCGGGTTACGAACGGAGCGGCGGAACGAATTAATTTCGTAACCCGAGGTAGCACTGTATCAGTAAATGTAATAGCAATAGTTGTGAAATAAACAACTAGTAAAATCAACATGACCTTTAAATTCTAATAGTATGTGCATTGCCCAAATATATTTACATATACAATGTTTCATGTGGTTAAAGTGAAAATTCGATAAGATGTGATGTTTTTCAAGAAGGCTTGCTTCCTGAACCAGCCCCCTTTGAAATCTCAAGAGATTCATATGACCAAGGTAAAATAAAAAGAATTGTGCCACAACTTCAAGACTTAGGATAGAGTCATAAAGACAATAGAGTCATAAAGTCAATGAAGAAGGTTTATCTACTTTTTTTGAACATGCCCACAGACAGTGCACTAGTAGGCGTGTGGGAGTGGTACTTGGGGAATCCAGTTTCTAGTCCCCACTGGGCCATGAAACTCACAAGAACCAGCCATATCTCATAGTGTTATTGTGAGAATAAAGAGGAGACAAAGACGCATGCCACTTTGAGCTCACTTAAGAGAAAATAAAGGATAAATGTATCTAATATTAAATAACTAATAAATATGTTCCATGCACTGAAGAACACAACAGCCCTACCCTCATTTTAAATATAACTGTTTTTAGGAGTGGGTGATATAAATGGGATCACAAACAAGAACAGAAAACTTCAGGAAGTACTAGGAAATAGATGTAGAATAGATTACACGATATACTTTAGAGACTTACAGTTAGTATTACTAAACCTATTTGTACATTGTCATGTATAAATAAGATCAAAGGATGTTCTGAGGAAGTAAATGAAAGCTTATGCTACAACATCTTTCATTCAGCTAATCTCAAGGGTGCTACAAGATCCCTTTGCATTTGTTGTCGTTGTTAAGTGCCCTCGAGTCAACCCCAACTCATGACAACCCTGTGTATGAGACAGTCCAAGACCTCTGTCTTCCACTGCTCTGCTCAGGTCCCGCAGGCTCAGGTCAATGGCCTCTCTGACTGAGTCTATCCATCTTGCATATAGTCTTCTTCTCTTTCTAATGCATTCTACCTTTCCTAGCATTATTGTCTCTTCTAATGAGTCATGCCTTCTCATGAATAATTAAAATGCTACACCTCCAAAAATGTAATTTGCATATTATGTTATCCACTTATCTCAGTTTGAAAAAGTAGCTTGTGCACTGTAAGAGACCCCTAAACCTTTGAAATCCATGGCTGGAGGTGATTCAGCATCTGCTTGTAGAAACTTCAGCTACTCTGCATAAAACAGCCAAAATCTTCCTACATGAAGCTGAACTATCAATTTAATTCTGTAATATAAAGGCTGGATCAAAACTGATGTGGTAGTTACTTTACTATATGAAAAGACTGATATGGTGAATCCTTTATTATTTTACTATGTAAACCTTTTATTAGAAAATATTTAAGAAAACAGTTTTACATAAAACAATAAGCAATACATATCAAGTCCAAAGAATGCAATAGCAAATAAAACTACATAGTAATATGGTAATATATAAAAAGATTAGATACAAAGCAAATTTCATTCCTAGGATGTGTTAAATTATTAAAACATATTTTAAATAAAATAGAACATACTAAGGAGACCAAAATATATATCCTTTACTTTTAAATCACCGATGGCAATCACTAATATATCCAAACAGTTGCATACCATAAAAGGAAAGAAAAAGAAAAAAAAAGAAGAAGGGAAAAGGGGGAGAAGAAAGGGAGAGGAAGAAAAGAAAACTGAAACTTCACCGTTCCTTTTCTGCCAAAACCACAGCTGGTTCCTCATACTGATGATGGCCAGAAATGTGCTCAATGTAAATGTCTCTTGATCATCTAATGGTATCTGACACCATTAGCTTGTGCATGAGCTTTGCATAGCGCTTTCCCACTCCTCAGACTCTCAACACAGGTTCATTTGCCGGATCCCAGGCACCCAGGGCTCCAACAAGCAATGCATGGACAGAGACCTCATACTCCTTTTGTCTCAGGACATCGGCCAGAGGGGTATACTTTTGATGTTTCCGTTCTCTGGCCTCCCTCATGGCTGGCTTCCTGTTTTCAAAGGGGTTGGTGACATCCACAATAGTAATCTTCTTGTGATCTTCATCTGTGATTGCTATGTCAGGTCTCAGTTGACTATCTGTCCCAGGTACAGTTCGATTTAGAGAGATGGTGCCCATTGAAGCTGGGATAGCTTTGGCCAGTAGATTGACAACCTTCCTCCAAAATAATGTTTCTTCCCACTATAAGTAACAATATTCCAGGACAAAAGATTTGGAAGATCCTAACAGAATTACAGCTTTTTACTTTCTTTCATCCAGAAGTAAATTGGCATTAACAGCATGAATGTCATGTCATTATTATTTTCTCCAGGTCAGTTTCCAAAGCCATAGATAGATAGATAGATAGATAGATAGATAGATAGATAGAAGTTCTCAAGTGAGATCAGCAGTTAGTCGAGTTTTCAAGTGAATACCCTTCAAATGTGGATGGCTATATCAAATCAGATGAACATAACTGCTAAACTGCAGCTGCCAAAATATATTCACCAACAGGACCCACTAACCATCTGGTTTAACAGAGTCCTCTGAGCCACCATGCATCAGTACAAACACACTGTCCTTTTTCCAGATGGTAAATAATATAAGGCAGTTCTTTCCTTGCAACAAATTCAGTGTGATAATCCAGTAGTCTCAGTGAAGACCAGCCCAAAACCAGGTGAGCAGCATGCTCATAATCCAAAGCCTCTAATATTATATTAGAAGTACTCTGCAACATTGTCTAACAGATTCTAATTGTTACTTCTCAAGAATCAAGTGTTCCATTTTTAAACCAAGTTCTATTTTAAAACCAAAACAGCACCTAATGCAAACACAATAACTTCCCAAATGCAGAATTACTACACTCCTTATGACAAAAGCCTTTGCAGCTTAGTGGGTATATACAGACTAGAAAACATTCTGAATGAAGGTCTAATGCTAAGTCCCACTGAGATGATAAATACACTGGTAGCATGTATAACAAGAACAGCCTGCAAGGGGAATATTCATAGGTAATAATGGCAGATCTTGCTCATCAGGAAAAGCCTAGCTTCCTGTGTTCTGATGGTCTCTTGTAATCATCATCTTCAAGAAGGTATAATTATGCTTTTTGTAATGCAACAGTACAACTGAAATATTCCCCCCAGATGTTTATAGGACTTATTAGCCCTGCTAAATAGGGCATGTTCTTCAACTTCAGCTAAAGTGAAAAAGTATGGCTATATTTATCATTTCCAACTTTTGCAGATTAGTTTTGTAACCTAAGGCAAAACCAAATTATCCAACTTCTTTGCAATCTCAGGTTAAAGAGGTAAGATTTCCTTCCCCACCACCACCCAAAAAATGAGGATATGAAAGACTATTTATTTCAGGTGGTGGTTAAAAAAAGGATTCTAAGCAGAAATTGGGGGAAAAAAACTACTATGTATTCTTTTCTCGGACTGTATTACCACTCTTGGAAGGTAAAATTAATTTTGTATTTATTTTAATGAAGTTGGGGTGATGAGAGGGCCAAGACAAGGTGGAAACTGTCAACATTGTACTAAAACAGATACATTTTTGTTATCTGGACTTAAAAACAAGCAATCTCCTTTTCTTATTACATATATCTTATATGGAAACAGAAGAAACATTACTGAAAACTATGTATTTGTATCTAGTGTACAGAATATTGGTGTGCATGCCAAAAGCAATAATCCCACATTCAGAATGTTTCCCCCATTTTTGGGTGAAAAAAATAACTTGGTTCTGCCTCTGTTCTAACTGATCGTCACAGTTAAGAACTACTAGTAAACTTGGTTATCGAATTAAATGTTATTATACCTTCCTAAGTGTAAACATAAATTGTCATAGAAACTGCACACAAAATTAATCATTTGAAACCCAGAGCATATTGTTTTTAAAAAAATTATTTTTTTTATTTTATATTATAATTCATATCTTCTCAAGTACAACCTTCTTATTTTTCTTTCTCTAATTAAATGTGTTCTCTGAGACAGCAGTTTTTATTCAGAACAACCCACCCCCTATGTACCTCAGAGTGCTGAAGGTTTGCATCAGTAAGAACAAGCTTCCCTTCTGTTCATATTTTGGCTTATTTTTTATTTATTTATTTGCTGTGTATTTCTAAATAGAAATCAGGGTGTGTGTTTTTTCACATGCTGCCATTTGGACCTTAGAAAGATTCCATTCCATTCATTCTGTTCAGATGCCCTTGGACCACAGAGCCTGCTTCATCCTGGATTTCCCTGCTTCCTCTATCTGTTACCTTCAAAGTGCCATCCGGAAGCCTCCAGCCTTCTTTGCCCATATTTATTTTAAAGGTTTATATCTCACCTTTCCAAAGGGCAAAGCAGCTTCCACAAAAATGATCAGAAATAGCAATAACAACAAAGCAATTCAAGAAGACAGTCTCATAAACCAAAGTCACTGCACAGTGCACTTTGTATTTAGACATTAGAAAAGTCCACTCCGCTTCCACAGACCTTTTGCCAGTGATGTTTCACATTCTCATCATCTCTTTCTCACTGTTGGACAGGGGAAGGGCATTGTATCCAGTCATCTCTTAAAGCAGACATGAGTAGACTGATAGAACTCAGGGTGATTTGCAACTGGTAGCAGTTCTGACTGTCAGTTGTCTAACAAAAGCAGTAATTAAAACCCTCCTACAATTATATTTCTGGAAAAGAATAATGGAAAAAAAACTTGGTCCAGAATCCGGTGGTGTACATCTGATTATGGAACTGAAAGTTCCTGAAGAATACAGAAGAATATGATACTCCTCCACACTGTATCTTTCCTGTGCATCCTCAAAATCTAAGGATGAGGTACCAGCTGGAGCCAGTTTTGGGAGGTGATGAGTAGTGCAGAAATGAGGGACGCTGAAGAAAGCTATGCTGCACAATGATGCTGTAGTTATCCTTAGGAGTGAGCACGTGTGAAAGCACTTGTGAGTTTTGTTCTGGAACTAATCATTACTTCATGTGAAAAACATATGAACTCACTTTCTTAATTCTTAATGCATGTCCATTCTCCTATGGTAGTATTCTTCACCTAACTCTGGTGGACCTCAACATTCTAATAAAAAGCAAGTTGATCATCACTATATAACTATAGTAATAAAATTATTCCAAATAGCATGAAAAAATTATTTGCTTTCACAAACAGATCATATTGGAAGACTACTTTTGATTCATTTTATACAAAGTTGCTGTAAATTCAAACACAGTTGCTAATATAAGAGTTGGGTGAGATGGCATATAAAGCAAGAAACTTAGGCAGTGTTTCTGTTTGCCAGAATCTAATTGAGTTATGGGAATGCTGTTGGGGAATGATAACAATGCTTTAATGCATGTTTTCCATTTTCAGCAGGTTCTTTTTATTACTACTGCCAGTATTAAAACCTTCTTGGTTGGTTAGATAAGAAGAAACAGGCTGTGTCGATGAAGGTGCTGCTGCTGTTCTACTTGCTATAATACAAGATTATCAGATGATAAATAATGTGTGTGATTTTTCTCTCCCTTGTAGTTGCACTCTGCTGTGACCAAGATCCAAGTACAAAGACCAGGTTTCAATTATACATTTGCTCATATCTGCATCCTAAATAATGACAAGTCTTGCATAGTGGATGACATTGTGCACATACTGAAGGAACTGAAGGCTGCTCGCTTGTCTAACCAAACGAATTTTGCTATCACATATCCAATCACACACTTGAAGGATGGCAGGGAAGTGTACAATGGACACCAGCTTGGCGGAGTCACCGTGCACAGCAAAGACCGGGTAAAGTCTGCCGAAGCCATTCAGCTCACATATTACTTGCAGGCAATCAACTCCCTGAATGATATGGTGGCAGAAAAATGGGAATCCAACTTCTGTGACACTGTTGAACTTTTCCAGAAATCCAACCAGAATGTCACAATGTATCCTTTCACTTCATCATCTCTACAAGAAGACTTCCAAAAGACAAGTAGGGTATCAGAACGCTACCTGACCACAAGCCTGGTCCTTGTGGTAACCTTGGCCATGCTTTGTTGCTCCATGCAAGACTGTGTCCGCAGCAAACCCTGGCTTGGCCTCCTTGGGATGTTAACTGTGAGTTTGGCCACTCTCACTGCAGCTGGAATCATTAATCTGACTGGTGGGAAATACAATTCTACTTTCCTTGGAATTCCCTTCATCGTATTAGGTAACTGCCTTTTATTCTGCTATTTTCATTAATGTTTCTCTGTGAAATAATTATCTGTCTTAAACTACTATTCAGACCAAAGCTATCAAGAGGAAGGAAAAGGACAGGGCAGGAGAATCCAGGCCATTTGGAAGGGCCACAGTTTGTTTAATCATTAATATTTAGAAATGAGATACCATACTTGTGCTAACATTGCAGCCAGCAAATCCTCAGTATGCCTCTGAGCCTTTCTACTTTCTGTGATACTTATATACTGAATACCAATCCATGTAATGCACATAATATTTAGACTATTTGTCATTTATTCTTTACTTTATTCATTTACTGTTTAATGGAACCTAGGCTAATCCATAAGATAGTTATGACCACAGCTATGAAAAGTATAGGCAATAGCATGGAGCATTAGGCAGCAGAGAGTGAAGGAGAATCAAATCAAATGCATACAGTACTTCTCTGTAGAATATTTAGTTTGGTTTTGTACTTAGCTTCATAACACAATCTTCTGCAACTTCTTGTATTCAAATTTAAAATAGTAGCTGTCTTAGTGAATAAGGCCAGAAACATGCTTTTTACATATTCAATATATATTACAGTATAATTGTATGGTTTACTGTATATGTAGTTTATCAGTTAATATATGCAAAATATGTTAACTTTCCAGGAGGGGAGGGAGACGGGCATTTCTCATCAGAGAACCTAAAAGTAACAAGGTATTTTGAAGATCCAGGTGAATTTTCAAACTTGTAGTTTTGTTAATCTGTTTCACTTCAAAAAAGTAAGAAAGAAAGAAAGAAAAGGGTTGTGTGGCACCTTTAATAGATTAATTTTGGCACAAGAATTTCTGGGTTACAAACCACTTCCTCAGATGCAATGTCTTGATGCATCTTTTAAAAGTGCATTGTAATTCATAAAATGAATTCTAAAATAAACCTGTTAGTCTTATAAGTGTCACAAGAGACCTTTTCCTTCCAAATCTATAAAAGTAACTTTCTAACTAAAGGATTGTTTTTACTCCAGAGAGATAGGAGGTTGGAATGAAATGATCTTTTGAAGTTAGCCAAATTATATTTTTAGAAATCCCTCAGTTTGATTTTGCTTCATTCATAAGTGCTGGTGAGGAAATAATGCTGCAATCCACCGGTATCTCCTTGCTAACAGCATTACACATTTGCAGAATATTCAGTACAGTGATTTGATAAAGGATTCACAGCCTGAAGTTTAATTTACAATGCTTTCTTATGTTTTAGCATAAATGAGCTCATATTGCTTCATCATATCTTGTGGATGCATTGTCCATTTCTCAGGTGGTTTCTTGGTTTTGGCAACAAAAATTAATTCAGACTGAATATTAGGTCTACTAAAAGGTGCCCATAATATGCACGTTCATCTCTTACATTGTAAACTAAAAAGGAATACAGAATATGAATACATCTTTCTCAGCAAACATTTGTGGATGGAAGATATTTAGTAAAAAGGAAGGGTGTCAGGATTAAAAAATAATGACTGTTTTATTCAATTTCACAATGGCATCCAAAATGTAAGGTAAATACTACATCATTTAAAGGCAATATACTGCAGGAATGTGTTGTCAGGAAACTAGTAATTTCCTGTAAATTTGCCTGAATGTAAAATGATAGTGCCTTGATCAAAATTTAACAATTTGTACCAAACATAAGCCTCCTGTACCACAATCTGTGTTAAAGAAAGTAAAACATAGGAATTTAATGTACAAATCCACCCATAGAATATGACACATGGAATTTTTTTTTTAATGGTGTCAGGTAAAATGATCAAGATACCTGTTACTTGAGGGCAACCTTTCATATTTTTAATAGAATGACAGAGAATATACTATGATCCTCACTTTCAAATGGGTTAACTTGTGACAAATCTTTCAATTTTGAGTATTCTATTGTTCAGTAGCAGCTACAGGCTTGTTTTTGTTCCTTCCAGGAACAAGTTTCAGGCAAGTAATTCAACTCTAAGTAATTGTCAGAACAAAATCGGCCAGTTCATTTGAATCCTTCCAGTGGTTTGCATGGCTTAATAAAAACTGACAAAAACTAGACTGCAGAGTGAAGGGCCACTGTGTAGCAAGGCCTGAAGAATCTTTAATTGGAATCAGTTCAGGCTGGAAGATGGCTTTATCTCTCTACAAAATATGACATTTAATACTAGTTATCAAAAATTAGATGTTTACTAGAGACAAGAGAGTTGTCTGTTTATTTTAAAGCAGTACAAAGTGTTCAATGCTCCTGACCAATCATACCCATATTCAAACAGCCTGTGTTGTCAAAACCTACCACAAGTAGAGACCAATAGTCTTAGTTTAATTTTTCTGAATTAGTGTCTATCCTTCTGTCAGAAATTGCTTATTCTTTCCCTTTTACTGTATTCTGTGAATATACTCTTCCAGAGTGGGAAAAATATGCTTTATACGAGACATGGCAACATGCTGACAACATGTGACATTGTATATTCCACATTCATCATCCAGCCCAGTCCTATTGCATCAATCAGTTTGTGAGTCCCTCTATTAGCCCTTTTTACCAGTGTTGCCACCGCTGTGTTAAGAACAGCATTGCTAAATTTAAGAGACACCGTGTGCACATATATAGACAGGCACAGATACAATTTTCTCTCTCCCATTCCAGAAAGGAAGGAGGCACTCAGAGCTACAGTCTATGTATCAGTCTAGGACAAGAGAAGGTGCTTTGCACCATTGACAGCCACCACTTTTGCTGCCATATTTAAAACAGCAACTGCAACAGTTACAGGACCCCAGCATTGGTAATTTAACAGAAATGATGCTGGTCCAGTCTGGTCCCTATTGTAGCTCTAGCCCCATGACCTTTAAAACATTCCCTGAATTTCTTTCCCAGTCAGTGCATCTGAGACTTTCAAAACAAGCAAATGCTGAATACTTTGTTAAAGAAATCAAACATGCAAATAAAACAAATCAGGACAAATAAATTAGGCTTTGGGACTTATTTGGCATGATATTACAGAAGGCTGCCAGACTAAAAAATGGAGATAACTCCTATCTCTTTACCAAATTGCTTGTTACTGGTTGCATTACAAGCAACATGTGCTGACATTCACTCTTTTACACAACTGTTAAAGGTACTGGAGTCATCTCCAGATTTTAATCTAGCAACCCTAGTATGACATGATAATTTAAAAGACTGATATTACTAATGTACAGTACTTAAATCCACAATGTTTTCTTTAATATTAAAAAAATCATAGCCTTACATAAAGAAACAGTGATGGCTAATCTCTTTGAAATTGTTAACCATCAAGGAAATGATAACTTGCTTATGTGTAATATGTAGGGATCAGCAGATTGGAAGGTTGGCAGTTCAAGGCCCAAGTCCTGCATCATGGGGTGAGCTCCTGTCACTAGTCCCAGCTTCTGCCAATCTAGCAGTTTCATGCAAATGCAAGGAGATAGATAGGTACCACTTCAGTGGAAAGCTAACAGCATTCGGTGCAGTCATGCTGGCCACATGATCACCAGATTTGTCTTCGGACAACGCTGGCTCTTCGGCTTAGTAACAGAGATGAGCACCACCCCCCTACAGTTGGTTATGACTAGACATTCATGTCAAGAGACTACCTTTACCTTTACCTTTTTTATGCGTAATATACAGCTCCCCACAACTATATTTTGTTGTTTCTTTGGAAGTGTGGTACAACTTAAACTGAAAAGAAAAACTTCTGTTTCTCAGATATTAGGATGAATTCCAATTTTATCTCCTCTCTGAGTGCATCCAGACTGATTGAAAAGTCCAAGATTTTGTCCCCATTCTTTCCAGTTTTATAAACTGACCTGGGGACTCAATATAAAATGTCCCTGATCATATTGGGAGCTGACAGAAAATGTTCTGGAATTTTAAAAAAAGAATGAATCTGCAAAATAAAATCAGAAAGAACAGGAACAAAATCTAAGACTTTCTGGACTTTTTAATTTGTCAGGATGCATCCTCTGCCACTAAATTAAATCTAGATGAAGTATTTTAGCATGTTGAATAAAGCCCAGAAGAGGCTGTGGCCAAAATGTATCTCTTGATCAATCAAAAATATTTAACCACAAGTGTTTTATCGTATATACTTAACCATAAGTCAACCTCATGTATTAAAAGGGAGGTTTCTGGAGCCAAAATTATGGATTTTGATATGACCTGTGGATAGTTGAGGATAAAACCTAGGAGCATATGACAAAGGATCTAAAGGATGAAGCAAAAGAAAACGGTGCCAAAGAACTTATAGAATTTCAGCAGATATTAACTGTGTTCATACTAAAGACTAGATGGATGAGAGAATAGAGGGGAGCAGTGCTTCCAGGACCGATTATGCTCTTGCCTGTCACCAGGGAATGTTTCCTTTTTTTCAATAAGAGTTAAAGTATAGTACTTACATTGACCTGTGGATAAGTTGACACAGGTTTTTGAGCTCACTTTTTGACTAAAATTTCTAGAGTTATACAGGAGTATGTACAGTAGCTCTGATGCTTAGGTTTTCACTTCCAAATCTGTGAGGCATACCTAATACCCTTTACTTATTTATTTTTCTACTTTAGGTATGCTATTTTTGATATATTTTCCTTTGGATTGTTTTTTTTAGCTACCAGTATGTTTTGCTTATCTTTGTATCTTCATTTCCCTCCTTATATGTCCTACTCCACACGTTTTTCCTCTTTCTCTATCACTGATCGTACATGCATCCTGGTCCAACAGTTTTCCTTTCTCTTTGTTCTGTTACTGTTTTCATTTTCTACAGTGTTGATTCTTGGAGACCATTCTTATTCCTGTTTGCTGCAACATATTTGCTTTACTTTTTTTCTGAATTTACTATTCATTCTGTCCTATCATCTGTCATATTATCCCCTCTTCAGTGCTAATGCAGTACTCATTCTCTCACTCTCAGCTCCAATCTCTCCTAAGATATTATTTCTAGCTTCCCTCCCATCCAGTTCTTTCCCACAGTCCACTTGCTCGCAAAATTCATCCTGTTTTTCCCATCCTGCTTTCTATTCTCTGCTTTCTGAGCTTTTCCAATCTGTTCATAATCAGTACTATTCTCCTGTCATCTTGCTTGTTAATGTCTCAGACCACTCCTGAGGAGATAAGCAAGCTTACCTTTCAACTTGACAAGATCCAAAGAAACTGGCACAAAATATTCATAGAGAGATTTAAACTGCCACAAGATTCTTTCTTTTCCTAAGCTTTACCCACACTGCAGAAACAATCCAGTTTGACACCACTTTAACTGCCATGAAATCCCAGGAGGCTATGGAATTCTGGGATTTGTAGTTTCTTGTGGCACCGGAGTTGCCCAGATTTCCATAGCATTGAGCCATGACAATTAAAGTCAAACCAGATTATTTCTGCTGTGTAGATACAACCCCTGTAGTTGTTCTGGCTACTGTTTCAAGGTCTTTCACACTACTGTTTTTAGGCAAAGAAAAGAAAGAGATACATTGCCATTAGGTGACCAGTGTACATTTCCTCAGACAGTGTAATTACAAACATCATCACACCAGCCTTGTGTGATAGTGCCAATGGTGTTATGAAAGGAAACAGGAACATACTGCTTGGAAAACATTTGTTCTTGTACCTCTTTTCTTTCAAAGCTTACTTTCAAAGCCTGTTGGTTTGTTTATTTTTAATTTTGCTGTTTTTGCCTAATTGCAGAAACATTACTAAAAACTATTATTTAAAAAATTAAAAATTAAAAAAATTAAAACTTATTTTATTGTTTTGCCATGATATAAAAATAGCAGATATAAAAATTCAAAAACTGGACAGGCATGGCGTTAGCCTGCTTTGGAATAGTGCTTGGTATGGAGACAAAGGAGGAGAATCAGGCCCTGTCCTGCCACATGACTGCTGTAATGTCTAAACTGAAATGAGAGACTTTTTTTCACCACAATACTTGTGCTATAATGCCAAGATTGATAGCTCATTGACAAGTTTTGCCTGTCGATGAAAAGGTGCACTATAGTAACAGGGCGGCAGCAGGATGGGCATGACATTGTCTGATAAAGGCCAAAAACACTTTTATCTGTTAAAATTTTGCTTTTTGGTCTCATGTGGTAATGTCCTATATTTCCTTGGTGTTAAAGTACATCATAATGGTGTTAGGAAATAAGGTTTGTTCATGCAGAAATCATGGATGTTATTTTATTTTAAAATATTTACTCAAAAAGCTTATCTCCTGTCAAGGCCACCATCATATTTGGGTCAAACTACTTGTGCACTGGAGTACTCTTTCACGTTTTCAAGACTCATATAACAAGGCATCCAGGATTTCACTGTGCTCTCACAATTGCAACTACAAGTATTAGTTGCAAAGCTGTGATGATCATATGTTACAATGCCATCAGGCTTTCTCCTCCTCTCTATGATTGTACTATAAGCATCAAAGTGATTATGCTGTTATGTGGTTTGCCATTGTTTACAGGAGTTTTCCTTCAAAAGCAGCCAGCATGACTAACTCAATTTGGCTAAGAGCCTGAGCAGAGAGCAAAGGGTTAAAGCCTTTTCCACCATCTGCCAAACCAGCATTGTAGCATACAGGTATCCCACAGGTATCCACCTCAACACACATAGGATACCTGTGGGAGAAAAAAGATCCTTCACTAAAGTATGTCACATGCTGTTTGGCACAAATTCTGGGATCAAAACACATTTGGTTTAGGAGAGGAATTCAGCCAAACCCTATGGAAGCTGGAAGTTAACATGCCCACAAGCAGAAAAATACATTCTCATGTACTGCACTTATTTACTTCCTTCTTCCATCCAATCACACTTTCCCCAGGTCTTTCAACTCCATCCTGCCTTGCCCCCACAGTTGCACCTCTCCTCCATTTCCTGACATAAATGAAGAACCCTGTATTTAATATGCACACATTCTAACATGTGTAACAGACAGAGCAGCAGCAGCCCTCTCTCATTTATGTTCAAAAGAAGAGAGAGCATCACCCTCCATGCTACAGATGTGATGGGCAAAAACTGTGCAGTGAAAATATATTTCTAAATATATAGCCAATTCACTCCAGCCATGCATACAGACAATAGCTACCCTTCCCTTCCCTTCTCCTCCATCTCACCTCACATGCACACACATTCCCCCTTCCCTCTGTCTGTTTCTCTGTGAGAAAACAGATGGGGAAAATACTGCTGGCATTTCCAATATTTATAGCTATAGTTTTTGAGGACTTTTTGAATGAAAGGAAGGAAGGAAGGAAGATCGATCCAGTGGTCCTTGCTGTTATCCTGGATTGTTTTACTGGCAATTTCCAGCAACAGCTGCAACATTTTATTCCCAATCTCAGAGAAGTCCCAAGGGGCACATGTGTATCTCTTGTGGCTCATGCAGGAGGGTTCAGCCACTTCCCATGGATGTGTATGGTGAGGTAAGCTGCAGGGTTTACATGGTGAATGGGTTCGAGAGAGTGAAAGGAAATGAAAATATCCTCATTTCCCCACTGTGTTCCTTTAATTTTTTGTAGATGCACTACAGCTCTAAGAAAAATAATGAAATGAAATAAAAATAAATACATTTCAGATACTTGTACAAATGTAGCAGTTCGAAAGCATGCAAATGCAAATAGATAAATACATACCACTTTGGTGGGAAGGTAAACAGCCTTGCGGGTAATCATGCTGGCCACATGATCACAGAGTAGTCTCTGACAACGCTTGTTCTTCAGCTTAGTAACAGATACGAGCACCGCCCCCTATGATTGGACACGACTTGACAACCTTGTGCATGGGGAATACCTTTACTTTTACCTTCTTTCATTTCAGAAACATAGGGACACACTCCAACCTCAGCAAACCATAAATCCAGAGTTTGTTTATTTTTTAAACCTTTGAATTACTATTCTATGCTGCCTCCATCACCCCAAAAATAATGGAAAGGAGTCTACTGGCATAGAATGAGTGGGCAATGGAGGTGACAACAGCTGGCAGTACCCTGGCACAAAGCAAGGAGCAACACTGTGAGAACTCATACTTTAGGTCCATCTGGAAGAACCCACTGTCACTGCATCTCTCTTTCTCTTTTTCCTCACAGCATTCAGGTACAAAAGCATACACGCACATGTGAACACATGCACACACACACACACACAAACAGTGGATGTTGTCCAAGAATGGCCACAATCCTTTTGAGGAAAAAATTTCTTTAATCTGCAAAACCTGTACTTCAAAACATTCTATTTATAATTAAAATGGGAACTTTCAAAACTTAATGAATTTGCAAATCAACGAAAGTGAGATTATTAAATATACTTGATTATTCCTCCTCCTCCCACTCCTTTTCGTCCTCCTTATTTGGCATTATCTAGATTTCCAAAAGGAACATAGGTATGAGTGTGGGAATGGTCATAACTAGGAGCCATAATTCATCAAAGCTATGTAATCTAATGTAACTCAGCTGTTCATCTGATCTCTGAGATTCACTGAGATTTTCTTTGAGATTCATTGGAGCGTTACAGACCGCCGCTTTGCGGCGGTCTGCCAGTGCTGCTGTTTGCTCTGTGAGGGAGCCACAGCAGCCAAACCACGCGACTCCCTCACGGAGCAAAAAAGAAGCTCCAAAATGGAGCTTCTTCCTGTGGTGCAGTTATGACACCACGAGGTGCCAATGGCGCACTCACGACGTCATAAGCAATGCGCGACGTGCGGATGCACAGCATCTGCTACGTCAATATATTATACGTATTGACTACGTACTAGGGTTAGGGGGTGCGGAAGCACCGCCCCTTCCTAACCCTAATACGTAGTCAATACGTATTTTATGGCGGTTTGTAATCCGCCATTGAGACTCTCTCAGGGATTCAGTGAGATTATACTTATCATGTCAATTTTCCACACTAAAAATCATATGAGCAGGATCAATTTTCTTTGACTGCAGATTGAGGAGAATTTTTGAAGTTCATAAAAATAGCACATAGAGAAATAGGATCCCTTTACTATAGAACTGCTCCTTTGGCTCCATTATTTTGCTAGGTTGTACATACCACTTTCCAGCTCTGTCTGCAGATATACTGAGAGTTTAGGAAACCTGTCATGTCAGTGTCAGATCTTAGCATTTTGAAAACAGGGTGTTGCAACTGACAACAGCCTGAACAAGACAATCTCCCAATCTCATGTCCCTTGAGCGCTGGTTGGAACATGAGGAAGAGCTTGCAGAGATACTGCAAAAGCAACAACAGTGAATATGTTTGGGAGATTTCCCCTTTGGAAAACAGTTTGAATAAGCTCTCAATCAATTAAAATCTTATTTCTGCTGTAAACTAATTCAACACAAGCAAGACTGTTGGGAATCATATGTGAGATAGGTTTGTTTGCTATATAAAATGTATTTACATTTCTAATCTTCCTACTTCCCAAGGCTCAGAGAACATAGTTATTATCTAAAAATACATCAAAATACAACACACAACAAAAGACAATGAAAACATAATGAAATGAGCAACTCCAGAAACACAACACTCATCTTAGAGCAAAGTTGGGAAGCATGCAGCCCTCCAGATATTGTTAAGACTGTAATTATTAACATTGGATATCCTGCTAAGGCTGCTTAGGCTTATGGTTTGCAAAAGTAATTTTTCCTAGCTCTGCTATTTCCCAGCAGAAGCCTACTGCTTTAATTCCAGTATAATTCCAAAGGTTTGTAAAAAAAATAGAGTTTGGTTTATTGTTGTTTTGCTAGCACTAATTCGTTTAGGAATATAGCCTATCAACAATACAACGATTTCATTTATTTGAATTGAGATTGAAAATGAAACATAAGAATGCTTCTGGGAATTTGTAATATATTTTAATGTTCTGTCACACTAAATGATGGATAGCTTCATTTTTCTCTTGAGGTGCCTCTGGTTTTGTACATGTTTTCAACTCCCACAGGTTCTGACTAGAGAGCATTTGTGGTATGTGGGGAGGTTATAGCCCATTAAAGCTTTCACGTTATAGATTACATTAGAAAATGTATTTACTTGACTTTAAAATGAAATTCATTTTAAAAAAATTAAGCCCAGCACTTTGCACATGGATTAGATTTTGCAAGCCAGGATGGTCCCCCTTAGAGTCACTTTCCATGTCTGCAGTTTAAAATACTGTTATATGCATATCCCACCATTTGCTCCAAGAGTTCAGGAAGCATAGATCAAATTAGTGTATTTTTATCTTTGCCACATTAATATCAGGTAATTTTTTTTTCTGTTGCATAGTGATTTCCCCAAAATCACTTACTTCATTCCAAAGCTTTGAATCTGGGTTTCATAGGTTCAAGGCTAATAGCCTAACCACCACCTTGACTTTATCCTCTTTGCATTCAGCTACTATTTCTGGAGGAAAACCTGGGGGAAATGCATGCAGTTTTTCCTGGCCAGATGCTGAAATAGATAATGAGTTTCTTTGTGACATTCTCAGAAATGGAAACAGCTATGGAATTAGCCTGGTTTCTTTATATTCTAACTGGAAAAGCTGCCTTTACAGTATCTCTACATAAGCACCCCTGCAAACAGTCCCCACTCAACTTCTGCTAAAGTATTCATGTGAGTAGCCCTTCTCCTCTGATCAAGCCCAAGAAAATTCACCTAAGAGAAAGGACAAATGAAGCCTTCTGAAATGCCTCTTCTTTCCCATGCTCCATTCAAGTTGCCTAGCAACCTACCATTCTGTTCCTCATTCCATGCTACCAAACCATTTTTCAGGAAACAACGTATGTCTCTGCACCTTAGGCCTTTTATGAGCCAGATTCATGGACTCATCCATCTCTGCTGTGGCATCCGATCCCAGCTTACTGTCTATGCATTCATTACTGTGGCAACTGGCAGATTTCTCCTTATATAGTCTGCAGTACACGCCATACCTTGGCTCCTATGCCTTAATGACATTACAGCAGGAGTGAAGTTATAACTGAAAGGGGAGAAGATTCCCATTGGCAGAGGAGGAGGAGAGTATCCAGAATAGACAACACTGTCTTCCTGAATGTAGATCCACAGCAGAGTGTGGTCTGCAGCCTCCTGTGAGCATGTGGAAATGTTTAGCAGAAGAGAGCTTTGTATTTAATCATAGAATCTTAGAGTTGGAAGAGACCACAAGGGCCATCCAGTCCACCCCCTGCCATGCAGGAACTCTCAATCAAAGCATCCCTGACAGATTGCTTGAACTCTTGAGAGTAAGCAACAAATGGAGGCGGGAACTTCCTGCATTGTAAATCACTACCGAGATTATATACCACCATTGTGTATTATAGCACTTTGATGATATTTCTGCATAGTGAATTCTGGTGTGCCACCTCTCAAAAAAAAACCTCACTTACCAGTAAGCAGCTGCAGGGAGCAACAGATCTCCATTCCTTTGTCAATCAAGAAGCAGCTTCCTGACATTATAGAAAATGATAAATGGTAAGAAAAGAGACATGGTTTATGACAAAATGAGAAATTAGGGAGGAAGGAAGACAATGTAAGAGTTTGTGATAGAAGGAGTAGTAGAAGAGGGAGGATGTTCTTTTTTAGAATGGTGGAGTAAGTAGTTGAAGGTATATGTAGGTGAAGAAGGTAGAAGAGAGGAAGAAGGAGAATGAAGGATGAGAAACAACAGAAATGGATAAGAGGAAAGAGGTGTTAAGAGGAGTAGGGAAAGAGGGAGAATTGGAAAGAGATAATTTAGAAGGATTGGTCAGAAGGGAAGTGGTTAGAGTGGAAGCAATAGGAAGTGAAATGAAAAGACGAGAATGTATGGGATAAATAGATAGGAAAAAGTATTAGACAATGGTGTGTGTTTTTTTTAAAAAGGGTATTTGGGGGCATGTAGAGGTATTGATAGGTAGAGGCATAAGATATAAGGAGTAGTGCTTAGTTTAATATACTATGTATATCGTGTTTAGTATGATAGGAATATTTTATTGGTGATGGTGATGGGGAGATGACATTGTATGAATGCATTATTGTTATAACAAAACTAAAAAACTAAAAAAAGAAATAAACCTCTGCAGCCACAGTGTCTGCTTACTGTTAAATGTGGTTTAGGGGACTTTAACATTCCCTGCGTAGTCTCCAACCTAGGAGCTGTGTAAGGATTGTTAATACATAGCAGTTGCAAATGCATAACTGTAGGTTGCATATTTGCAATTGCCCTGCAGAATTTGGGCCCACTTTTCTTTCCAGCTTCTTTCTCCACTCAGTTTTCTCTTCTGTTTTCTTTTCCTGTACATCTTTTTGCTTTACTGCCTTCATCTTTGCATGGAAGGATGTGGATACTTGGGTCATGGGTGCAAGTCTTAATAGCCACTAATTTTATTTTTATTTTATTTTAAAATTAAGCCAAATTACTTGGATAAAAGGATGAGAGTCTGTGGATGATGCAGTACCATGTCTTAAGCCCTCATGGACTCAAGACAGCCAGGACAAAAGAAAACAGATTTTTCCCTACTTTATTTCCTTCTTCCCTACACAAGGTTTGTTTCCTTTTCCTTGGTTCCAAGGAGAGAGAGAAACCACTAAATATACTCCAAAGATGATGTTCTCTTTCTCTCTCTTCCCACCCACACACTTCTATGGGTGCCTAGAAAACAAGGCAGCTTTGGGTCACAGCCTCCCTTAATCTGCCCCTCCCATCCCTTTCAGAAAGTCCCTTTTTTGTTTTACAGTGGAGCATTTTCAGCAAGATGTTCCCACTGCTGGTCAAGGGAGAACCTGCATAGTGGACCTCCCTCTGTGTGGGCAAACATCTCTCTTTCTTATGGACTGGGTCACCCATCAAGGATCATAGGATGTCAAATTTTAATTTTAACTGGTGCTGTGCTCTTACTCTGTCCATACAGTACACTGTAATGTTAGATTATTATGTAAATGTTTGATGCACCATCCATTCCAGAGTAACTTTCTCCATGAATTCCCCAGTAATGATTCCTTTGCACGAGACTTTTTTTTAAAAAATGGAAACAAACTCTCAGGATGAGTTTCACTTAGCACTGAACTATATTTTAGGATTGCATCCAAGATCAGGAGTATGACCACAGAAAAATCTAGGCTTTAGTACTTCCACTTCCATTCTTCTTCTCCCACAAGAGTGAGGAATCAATCAGAATTCAGTTTCACATAAACAGAGCTTTGGCTTACCATTGTGCTTTAGCCAATTGCTAAGCAAGCCATCTTGAATTCTCTTTGTGTTTTATTTAGAAACACACAAAGAACTGAGTTTGTTTTCCACTATTTTAAACTGTGATTTCTGGTTAGTAAACAATGACATAAATGCATACTAAAGCCCATGTCTGGATAGCCCACATAATGCATGCCACTTTTGAAGGCCTCTTATGCAATCACCACAGGTGCTGTAGGCCTCACTGTATTGGTAATCCTAACTAACTAGAGAAATCCACTAAAATGAACTGGATTTACCTAAGTGTTATGTCACCATTGAGCAGTTGGCTTAATGGGCCAAAATGGGGCTACCAATAGGATTCATGCCCCAGATGCTCCTATGCCAATGCCCTGTGCATTTACTGATTTATTACCCAAACTGTGACAACTAACAAATTGTCACCAGTAGTGCCAACAGTAGCCAATGTTATCCCACACCACTGTCAATATTCCTACCATTACCCCGAATTGATCCTGCTCCCCCACATATATCTTTCCTACTGCTGATTACTTTTAGTCCAGAGATGTTAATTCAGGGCTATTCTGCATGCGGAGGGCATGACATCTGATAGGAGATGTTCTATCAGCCATTTGCACGGGGCTCTAAAATCATGGCTGTGGCCCAAAAAGAGTATACAGTCACCCCTTCTAACTTGTGGATCTGAGATCCGCAACCTTGATTGTGCGTGGAGGAACGACCTCTATAATTTCTAATGGCGCACATGCATGGGGCGCACCCTATTCAATCCTATGAATACATGCAAGCCTCTGTTTTCATGGGGGGGGCGGAACCGATCCCCCGCACAAATGGAGGGCCAACTATACTTCACCCTGAAATGAGGAGGGTGATGTGTTATCCTCCAATATGCTCAGATCCCAAGCAACCAGTGAACATCAGTACTGTGATGAGGCAATTGATGGACACGCCATAGAAGCAAACTTTAAACAAACAAAAAAGACAGTTGCCAGAGGAGGTAATGAGTGGGGGAGCTTATGAAGAAGAGGAGAATGTAGAAAGAAATATAATATAATTCTCACTTTCATTAGGGTGGGAAGCTTCAAGGCAAGTGGAGAAATGTTTTTTACCCTGCGAGCTATAGCCCACAAGCATAACTTTTCCAAACTATACCATTTCCTTGCAGATGTCTACTGTTACCATTTGAAAGCACAGATCTCTAGTTCTTGTTCATGGTTGCTATTTCTTCATTGCTGTCATAGACATGTGCTGAAAGCTGGGGAAGGAGGAAGAGAGACATACAGTGGATCCTTGTTATACGCTGGGGTTTGGTTCCAAGATCTCCCATGTATAACAAAATCTGTGTATGCTCAAGTCTCATTACATATAATGACATAGCAAAATGGTGTCCCTTATAAAAAAATGGAAAATCAAGGTAAATTTATACTTTTTTGGAACATTTTCAAACCGTGTATGCTTAAATCCGTGTATAAAAAAATCCGTGTATAAGAAGGGCTGACTGTAGTTTTTTGGTGTCTGTCTAATTTGAGAAGGGGGGCTGTTAATTCAGAGTTTGTTTCACGTTGAAAGTCAGAAGAAAAATGACAGGGATGTTGGTGTACTGAACAAATGAAAGTGACAAGAACCAAAGCGCTTTTGGTTCCTGTCTCATTGCTCAACCCCTTCAGCTCACTACAGATCAACCTGTAGTGAACATGGTCTTCAGGAAGAGGAGAGGAGAGGAAAGGAAAAGCACAGAAGGCTGGTGCTTCATGCTGGGTTCAGTTTTTCTAAATGCATATTGTTGTTCTTATTGTGTGCCTTCAAGTCATTTCCAGCATGGTGACCCTAAGGTGAACCTACCATGAGGTTTCTGCCAAGTTCAAAATCGAATCCTAGTCTCCAGAGTCATAGTCAAATAGTCAAACTACTATGGAGTTTATCACATTACTTACCTTTTGTTCTGCTCCCCTCGCCCCAGTGCCACCGATTTGCGATGGGAGCCTGCTGGTGGGATCGCGGATGGCGCATTTAACGGGGAACGCTTCCGTTTTCGTCATGAAAGCATTCTCGTAATTATTTTAAAAAGAGCCTTTTTTAATAATGGATTAAATTGTTATTTAAAAAGGGCCCTTTTTTAAACAATTATGAAAACGCTTCTGTGACGAAAATGGAAATGTTCCACCTTAATAGCGCCATCCACGATCCCACCAGGAGGCTCCCATCGCAGTTTGGTGACATTTACATGACGGGAGCATGGCAGGAACCCTCCGGTGTGATAAACTCCTTTGTCATACTGGCTCAGAAATGCATGTTACATACCCTCAAATCATTTCAGTTTGCAAGGGCAGTCCTGATTTATCATACAATTTTTTCAGCTGCTTTTAAAAGGTCCCAGTCTCTCTTTCCTCATCCCACTTTACTTCTTTATCCTTTTGCTTACTTGAATTCCTGCATAATTCAATGTGCAAATATAGTCTGTACTCAGTTAGCCTAGCTGAGGGGAGAGGAGAGAAGGGTGCAGACCTTTACCCTTCCCAGTAGGTGCAAGCAAAGGCAAACTGCTGCAATCAATCCTAGCTTTCCAGTTTTTCCTTATTAATAACATTTGCCATCTTGACCACACTCTGATGTTGCTTTGGGAAATCTTAGTGTGTATTTTATAACCCTAAATTATGCTTCATAGTTATCTACAAATGCAGCCTGGGAATGTGTGTTCTCGCTACTAGACAATATTTTGACAGATAAATAAAAGTGTTCCTATACTAATGTATATAAATAAGTTGAAGTGCTGCAGCATAGAACAGCCATTGAGCCAACTAGAAAAAACATGGCTATATGTTTGATTTCCCCAAGCAGTGCAAGCTGTTAAGCGTTGTCAATTACCATAAAGCTTTTCAACTGAACTGAAAAAGAAAGTCGAAAGTCATCTAGAAACCTTCAACATGGTGACATTTAATTTAAAAACAGGAAACTTCTTAAGGGGAAAGAACTTGAAAGAGGGAGTTAGGAGGGTCAGACCTCTTCAGGACCCTTTTGTAGGCTACTTAAAAGCACTATAATAAAAAGCTTCGATTAGATGCATACAAATCCAGGAGTTTCCAGTGTAGCTAACAAGTAATGCTGAGGAATCTAAAAAAGGCAAAAAGGCTCTCATTGTGAAGTGTGACAGATTTGCCCAAAAGAGGAAGAAGAAAAACAAGCACAAACTCTTGTAAAGCTAATAGCAATTGCTCTAACACACACACACACACACACACACACACACACACACAAATCTGTGGAGCATCTTGCTAAAAAATGTTAAACAATGAAAAAATGTTTGATCACAGCAAATTTGGGGGAAAGGCATGGAGTCTTGAACCATTAGATAAAAGTTTTTCTTTTAAGAATTAAAAGGAAAGAAACACTTATCAAAGAAAAATTAAAAGACTGAAGAAAAAAATAAATGAATTGGATTGTTATTCATTAAACACACCCATATATAGCTCCAGGTTTTTAAAAATGGTAATTGGGAAACTACCACAAAATCTTATACATGTCTACGCAGAATTAAGACCCTCTGTGTTGAGCTGAGTTTACACCTAACTGTATATATCTAGGATTCCAGTCTTCATTAAACAGAGATAAAAATGATTTGGTGGTTCTGATGGCTGTAGGATGGTAGATATGCCCAAGGTCTTGGGCTGAACTTTAAAGGAGCTATCCAAGGTACAGAGCTCATTTTAGGGATACAGCTTGTTACCTTGGATCAGATTCTTGTGTAGCCCATAAATGTGGAACAGATTCATTGCTCTAAAGATTCAAATATCCAGTTGCTGTTGATTTCAGGGGTTAAAATTGAAAATTAATAAAATTAAACTTAAGCGGGAACCTAAAATATTTTTATAAGGACTTTTAAATGAACGGTTAGAAAGGATACACGGAAGACTACTACAAGATTTGATAACTGCAGTTAGAATGATCTGTGCACAACATGGAAAGCGACAATAGTTCCTTCATGAGAAGACTGGTTGTTAAAATAGTTTGATTTTGCGGAAATTGATAAGTTAACTATGTTGATACATGAGAAACCATTAGATAACAGATGCTGATTGGTTATATGAAAAAAATTAAAGGAGGTTCTGTTATGGTTTTAGGCTTTTAGAAACGGGATATAGAAAGAGATTTTATTCAGTTTTATATTCTCATTTAGAGAATTTTATATTCTCATTTTATATTCTTCATTCATTGAAGAACCAAAGTCAGTTAAGCTGGAAGGCACTGTTTCCCTGTTTTGTTTGTCTGCGTTTGTTTTTGTTTTTTTCATTTTAGATTTGTTTTAAACCATTTTAGATATTTTGTTATTTAGATTATTTTTTCCTTGTGTGATCCCCAGAAATAGAAAATTTAGTGTTTGTTTGTTTGTTTTGGTTATTTAATAAAAATATTTTTAAAGAAGAGAAAAAGAAAATTACCAGGGTCCCAGGTATAATACAACAAAATCCAAAATCGATACTTTATTGGCCAACCAAAATGCACAAAATATATCATACAAGCTTTAAAAGCTCTACCAGCTTCTTCCTCAGGCCAAAAATGTTAAAAAATCAAACAGGAGAGGAAAAGTGATGGCAGAGTCACAGGGCTATATTTTGTATCAGGTGTTGTTTCTGTTGTAGTTCAGTTATTCTAGAGGGATCTCCATGCAGGAAACAAAGTTAAACTCTTTCATTTGTACTACGATTGGCAAGTTTTACCAATAGAGCATCTAATTTTTTTCCAGATGTAACAATGCAGGCACTTATTGAGAAATTCGGTATTCTCTGCCTAAGAAAGGAGCAGTTAGCTTTGCACAGGTCAGGAAGAACCTGGAGCTCAAGAAAATTTTTCTGTTGCTAATGGAATTATAATTTTATTAGCTGCCTTTTATTGCCCTTTGCTCCTGGTTTCCACATGCCCAGTAAGTGGAGTGGCCTTTGTCTGCATTGAAATCCCTCCAGAACAACTGAACTACAACATAAACAACATCTGATATAAAATGTAGCCCTGTGACTTTACCATTGTCGCTCGACCTCTCCTGTATCATTTTTAAATATCTTTTTCCTAATGAAGAAGTTGGTGTAGCTTTGAAAGCTTGCATGGTGTATTTTGTACATTTTGGGAGGTTAACAAAGGTCTTTTGTGAATTTTGGATTTTATTGCATTTTGCTGATTGGCCAGCATTCGTGGAATGGCTACTTTTCAATGTTTCCTGGATCTGAAGGCCATCTATAGATAATGCTCATTGTGAAAGTAAGAGTGAAGGTTTCTGAAGGATTGCAAGAAATCTTATTGAGAAAGAATAAGACTATTTGCTGTGAAGGAAAGACATTTTGCCAGTTTTTCAAGATACTTTAAGAAGAACCACAAATATATACTTAAGGTTCATTGGGTAGCCATTATAAGGCTTTCACAAACCTATATATAAAACCCCTTACCAAAGGCTCCTGAACTGAAGTTAACAATTCTGTGATAAGAGGTCAGAACCTTTTATAAACAGATGTAATTCAAAAGAACAAGTAGAAACATTACTATTATTAATATTATTAGCTGTAATCTGTTTAGGTTTTAAAACTTAGTAAATGGACTGACATATGTAGGAATTAGAAACAGATAGTTTCATAACATCCAAACCCAATTGAGGACTACTGTTATGTTGCAATGTAGCAGAGATGACAAAGTGTTCACTACGCATTGTGCATGAATGCGCATCACACACTGATGCACATCACACATCAATGTATGTTGATCTGGATGTACATCGAGTACTCTTGCTGGTATACTGATACACATCTTAGCAATTCAGGGGTTCTTAGCACTTCTGCTGCTTAGCTAAGTACAGTTGGCCCTCCACATTTGTGGCTGTGACTTTTGCAGATTTGATTATTTGTGGTTTTGATCAATCTGTCCTCTCTAGGAATCTCTAAGTCCTAGAGATTCTAAGGGGATGATGATCCCATCTTTTTCCCAGTCTGGAATGCAAGGCAGCTTACAAATGTAAAAACATATAGCTTTAAAAATCACATCATGCAAAACTTAATATCATTTAACAAACTATAGAATTAAAAGCAGTTAAAATCATGACCATGCAAAAGAAAACAACAAATAAAACAACAAAATAAATGGACACTTTTCACAATAGATGGAACAAACCCTTGGGCACCTTGAAATCTGCAAGGCCATTGATGATGGGGGTGTCTTGGAGGTCTCTCATTCATTACTGTTGTGTGCCTTCATGTCATTTCTGATTTATGACGACCCTAAGGTGAATGCAACAGTGTTTACCTGGAAAGATTTGTTCAGAATGGGTTTCCCATTGCCTTCTGTGAGGCTGAAAGTGTGACTTGCCCAAAGTCACCCAATGGGTTTCCATGACCAGTGGGTATCCAAACCCTGTTCTCTCAGAATCCTAATCAAGATTCAAACTGCAACACCACACTGGTTCCATAAGTGAAAGCTAACTTAATGGCTATTAAGAACACACACACACACACACACACACACACACAAATGTTATTGACACCAGTGCTGTTTAATGATTCATACACAATCTGGATTAAGGAAGTAAGCAGAAGGTGTCCAGGTTTTCTGGTGATAACAAATTATTCAGGATGGGAAGGAAACACCATTCCAAAAACTCCTACTCAGTACTAGTGAATGAATAATAATGTGGTAAATGAGATTCAATGTGAGAGTTGCATGGAGAGATAAATATGCATTGATAAGATCTGTATGGTCTGTGATCATCCAGAAAAAAGACCACATAGTGGATAGCTCAATGCAAACATCAAGTCCAGTATGTAGCAGCAGTGAAAAAGAAATCCCATGCTGTGACTGTTAGAAAATGGGTTGAAAATAAAATTGCCATCGATGTATTGTCTTTATATAAACAAATGGTGCAGCCACATTGGAATAATGCACAGAATGCAAAGAAAAGAGGACAGCTGCGTGAAAGTGATTTTGAATCATGTTTCATGGATTGGCAAGATTTACAACACTATGAGCCATTTGTCTTCCAGAGGTTCCTGCTATCATGCTTGCCCCAGATTTTATTGATGGCTGTTGTGGCTCTTATAGCACAGAAGGGTACCTTTCCAGAAAGCCTCACCAGATTGCAGGGGGAAATATCTGCTTCCATTCCTGAAAGGGAGACCAAGATGACATCTCTTAGTGTGTTATGATTTTGGGTGACTCACTTATGTTGGCACCAGTGTAGTACCACTGCTTTTAAGGCAACAGCACCAAATGCAATAGTGGGCCATAAAAATGAGTTATAGACCATATGTTCTCTACCCATGTCTTAGAGGATAGATCTAATGCTCCTGCTAGTAGTAACTCAGATAGTTGAGTGCAGCTTTTTCATATTACCTGGATGGCCAGGTTTTACTGAAATTCTAGGCATGCCATCCTGTGGCACCAGATGCCAAACCTTTAAAAAATCTGTAGCCTCTTTAGTAGCTGAGATATGGGGCACAATATGCCATCAGTATTCTGTTCCCTTGTTTTGTAAGAAACAAGCCTGTCATTCCCAAGCCTTTTAGTGCTTTTAGACAATGTGTGAACTCTTTAGAAGTTTACCATATGGAAACTATAGGCATATGTTGGATTTTATCAAAGTGAGTGTCCCTGGATTGGTCCCAGAAAGTTTATAGGAAAGAAAGAAAGAAACTGTTGTTGACAGTGGGCACAAGTGTGGTACCTATCCCTGGCACACTGGAAGGTGGGGGAATAGTGGCTGGTTTCCCTATTGATATAACATTCCCAATTTATATATATACTGTTCAGAATCGCATCAAAAAGAGGGCAATGGTCACAAAGGTTTGTGTATATGAAAATTCCAATAGTGGTTTAAAGGGTTGGTAGTATTTTGATAGCTTCGGGCAAAAATATGTGCATTACACCATACCAAGTAATAACAGCCAATAAGCAAATTATTGTTACAACAGTAGTAATACAAGCAGGAGGCTGAACCTACTTTATACTGAACAATACCATGCATCATCATGAATTGTGTATTAATGCAGCCTCTGAGGAATGATTTGTGGCTCTTGGAAGACACAGGCAGAATCCGACTGCTTTTCTTCTCTTGATAGAAAGCTTCTTTCAGTGGAATGGTATGGAGGCAATTTTCAGCAATTGTCCCCTCCCATAACAAAAATGTGGATCTAATTTGTGCTGTGGCAGGCTGCAGGGAAATTTTGCTGCAAATTTTGTCCTTTCTGTTTTGCTCATGGAAGGCTTCTGTTCGTAGAGGAAATTTAGCTGCATTCTGCCTTATGTTCAGTTTAGAAATGTAAATAATTAGTTCTCTGGTGTTTCAGCTCAAATTATATTACCATAGTGTAATATAGTCCAGTGATATGTCATTTCACCTTCAGCTATTTGTCCCTCAGTGATTCACTAGAATAATCCATAAGTGGACATCAAACATTTTTACATTTTAGACAACAAAGAAACTTTTGGTCTGGGCATGAATGTGAGTGAATTAGTTTCTGAAGGCTACAACTATAAGCATGGGCTACATAACACACATTTATCACTCTAGAAATGTGTGCTCCCCCCCCCCCAAAAAAAAGATTTTTCTTAACTACACTGTAATGGTCTTAACTCATCAGAGAGAGTTTTGGAATATGAACACCATGCGAACCGTAGAAAATGGCCAGAGGCCACCTGGACCATTTGTAATTGTGCAGATTCCAAATCCTTCCCAGTCTGGGGGGTTGGAAATTACTGAGGGTTCCCCTCATCCTGGTCTAACTTTGGGCAAGCATTGCAGCAGTGTTTGTGGGCTGAAGGTGATTGTTTAACCCTTTCGATCTTCCACCAGTAGATCTTAGCCAGCAAAGCAGTTTTACCCCCTTGGATGCCAGAGCTCTGAGATCAGCCAGCAAAAGAGAGATTTGAAGCAGTCAAACATTTCTGCTCTTGGATTATGGCATTTCTACTTCATAAAGAGAGTCTTGTTGTAATACTAACCCACTAAATCTTAGGGCATCTTTTCTATTAAAAAGTGGTTTCCAACCTTCAGTCCTGCAGATGTTTTGGACTTAGGTTCCCATAATTCTTGACTTATGCTGGCCAAGTTGGCTAGAGCTTCTGGAATTTGAAGTCCAAAACAAATGGAGGACTAAAGGCAAGGGGCCACTTTAAGGCCACTTTAATTAGGATTGAACTGTAGGCTAAATTACCTGTGGCTACAAGTCTTTCTTAAACTATGTTCCAATCCTTCTCCCATCCACTGTACACAGATATACTTTGATTCCACAGAATTTACTGGCATTGCACGTAGGTTCAGAAGAATGTCATCTGACTCATTTTAAAGGGCAAATATTGTATTTCTTTATTTATAAAACTACTTATGAGTCAACTTTCAGCCTAAAAAAAGGAGCCCAAGGCAACATACTAATTTCAGAAATGTAAAACAAGATCATATTTTTAACAAAAGAGACAACCATCCTCATAAACAAAGAAGGGGTTCAATTAAAAAGTAGAGAGGAGCAGAAAAGGTTTAACATCTCACAACAATGACTTGTGAGAAAATTCAGTACTAGTTCAAAATATACCAATGCAGATGGCCACAGTATAACATAATATTGCATCCCCATATTCATCAGCTAAATTAAGATCATTAATATCATTATCTCACATATGCTTCAGAAACCTTTAGCATTTTGTATAACAACAGTAAGAAGGACACACCAGTGAATAAAAAAGTAACTATGAGACAGCTGAACCATCTCAGACATAATTAGCTCTTTAGAATGTAAAGAAACAGAGGCGGGGTACATACCTCCGCTTTGCGGCGCTCTGCCGCCGCCGCCAGTAGGTCCGCGGGGGAGCCGGAGCCTTCACAAGGCCCGACTCCCGCGCGGACCAAAAAAGAAGCTCCAAAATGGAGCTTCTTTTTAAGTCGCGTTTGCGACGTAGCGAGGCGCCAGGGGCGCACTCACTACGTCACAACGCCCGCGACGCGTACGGACGCTCAGCGTCCGATACGTAAAGATGGCGGCGCCCGTATGAACAGGGCGCCGCCATCTTGTACGTATTCAATACGTACTAGGGTTAGGGGGGTGCGGAAGCACCGCCCCTTCCTAACCCTAGTACGTATTGATGACGTACTATTTGGCGGTCTGTAAACCGCCAGAATATCCTAAAAAGATCCACTTTGTGGGGTAACACAAGGAACTGTTAATCTTTCTGAGCTTTACCACTAATGATGAAAAAAAATCTCATAATGGCTGGCTGGTATGATTTTGGGTACACTGAAGGCATTAATTGTTTGTATAACTATTATCAGAATACAGTGGAGCCTTATCTTACGCAGGGGATCTGTTCCAGACCCACCCACCCCGCTTAAGCCCAAAAACGTGTATGCTCAAGCCCCATTCAATATAATGGGGCTCGAGCATGGCGGCGCACATGCGCCATGTATTGCTGCGTGGCTTCAGCATAATCTGAAAGCCACATATAGTGCACCCGCATATGGCGCAGGCGCATTGTACTTGTATAAAAGTTATTTAAAGCAGTAAAGGCCTCCAGCAAAAGGAGTGGCCAATCAGCGTGGGACCACACATGCATGGTCCCAATCCAGGATGTCATTGCAGCCCTGAACGGGATGCCAATGAAGAGCAGACTTTGTCTGCTCCTTTTGCAGCCAGCTCTTCCCAGCTTCCAGCCATTCTGAGGCATGATTAATCTAAAAACCACACCCAAAGAGCAGCCAGAAGCCCCACTTTACTGCCCATCTGTTTTGGGCCAAACGTAAAGGTTTCCCCTTTGACAAGGTTATCAAGTCATGTCTGACTGTAGGGAGCAGTGCTCACCTCTGACACTAAGCCAAAGAGACAGCGTTGTCAAGACAAGTCTGTGATCATGTGGCCAGCATGACTGCACAGAAGACTGTTCCCTTCCCACCAAAGTGATACCTATTTTATCTACTTGCACCTTTACATGCTTTTGAACTGCTAGGTTGGCAGAAGTTGGGACTAGCGGCGGGAGCTCTCTCCATCACATGGCACTTGGGCCTCAAACTGCTGACCTGCCAATCTTACATTCGTCAGAGTCAGTGTCTTAAGTGCTGAGCCACCATGTTCCTTAAGTTACTTAGCTATAAAAGTTACTTAGCTATTTTTCTATACAGATCCACAAGCTTGATCACAAAGTCACCAAATGTCTTCACTGATTGGACTAAAACAAAGAACATAGCCTTCTATACGGACACACACGCACGCGCACACACACACACACACACACACACATATATATATATATAGAGAGAGAGAGAGAGAGAGAGAGAGAGAGAGAGAGAGAATGCACTTCGATTGACATCCACAACATTTTTGTACAGGTTTAGGATTTACTAGTAAATGTTAGGGTCAGTTATGAGTCTAAGCCCTTTTTCCTCCTCCCCTCTCCTTCATCCACTTTTTGACTCTTCTACCTACAGACTTTAGCCAACACAACAGAGCAGATCTCTGAAACTAGCCATAACAAAAGCATTTTTGGTGGTGGCAAAGGATGACGACTAATCCTAAACCCCTTCAGTTGGTGCATTTTTAGTCAGAACTGAACATTACAGAACATTACACTGAAATTGTCATTACAGTGAGCCCTCCTCCAGACAGCATTGTTGAGCTGTCATGTGTTTTGGTTTTTATTGCTATTGATGTTATTGTTGCTTATGAGATGATGTAGATGTTTTTAATGTTTGATGTTGCTTTATTGTTGTGAATTGCACTTGTTGTTAACCGCTTTGATTTTTTAGAAAAGCGGTATATAAATAAAAATTTTATTATTATTTTTATTAGTATCCACTGGGGTTTGGTTTTAGGACCCCAAAATCGGTGGAGGGTCATGTATCATTATGTGCAATGGTATTGTAAAATAGCATTCTTCATGAACAACTCAAAGGGTTGCTTTTTGGAATTCGTTTTTTAATGTCAAGCCATAGCAGGATGAATCCATAGATGCAGGATCTATAGATACAGAGTTCCGACTGTATAAACTGTCTGAGAATGGGGGTGCATGATACTAAAATAATATGTTTTAATACAGTGGAAAATGGGAGGCAGTAATGAAAGGAGCAAGAGCACATTATGGGTGGACTGATTCAACCTAGGAAGCCACAGACCTGCGTTTGCAAAAGCAGAGCAGGACTATTCATGACCGAGGCTCTTGGAGATCCCTCATTCATAGGGTCACCATAAATCAGAGCTGACTTGGCAGCAAATAACAGCAGCAAATTATTATCAATACCAAATGATTAAGAGCATACTTATACTTATTACTGCTAGTATTATTATTATGTCCTTTATAGTATTTAGATTAAATGCAAGCATTTGTCAGTGCACAACATTTGTATTTTAATAAGGAAGGAAGTCAACAGTAAAAAAATCTATTGATGCTAGGGCACACATACACACTTTATTTCATTTAAGGGCTCATTCAGACGTCGTTTTTTGTTTGATTGTTTGTTTCTTTATCTGTTTGATGGGATGATGCGAATAAGTCAACGCACGTATTCTGGGCTTGTTATTCAAACCATTTTTTTCTCTTTGCAGCTCTCCATGTTCTGTTGCTCAGACATGCTTGCCAGTCCTGTGCCTCCCCCCCCCCCCCGCCAAGGATTCCAGCGACTGTCCCCAGCTGGGTCTCTCACAGCATGGCAGCAATGTTTGCCAATGCTCCCTGAGCCAGGCATGCAGGTTTAAATCCCGGGTCTATTTGGATCTTTATTCACACTGCTGAGGATACAAATCTTATTTTAACAACCTGGGAAAAAACCCTTTACTGATTATCTAGGGTTAAGTGGGGGTTTGGGTAGCTTTCCCGCAGAACTGAATTGAGTGCATTCAGGATGCATGTAAACAACAAAGATTCAACCCGAATTCATCCCACATTATTTTCACTGTCTGAATAATCCTAAGTTTGCTTGTCTTGTTGTTGTTTTTTTAAGATGACTGTCTTTTCATGAGAGACTCTGAGGAAATGATAATTCTATAGCCCAAGCTGGATTCTATTAGAGAACTGACTTAGACCTCATCAAGAATTGAAGAGGGAACCACAATGCAACTCAGAGCTAACCAGAGCCATTTAGTCACCACCTTTTCTAAATACAGTAACTGGTCTAACAAGTAGTTAAATCTTTTTTATTAAACACTACAACAAGATAGTATTTTTTTTCCACCACTGGAGCGGGGCAGAAGACTAACAGGGAGCAGTGGCTAGCTTTCTTTAACCTGTTAAAACTTCCTTGTTATTACCCATCTTTCACAACTATTTGGTTCTTCCAGCCCAGAAATGTTCAGCATCCCATTCCTATATGGCAGTGCTGCTTAACTAATGGACTTCTAGCTCATCACCAATGGATGGTCCTCCACTGCTTCAGTTGTCCAGTGTAGGTCCATTGCCCATACCACAGTGCTTCTGTATTTGTGCATACATCCCAACACAGTGCTTGTGCTTTTTCTACAGTCTATAGCTGTAGCCCTCTACAGATGGAAACACCCTGTAGGTTCATGAATAATACTAAGATTAGATGCCCTTGGTTACCTACATTGTATTCTGCTTTTCTACAGCCCCTGGGGCAAGTACATGGCCGTAATCAAGAAGAACTCCTTCATCGTTCTTTGAATATAAGAAACTGTATCTGCTTCAAAAGAAAAAAAAATGTGGGCTTGGACCTTTTGAAATGTGTTCTTTAATTCCTAGAGGTAACAATGGGATGTGCCTATCTTACTCTGACTGCTCAGTGTTTAATGTCTGTTCAGCAGAAGATGAATTATTTATTCAGGCATGAGAGAGGGAAAAGCACTTATTCTGAGCCGTAACAAGGGAGGCCGATATGTTAGATTTTGAAGATTTTAAATCTAGTTTCCACCCCTTCCTCCTCCCTCTCCTCCCCCTCCTTTCAGTGCTCTTCAAATATCTATAACACTATAATCTTTTTGTCCATCTTGTGCTACCATATCTTTTATCGGCAGGTCAGATTTTTCTTTTCCTCCAGATAAAAGGTTCTCTGTAGCTGAGGCACTGCAGAACTGTTCCAACATGTAGAGGAAATACTATGTTCCATGGAGCTGAAAAAGGAATAATCAAGAATAGCTATTAAAAGAGGAATGTCTACTGTGATAAAGAGAAAGATTCCAAATGCCCATCAGCTTGATATCCATGAGGGGATTTTTTTTTCCCTAGAATGTACGGAAATGTTGTCACTTTAAATAAGACAAAGGGCACTTTGGCAAACCACTTATCATTCTGGTCAAAAAGCCAAAGTATTCAGTAGACAATCTCTTTTGGCAACCCTTAGTGGCAGTAAAGGACACGTGATATGTACTGTCCCAGGCCCAGTGAAATATTTTTAGAGGAGTGATACAGTTCACAAGATAGTACTTTTGTATGCTGACCTGAGGATTACTGAAGAGCAGTGAATGGCAACCAAATATCATCAAAACAGGTTGTGTTCTCATTAGTAAAAGCTAATTGTCATCTTATCCTGACTGAAAGCTTTGTTGTCAGCCCGACTTAATTACCCTACTAGACTGAAATTTGTATCTCCTGGGCTGTACTGAGAATACATTAATAAGGACTGAACAATAAGAACAAAATTTTAACAAAGAGGGATAAATTCATTTGCTAATCTCAATTAAAGTAGACCCATTGACTCAACTGTTGAACAGTAAGTTAACACAAACAGCATTGATTTTAGCTGGTGATTACCAGTTAGATTAGATCAGACTGTCCAGCCAGAACATGAAAGATGTCATTTTATGACAATCTCAATGTGTTTATGTCACTCTGCAAAAATATGTGTTACTATACAGTGTACAGTATAGTACATACTATGGTACAGTACATACAATGAACCAATATTTTTGTCTTTTATTTCATGCATTTGCTATTCTGAATACCAGATGTGTTCACAGGATTTTCCTACCGAACCAACTGTGGACTGTGAAAATAATTTCACTATAATATTTACTATTTAATAACAATAAGAACAGTAGGGTTTTTTATTTATAATTTTTTATTATAATTCAGTCACTGGCAGTTGGCAACTGGTAGACAATTTGTAGAAAACAATAACAAAGTAGAATTTGTGGGTGCTCTTGTAGATTAAGGACGTTAACAACTACATAATGTGATATACCACCATTGTGTCTGTGATCACTCATTCTTATCATGATCAAAAACCTTGTCGATGATGATCATGATCATAATCATGATTTTCCAAGACTGGAACTCGAGATGTCTTACAAATTAGAATGGCTACAATAAAATTAAAACATACAAGAAGTCAACATTAACATAAAATCAAACTGTTAACCATGTAAAACAATTTAAAGTATATACTTTTAAAATATTTTTAAAACAATGTAAAGAGTTATTTATTTATTTAATATTTTTAAAACAATTAAAATCATCTTGCGAATATATATATATATAGAGAGAGAGCATTAAACATACAAAAGTTAAAAAACATAAATAGAACACACAGGGGCAATGCAGACCAGTACTTTGTGACAATCTAGACAATGCAGCGCCGAAAGGACATCAAAAAGCTGCACTGCCACAGCTACGATGCCTTTTCTGGGCAGAAAAAGTACCTGCAGATTGTGGGTTCTTTTTGCACCAGGTTGGGGCATGGCATATGGTTGCCACATTCCTAGCCCAGCACTTCTAGGGGCAGCATACAGCCACTCCTTCTGGGCTGTCTGTACAATTTTTATATATTAAAAGCCTGTACAACTTAATATAGCTTTCTCTTATTGCCTTGTTTTAAAAAGCCATCAGCTCAAAAAGCCTTCTAATGAAAGGACAGCAAGGAGGAAGCCTTTCTAGCCTCCCTAGGAAGGTCTCCCTTCCAAATATTAACCAGGGCTGAGCCTGCAAGTACCCTTAGGCATTTAGTCCTGGTCAAATTTGTACTGGGGCCCCCAAATTATACATGAGTTCTGAGCGACAACCAGGGGTCATTGTGTGTTATGAAATCCTGGTAGTTTATGGAGACGCATTTATACTATTGAGCCAGAGAGCTCTAAAACCTCATTGGACCAAAAATCCTAGGATTCTATAGGATGGAGCCATGGCAGTTAAGGTACAATCATAGTGCATAGTTGCTGTGTAGTGTGAAAGGAGGTCTGATAAGGGCTGAGCATACCTCATTAACAGAATGCCTATTCAACAATTTAGAGCAATGTTACTTAAGCTTTGATCTTCCAGCTGTTTTGTACTTCAGTTTCCAGAATAGCCAGTGATGAGGAATCTGGGGAGCTAAAGTCCAAAACATCTGGAATATCAAAGATTGAGAACCACTGATTTAGTGGGTAAAAATAGAAGACTTGGGATAGGCAAAATGTGGTGTCTAAGATTCTGAACAGAGAGCACTCCACTTTGTTATATTTTGTTGCTTTTTCGACTTGTAGGTAAAACAAAATCCTCCTGAATAGTTAACATACATCCTTCCCATAGTCCTGCATTACTTTCAGCCCAAATATACTTCCACACCCCCTATCACCTTGTCTGCACATTTATATGATGGGGTGATGAAATATATTCGAATGTTGTCAGACTGAAGCTTCCATCATCTCTCACTACTGACTATGCTGGTTATTGCTGATGTGTGAAAACCTTGCATCATTTTTAGTGAGATCTGATTTTTGTTGTCTTGCACCTCAATATTGACTGTTGGATTAGGATTCCAGGAGACTAGGGTCTGAACTTGAACTTGAACTTGAATCTACAATTGGCTGTGGGTGACCTTGAGCAAGTCACCTTTAACAGCCTCAAAGGAAGGTGATGGCAAACTCTTCCTGAATAAATTTTGCCAAGAAAACTCCATGATAGCTTTACTGTAGGGTTTCTGTAAGTCAGAAAAAAACTTGAAGGCAAACACAATACATACACACAAATTAATACAGATAATTGACATGCTTTAATGGGTCAGACCATATTATGGGGAGACCTTTGTAGAAAATTGTAACAAACTACAATTTAAATGTCCGGGCATCACAGAGTTATAACAGTAATTTGCTTTTAAAATGATTTATTCAATAGAAGACAGATTCTTCTGGGTGATACATAGAATTTTCAGGCAGAGTTGTCCACAGTACATAGGGGAACTATAAAGGGATTAAACCTCTTGGTTCTTACGTTGGCGGGCAATCTGTTTTTCTTTTCCTTTCCTTTTTGTAAAGGTCAAGCTGCCTTTACAAAGGCAGAGAAAGTGATCTTAATAGTTTTCCCTACTGAGAATAGAACATAACTATTTAAAACATAATTAACAATGGGATGTCAGTCACCGGTTGTACTTTTTGCTAGATTTTATATCTAGGGAGTTTCAGTGCTCCCAATTAGCTTTAATGGGGGCACTGTGCTAGTTATCAAATTGACAGTCATGACCTGCCCAGTGGAAGCAACTACAAAACAGTTTGGAAAATGAAGACAAATAGCAACCGTCTCACTCCAAATAGGATGCAAATATTATTTACATATCTATTTGTGTTTTGATATGACAAGATTACAAATGATGGTGACCCTCTAGCATTCCAAATGGACAGGAATGGAAACCAAGCTCTTGTCAATATGAGACCATTATAACGGAACATGCTGAGGCTGCCTTCAGATCCTAGCTACCTCTGTGCTCTCCTAAATTAACCTTTTAAAAGGTGAAATTACCTTAGCGTCTGCATGATCTCATCGGGGTTTCTTTTACTTCAGGAATTCCTGTGGATCTGAAACTGAACTCTTTCATTATCAGATTAAGAAGTGCTGCCCTGAGGCTTAGGTACCCATGCAGGATTTTTGATACAGTAGTCTGAAACTCTGACCTGTGTAAGCGTTTCCAAATCCATTACAGTTTTAGATCAACTTTCCCCTCTGAGGAAAGGGTATAATGTTCAGAGCTCTTTAGCTTAGATTTTAAAAAGTAAAGGAAAACATTAAAAAGATGTATGAAATTGCACATAACATAGAAAAGGTAGAAAGGAAAATTTTGTGACTCTCTTTCGCATGAATATCATCATCATCACCACTGGTTTCCTAATCTACCAGGTGTTACCAACTGGCATTTTGGACCATTAGTGATTTGTATTAGTGATTTGATATAAATCACTAATGTTATGTGCGATGATGAGAGAGCTCATCATCATATGTTATGTGCGATGATGAGAGAGCTTCTGGTTTGGATATATTACATGCATGTTTTCAATATTTGTACAAACAGAAGTACTGGGAACTTGTTTTTCAAAAGGATATAAATTATCCATGTATTTCCCCTTTATTGCAGCATTGTAGAGGAAGAAATAGCTGCATTTTGTAACTAGACATACAACTTTCACTGAGAATATTTAGTAAAATGAAGACACTTGGTCAAAATGTCTTGGTTTTGCAATTTAGTCTGACCACACTACACGCAAAAAAGAGTAAATGATTATATATGTCATAACTCTTCTTGTTAATCTCTACAGCATCTTACGTTATTTTTAAAAAGCTTTGTATTTACATTCAGTGTTTTACTTTGAAATCAATAGCATATAGTTAAAGTTCCCTAAACTTAGACAACTCTTAAATCTTTTCAGAATGAAAACATAGGGTGTAAAATGTCTAATTTAGTTCTAATGTGAATAACTGGACTTGTTAGCATAATTCTTCATGGCAGCTAACTTGGGTTTCTCCTGGCACATCTCACCCACACCATTTCCTGTAGTTCCATCATTTAAAAGAACCTTGGCAGTGTTCAACTTTGTTTGTGTTTTTCCTCCAGGAAGACAATTGCTTCTCCAATAGCATATGTAAATGTATGTACCGTTCATTAGACATATTCATATTTCCTAGTTTCATCCTTCCTTTCTAAAATTAAATAGTGGCTTTCTTATCTCTTCCAGGTCATGGATTATATGGAACTTTTGAAATGTTGTCCTCCTGGAGGAAAACTAGAGAAGACCAACATGTGAAAGAGAGAACTGCAGCTGTGTTTGCAGACTCCATGCTCTCCTTTTCTCTCACCACTGCCATGTATCTGGTCACTTTTGGAATAGGTGCCAGCCCCTTCACTAACATTGAAGCAGCCAGGATCTTCTGTTGTAATTCCTGTATTGCAATTTTCTTCAACTACCTCTATGTGCTCTCCTTTTATGGTTCCAGCCTCGTGTTTACTGGCTACATAGAAAACAACTACCAGCATAGTATCTTCTGCAGAAAGGTACCAAAGCCAGAGGTCTTGCAAGAGAAGCCTGCCTGGTACAGGTTTCTTCTGACAGCCAAATTTAGCGAGGACACAGCAGAGTCAGAGGAGGCAAACAGTTATGAAAGTCACCTTTTGGTATGTTTCCTCAAGCGTTATTACTGCGACTGGATAACGAACACTTACGTCAAGCCTTTTGTAGTTCTCTTTTACCTTATTTATATTTCCTTTGCCTTAATGGGCTACCTGCAGGTCAATGAAGAGTCAGACCTTAGTAACATTGTAGCAACTGCGACACGAACCATGGAGTATACTGCAGCTCAGCAGAAGTACTTCAGTAATTATAGCCCAGTCATTGGGTTTTATATCTATGAATCAATAGAATACTGGAACATAACCGTTCAAGAAGATATGCTAGAGTACACCAAGGGATTTGTGAGGATATCTTGGTTTGAGAGCTATTTAAATTACCTTAGAAAACTCAACATATCAACTGGATTACCCAAAAAGAATTTCACAGATATGCTAAGGAACTCCTTCCTGAAAGCACCTCAATTTGCCCACTTTTCAGAGGATATAATTTTTTCCAAGAAATACAACAATGAAGTCAACATTGTGGCCTCTAGAATGTTCCTGGTGGCTAAGACAATGGAAACCAAACGAGAAGAGCTTTACCATCTCCTGGAAACCTTAAGAAAGCTCTCTCTCAAATCAAAGGTTAAATTCATTGTTTTCAACCCATCATTTGTATTCATGGATCGTTACGCCTCCTATATGGGGGCCCCTTTGCAAAACTCCTGCATTAGTGCTTTATTCCTGCTCTTCTTCTCTGCATTTCTGGTGGCAGACTCTCTCATCAATGTATGGCTCACGCTCACCGTTGCCTCAGTCGAGTTTGGAGTTATAGGTTTTATGACCTTGTGGAAAGTCGACTTAGACTGTATTTCTGTATTGTGCTTAATTTATGGGATTAATTATACAGTTGACAACTGTGCACCTCTCTTGTCAACCTTTGTCCTAGGCAAAGATTTCACAAGAACTAAATGGGTAAAGAATGCCCTAGAAGTGCACGGGGTAGCTATTTTACAGAGCTACCTCTGCTACCTTGTTGGTCTGATTCCTCTTGCAGCTGTGCCTTCAAATCTGACCCGTACACTGTTCAGGTGCTTGTTTTTGATAGCATTAGTCACCTTCTTTCATTGCTTTGCCATTTTACCTGTGATACTGACTTTTGTGCCACCATCGAAGAAAAAGCGGAAAGAGAAGAAAACTCCCGAGAACCGGGAGGAAATAGAGTGCGTTGAAATGGTGGATATGGATAGTACTCGAGTGGTTGACCAAATTACAACAGTCTGACTAGTTGGTTTGTTTTCTTTTTTTAAAAAAAAAAACCCTAGATATTATCAAGAGAAGAAAATCATATTGATTATAACAATTGGGTTTGGATGTCTGTTTTCAAATTAAAACCAGGAGCATCCAAAACAGCCTGTGAAGGTGGGGTGGGGATAACTGCACATCGTTTGGCCTTCACATAAAAAGTATAGTGAAATTTACATTCACCCAATACAATGCAAGTGTCAATTTGTGTTGCTACCTGAGATGACAATAGAAGTGGGTTATTAAATAGGATACCCTGCAGATGCTGCTGCCTTTACGGCAGTGTACCAACACACTGAAAGGTCAACTGTCAAGGCTGAAGGAGTAGTAAGTGTATGTTTTCGACACAGAGGCTATTAGAAAATTTTCAGTTTAGCAATAACTCAAGTCATTGAGTCACCTATTATGGATCTTAGCCATCACATCTAATTTCCTTTTTTCTTGCCCTCCTCTTCGCATTTTTTTTCCAAATGGAAATATATATGCAATTATGTTGTAAAAACACACAAAAGAAAACAAGACCAAGAAAAGCTAATTAATACAAGGATAAATACAGCAATCACTGTCAAGGCAGGATAATGTTGCCGTTGCCTTTTTTCTGAATCTATATTTTAAAATATAACGAATCCCCAATATATTTTTAATATAACATACTTTTGTAGCATTTCTTTTTTTAAAAAAATATCTGATATTTGATCATAAGTTTAAGACACATACATGCACATGATTCTAGTTCTCTGAAACAGCTCCAATCTTTGAATGTGTTTATCTCATTTCAGAGATCTGTTTTACCAATGCTATATTTTGTAGCACTCTCTTCAATATGCTAGAGATTTAGTGGCAGGTTAGAGAAGGAAACACTTCACTACGAGAATCCATGAAACAAGCCTCAGATGCCTAAATTTCATCAAGAAAATGTGAATGTTGAGATTCTTCAAAATAAGAGCCATTCACAAGTAGTACATGCCACAATTCTCAACCAGTAATTTCCATTTCTGTAATCTCTACTATAGACCATGAGTCGTGGAAATGAACCGAGCTGCTTTGGAAGAAGTGGCTTTTGAACTCTGAAATACTTCCGTCTTCCCTAAGGTGATATTAAAAGCAGTTGTCCTAAAAATAGTGGAACACAATTTATCCCTCTTCTTACAAAAGACAGATGGAAACCAATTTTATGGACAGATAATTAAAATCCTGGAAGTGATCTATTCCAGAAAAGTATACATCTGTAAAACTTTGAGAGCAGACTTATTATCTGCAACATGACTAATACAATACAGTGGGTTCTTGGTATCTTCAGAGGTTTGTTTCCAGGATCCACCATGGATACTAAAATCCATGGATGCTCAAGCCCCATTATATAAAATGACAAAGTAAAATGGTGTCCCTTAATTAAATGGCAAAATCAAGGTTTGATTTTTGGAATATTTAAGTAATATTTTCTACCTATGGATGCAGAATCTGTAGATGCACAATGCGTCAATATGGAGGGCCAACTGTATTTCCTTACAATACTCACACTTTGCAATCCATAAGAAATTATGATAAACTTTAATAAAAACGTTAGCAATCATTTCCTATAATGTTTTAACAGCACCACAAAATTGTGCCTGAAAATCATTAGTCAGTCTTGAAGCTCTGCTTTGATAGTGGAGTATCTTTTGTTACTGTTCATCTCTTGGGTATCTGACTGTACATATGTACAAGTTACAATGTTTTGTTTCAGTCAAAAGTATTTAACATCCTTGCCAGCATGAGGGGTATTCAAGCAGGAGACATTTGGCTTTCTGACATATATTTCTCCTTCCCAAAATGGGAATCTCACGCACACGCACACACGACAATGTGCAGTATCAGCTGGAAACTGTAATGCAAGTTCTCTTTTAGAAATCTCACTGAATTTGGTAACATTTTTGTTCTTCACATAATATGTGGGAAAGAACTAAACCTAGTCATGCTTTGCTGAATACAAATTCAGCAGGGGAGGGTGTAATTTCTCCTTCCCAGTGTTTGCCCTGAAATATAATTTAAATGGGTATTTAGGATGAGAAGAAGTAAAAATTTTAAATGATTCAAATCATTATCATAATCATCTACAAATTTTGTTCTCCTTACCTGAGATTATGTTCTATCAAATCCTCTTGTCAATAAACCTTGATGTTGATTTTTCAAAGCTTAAAAAACACTGTCACACGCGTATGCCTACTCCTAATCCAGATGCTGACAGATTTCCAATTTGGCTCCCAAACAGACAGCAAGGAATGCAATAGAAAGATATGCATATTTAAACCGCAGTGAAATTAACGGGGCTTTAAAATACCACCTATTTGCTGGATTGTGTCCACTAAGTTTAAATCTTACACAGTCTGTGGTTACACTGGAAAGTATCACCCATTTAGCCTAAGTGCTTATAGCTTAAAGCATTTATATTTACTACAGTTCATTGGTCAGAACAGGATTTTGATTCCCCGCCCCCCCGGAAAACAAAAAAAATAAACCTAATTGATTGTGTCTGGCAAGTTCACACTAATCTTCCTAGAGATATTATTGCCTATTGTGGCTTTGAGCACATTCATTCTCACTTCATTTACAAGTAGTCTAACTCTAGTGGAAGATTACTTCTGAAAATAATCCAGATTAAATAAAGACAAAACTCAAAGAAATGTGAAGAAAATCTCCCTGGCAAAGAAAAATGGAACATTTCAAAATGCCAAACGCCTTATTAAGTAAGTCTAGACCTATAGAAGCTTGCCAACATCAAGAATGGATTGCTGTTGCAGTTAGTGTCAAATTCTCGTTATATCCTCAAGAGTTTCCATATAGCATTAATGATGCTGAAATAATGGCAATTACGGTAGTCTTTTCAAAAAGCACACACACACACACATACTCAAAAACCATTCTGCCCGGCCCTCCCAGAGGGGAGGGATTTCACAAAACCAGAAGTGGACTTCTAGTCCCTTTCAGTTTGAAAAGCTGGTTTAGCCCACAAGAGCTCTCAAGATAAAAATAGTTCCCCAAACTTGGAGATTGCCCATCCTTCATCTAAAACAATAAAAAACACAACACAAAACCTGCAGCAGCTTCTACAAAATCAAATAGTGTTCCAGGAAACCTCCTGGAAATACTAGTGGCCTTATAAGATGTAACACAAGTTGTGTGCCTTGTTTCCAGCTCAGTTTCCATGGGAAGAGTTGGAGGACGGACTACAGAAACAGAAGGAGACAATAAAGATGATAGAGTGGCTGTAATGACAATGTGTTGGCATAGTTTCTTCCAAGTTGCATGCCATTCACAAGTTCAGAATTGCAAGTAATGCAATGAATGTAATGTAATGAATGCAATGAAATGAAATACATTCTTTGTAATGTTCCAACTTCTTTTTTAACGTACTGTATGGCTAATTTTTTTCATTCATCCACATAACCTCATTTTACAGGAGTGATAACTTCAAATTCTTCCCATAGTATAAAATTGCTCATAATTTTTGTGCATACAACCACAAATCAAATGAATAAAAACACAAACATCAAAAAGGTCATGATCAGGCCTCAAACATATATCAATAAGAACCATATTTAAACCACCCATGCTTTTTCAAAACAGGCCTTGCCAGGGCCAATCATACTATTAGTCTTAGTGAGGCAGCCACTTCAAGCAGTCAGAAACAGCAGGGATCCATTGGAGGACATGGCCTGTCCCTTTCAGCTTCCACAGTGCCTTCAAGTGCTGTGAAATATATTGTTCCTTGATCGGAATTGCAGTAGGATTCAAGTCCTGTTGGCTAATGTACAGGGAATGAAGAGGGCAGAGTCTTATCCTCTGACTCAAGCAGTAATTCATCGTTGCCATGTAAAGAGGCAGGTAATTCTGCTCTGAGTTTTACTTTAAAGGCATTTTCTAAAGCCCTGTCTGCACAGGACATATAAACTGGCCTCCTCCCCCCCCCCCATACTCCTCCCCATAATCTCAGCCAAGAGACCAGATGACACATGCCTCAAACCTTGTTTCTGGTGTGAACAGATCGGACAATGCCCTCCTGATCAGCACCAGAACTGGGGCGTACCCCTCTTAACATATATTTTTAAAACTGCCTGTTAGATCTGAAAATTCCAGGAAGATCCAGAGCCCTCTGTTCTACTGCTGGGTGGCTGTCCTGCTATGCTATCCAGTGCATCAGTGAGCTCAGAATGAGGTGCCCAGCTATGTGATCATAGTTGTTCTGACCTCAGAGCAAAATGAGGTGCCATGGTGGTGGACACACCAGGGCAGCACAGCAAGACAAAGGGTCTCTAATGGGGGGGAGGTCTGGGCCTGGCCAGTAGAACTGTCAGATCTGGAGGCACTGCTTTCTTCCTGCCACCCTGCAGCCTTTCTGGCTCTGATGGAGCTGCTGGTTAAGGAGGAGAGGGAGGTGACTCACTTTCCCACTTGGACAGAAGTACCACCAGCTCTGGGAAGCATCCCCATTCCACTGGCACAGTGGGTGACGCCCCTCTTTGAAAGGTCACCCAGTTCTGTTTGTACCCCTCGCACACCCCTAGTGGTGTCCATGGAACATGGACGACTTTGTCCAACTCTGAACCTTCTTCAAGTCATCTTGTCCACCTGCCCAGTAACCTGTGTTACTGAGAAAAGCAGGCACTAAGCTCCATTAAGCCTCACTCAAGCCGCATTCCCCCAGGTTGTGGCTAGGAATTCAAAACACTGGAAGCTGTAGTATCCAGCATTTCCAAACACAGAGCCAAGGAGAGGCTCAAAAGAAATCTTCAATTGGTACTTGGTTGCATAAAGCTGAGGTTGAAACCCCTGCCCCCAAATATAACGGACAGAATTGCAAGGACTGCAAGTGTATTGCTGTTACCTCAAGCAGAAATTAAGAGTTAAAGCTGTGAATTACCTTATTGACTGAAATACATAACCTATAGAAATAGCATTTCATACAACTATTGTTAATTCACAGCAAGCAAAATTTCAAAGAGTTTTACACAAAAACAACAAAAAAGTATCATTTAAAGGTTATAGAGCATGAAAGCACAAAATAACTGCCAGGAAAATTAAAAAATCACTTTTTTAAGGAGTAGGATTATAAAACAGTTGGAATATGCTTGCCAGTTGGAGCCAAAGCAGAAATTTCTACCATCTTTTCTAGTGCCTGACATCTTCCAGTTCATCAGTCCATTTTAGGATGGTCAAAGCTGAGCCTATGAGATGGGCATGATCTCCCAGGACCTCAGTGCCATCCCAGGACCCTCAGGATCAAATTCAGGATTCCCAACCATACACCTAAATTTATCCAATAATGACAAATCAGAATCCCAGCCAGGGTGAGGGGGTACCATTTAAACCATATATATGTTCCTTCATCTATTGATTCTATGAGCGCCCAAATAGCCCTTTTTTTTAAAAGGAGGTCACTTGGTCTAATCACTTCCTGGTTTCTAAAGAAAACCCTTTTCTTTTCTACCCTATAATAGGCTGGGGGGTGACTATGCGAAATAACAGTTGTCACTTTAAATAGCAACTTGCACTCCAGTGCTTCTGAGGCATGGTTTGCCATGATAGAGATGATTGCTGTTATTGTGTGCTTTCAAGTGTTTCTGACTTATGGTGGCCCTAAGGCAAACCTTTCATGGGGTTTTCTGGGGCTGAGACTTTATGACTCACCCATGGTTGCTCAGTGGGTTTCCATGGCTGAGCAGGGGGCTGAAATCTGGTGTCCAAAGTCATAGTCCAACACTCAAACCTACACTTCACTGGCTCTCTTAAGAGAGAATAGTGAAGGGTAAATGAGTAGCAGGTCATGAGTAGTGGGCCACGGTCTTGAGGAGGCAAAATAGCCCAGTACCTCAGAAACTGCCCATCTCTGGTCTCAATGTTGAATATCATATTCAAGCTATGCAATTATTTTTAAATACAGTCAGCTTTCTGTATCCACTGATTTTTTTTTATCCACAGATTCAAGCATCCACAGCTTGAAAATGTTTTTTAAATATATAAATTTCAAATACCGTGGGTGCTTTTTTTCCATTTTATAAGGACACCATTTTGCTATGTCTTAGTATTTAATGGGACTTCAGCATATATGCATTTTGTTATCCATGGGATGTCCTGGAACCAAACCCCAGCAGATACCAAGAGCCCACTGTAACTAGATTGGCTATAAATTCATTTCATCCCAGTTGCCATTATTCAATGTTCCTGTTGGAAACAATTGGAACAAGTCCATACAAAGTTACTTGTACTGGCTGAAATGGAATGAACATGATAAGTTCCCATCTATTTATGTTGAATTTCACTCATAGGAAAAGAAGCTGTTAGTTTTAGTTTAATAATATCTTCATCAACCTACATATTGTTCAGCTAACCGTTGTGAGGGAAAGGATTTTTTGTTGAGATGCTGGTATACTTAGTGTGTCTCTCAGGTTCCATGAGTCTGGTTTCATTCTGGTTCATTCTGTTGTTGTTGTTGTTGTTGTTGTTCTGTGCTTTCAGTCATGTCCAACTTATGGCAACCTAAGATGAACCTATCATCGGTTTTCTTAGTGAGATTTCTTTTAGAGTTTGCCTTTTTCAGCCTCAGAAAAAAACTTGCCCAAGGTCACCCAGAGGATTTGCATGGTTAAGCAGGGATTCAAACCCTGGTCTCCAGAGTATAGTCCAATGCTCAAACCACTGCCCATACCACCACACAAATGGTAGCTCTTCATTCACCTCCTTCCCAACCGCATTAAGGCAGAATGCAAATAGCAGCAAATACTGCTTCAGTTTTCCATTGCCATTCCATTTCCATAATATCCCATCAGCCTTCAGAACTTGCTTGCTTAGCTTGGTTAATGGACATCTAAACTGCAAGCAGGAATGCTTGGTGCCTTCCAGACAAAAAGAGTGCTGTTACCCTGTTGCTCTTTGTGTGTTTGGGGGGGGGGGGAGTCATAATTGCCAAATGACTGGTGGCATGGTTCAGCCAGCAACAATAACAGCATACTCTCCAAGAAAGCCTGCTCTGGAGGGCAGGAAGAAGTGGTTAGTGCCTATCTTGTCTCTCTTGTTCATGGTAGGAATCATGCAACCTTCCAGATATTTATGGACAGTAAATCCCAACAATGCGGGCCAGCAAAGCCAATTGTGATGTTTGCTGTGAGTTGCATACCAACAACATCTAGGAGATCACAAGACATCCCTCCCTCTCTAGGTCAAGGGTGGAGAACACACGGTGAATGAGTGAAGTGTGGGCCCCAGTTATTTTTGCAGACCCCATTGCACTTGATACTACATCTGAAATCAGTGGCAACAGCACCATGGGGGTGTGTGTGAAAAAACCCAGATACATGAAGCCCAGGGGGGAAATTGCTGGTCCCATCACCACCAGGATCTCTTTTACCACCTACTTCCTTCCTTCCATTCTGGAGAGTTGTTTTCTCTTCTATTTATGTATCTATTTACAAAATCCAATTAAGGAGGAAAATATGGGCTGCTTGTTGACTGGTAGTGCTAAGAGCCCTTCCTTATGGAAGGAACCCAATTTCAGAAAACTGTAATGGGTAAAAAGTCAGTGTTTAATCACATGTTGCTTAACTTTTCAAAGTACAGGGCAAGAACATTTACACACACTGGCTAACTATTTCATGTTCTTTCTGAATTAATAGGAATAGAATCAGCTTCTGAAACTACATTTAGCCTACAGCTCTCAAGGTTTCATCGTTAATACCAAAGTACTGTATACAAATTGGCCCTGAAATCTGGTACAGTACTTATTAATACCTGTTTTCCTATAATCCTAGATTTTAAAGGGACAGCAAAGAGCATTTAGTCCAACCCCATGAATACATAACTAAAGCACTCCTGAGAGATGGAGGTTCATCCTCTTTTTAAAGACCTCCAAAGAAGGAGAGACCACCACTCTCAAAGATAATGTATTCCATTGTCAAACAGGTCTTACTGTTAGAAAGTTCTTCCTAATTTTTAGTTTAAAATCTCTTTGTTTGCAGTTTGAATCCATTGGTGTTCTAGTCTCTGGAACAGCAAGAGTTCTCTCCATCTTCCACATGACATCTGTTCAGACATTTAAAGACATCTTTCTTTCTCTTTCTTTCATATAAGACTAACCCTAGTTTAGGGTGTCTTTGGACAGAGCTTTCTTTCTTTTCTTAGAATTATGCCTTCATATGAAGCAATCTGAGGCCTAAATCCACTTGTTGGTTCCAAGTTGGTTCCACTGAATCAATACATCAATACTTAAAAGAATTTCACTAATTCAATGGCTCTATTCTAGTCAAGATTCAGTTCTGAGCCACATAACCATATGATTATACCTCTGCAGCATCAGATTGATTTAAAGGAACATCTTGAGGGATGGTGTAGCAGCAACCTACATTTACTTTTGGAATCTAGGAAGCAGCAGCACCTGAATGGGAAGAATTAGATCCTCAAGAATAACAGTGCTACCATGCAAAGAGTGACAGAGAAGGACTGAATGTAACATTCATTCAGACAATAAATCTAGTTTATAGCTTTCTCTTGTCCTTCAGAAGGAAATGAAGCCTGGCTATTTTTAAACTTTGGCTCTCTCTGTACTTTGCCAAATATAATATTCTAGTCAAGCATATGTAGGAAATTTCCACCAGGTGGTGGAGAGCAATGTTAGTATATTGCATCAAAAGTAGCACCTCTATGGGTTATAGGCCACCAAAACATATGCCACAAGACATATAGAAAAGTGTTTTCATTTGTAGTTATGTATCACAGTCTGTCAGTTTCCTCCAGAGTTCTAAACTTGCTTCTTGACCATCACCTCTAGGCATTAAAGTCTACTAGAATGCCATGCCTTCTGCTTTGGAAAAGGCCTTCTACTTTGTTTTAAGTGTGCAGTGGCAAGCCACTGTTGCTCTCTAATGAGAGACACTGAAAACATGCTTATACTTTTTTTCTATTTTTACTTTTAAATAGCCTAGGATACCACCTTGATGGCAAGGCCTTGTCCCTCTGCCAAAGAAGCAAAAGAATTTACATAATGGTAGCACAGGCATGACATCTCACTCACCCTATGAAACATAACAGGCCAGAGGTATAAATGTGGTGCTTGTGCCAATTATTTATTTTTATGTATTTATTTATTTGCATTTGTATAGTAACTGTCCATGAAGATATCTAGAGCAGTATACAACACAAATTAGAAGACAGCATGCATAATTAAAAACAGAAATACAGTAAGATCATTTAAGACAACTTTAAATGTCAAATTAAAAAAGATGTGTTTCAAAACCTGTGCTAAAAACAGTCAAGAGTCTTGTCAGTAATTCAGAAGGAACTGAGAGTGTGTTTCACAGTTTGGGGAGAAACATAGGAATAGCAGGCCCTCTTTTTTATCAGATAAGAGGTAACTGTATCTGGAAGTAATAGAATCAGGGATCTACAGATCTTAATAATAGGGTGGACTCATCATGAAACAGGCTGTCTCATTAGATTAGATGTCCATTTGGTGCAACCACACCTTTTAATGTCAAAGTGTTTTAAATGATCTGAACCAATCTACTTAGAATGTAATTTTATTTCTTTTCTTTTTAACAAACCAGACCAGTGATTTTTAAAGGGTGGTCTTTAGTCTTCAAGCATGTTTCTTTGAGGCCAAGAAAAACATTATCTTTCACAAAAGTGAAAATTCTCTGAAATATCCATGACCATCACTTCCCTCTTAAGCTGTGCAAATGGTTGCAATTCATTTTTCAAAGAACACCACCACTTCTTTGCCTGACCTCCTATTTAGGAGCCTTTTTAGATGACCTTCCATGAGCTGCCTATAATGTAATCAAATGTGAACAGAATTGAAAATTGATCATGAGTCATTTATTGACTAACAAATATTTTAGTATGTGGAGCATGGAAAAATTTTGGCATTGCTTGTCCATGATCTAACAGTGCTTCTTGTTTCCCTTCAGCTATGAATTATTTCTTTGGTCATTGTACATGACACTTCTGAACTGGGGTACCAAAAACTCTGAGTTAATTTAGAGTCCTTTCAACAGCCCTGCTCCCCTGATGTGGGCAGCCACAGCAGAAGGATATGTAGTGGAAAGAACATGAAAAATGGAATATAGGCCTCCTATACAGTGTTAAGAAATCTTTGAACTTAACCCATGTAAAGCAGAAGTAGGAAATATCTTGCCCACCAGCTTTTGTTGGACTACCATCAGCATTAGCCAAAATAGCCAATAGTGAGGAATCAAGGGTGTTGCAGTCTAACAATTTTCAGAACACCACATATTCCCCATCCCTGGTGCAACATAACATCAAGATCTAGTCACAACATTTGCATATCAAACACTCAGAGAAACTCAGAATGAGTTTCATGTACCAACTGCAGTCCTCAAGTCTGATCGATGCTAGCTTTCTATAGTACTGGTCATATTGCAGGATGTTCTTGAATGTTGTGGCTTTTCTTCTAAAACAACAGGTAAAATCCAGCAAGAGAGCTAGCTGCAAACAAGGAGCACTTACTGGAAAAGTATAAATAGAACGCCTATTTATAAAATGGCTACATTTGATAAATACTGTTTATTTTGAAGTGTAATACACTTCTAGAACCTTGGCAGTTGACCTTCCATCAGTAAGAGCACTGGAGATGCACAGGATCTGTATAGTGGCTGATTATATCCCTCCTCTTCATGCTCTATGAAAAGCATAATCCTACTGGACACTTGTATGCAGTGCACATACAGATCTGGATCACCTCAACCTGGAGTACAGAACCATGAACCTGGAGTATAGAACCACATATTAGGGACATGAAGGTGCATCATTAGACTTGCTGTAGAAAAGCAAGACTGAACATGCTCCCTTCTTCCTGAACTGTCAGATCTAGCTCTGTCATTCATGTTGGGTAGACCCAGGGATGAAATTTTAATCTATGTTGGAAGCAGTTGTGCATCAAAAATTAACTTCATGAATATTAATATCATCAAGCTTTCAGTGAGCATGGAGGGGAGGAGGAGAATCTCAGGTGACTAAGTAATGTAATGAAAGTATTATTATTATTATTATTATTATTATTATTATTATTATTATTATTATTATTATTATTATTATGTTAGAAAGTTTTGTGGATTCTTCAGCCACTGGGGAGGATAATAACATTCTTAGGGGAGGAAAGGGGTTAGAAAAAGCCTGCAGTTTATTTTATGTCTTGAAAGAGTACCTTTCTTCTGTTTTTTTTCCTCCCTTACAAAATGCCCAGAATTCAGCCACTATGGTTTAATGGCTCCCCTAACACTCTTTTGCAATTGTAAGCACTCAGGGGTTTCACTGAAAAGGGGTGGCTGGATGCAGCTTCAGGACTTATTGTCTCCTACAGAGTTATGTAATTATGCACCAACAGCTGAAAGGACACAATTTTAAGTCAACCTGTTGTGACAGACACTGTGTAATGTCATACAATCAAATGCAATGTTTAGTAAACATAAATCTCTTTGTCATTTTGTATTTATTTATACAGGTTTAAAAAAATAAAGCACACATTTAAAAAAAAGTTTTCTGGTATAAGAATGTATTACATACCTTTATCCATTATGTAGGCCATTATGATGCCAAGTATGATGCCATTATTATAAAACACATAAGAGTAAAAGGGTAAAATAGACAACGGCTTTTCTAGGGTCACGATACAAATGGCCATAGCTCTATTGGGCAAGCAATTTAAACACACATATATGGTATAAACAGACATAGTTACAAAATAGACTACTACCTTTCAAAAGCAAGTTGGGGTGGTTATTTTTCCCTATTTCTTTCATCTTGTTTTGCTGCACATCCAGTCCTCTACTGACACTCATTCCTGACTCTAGCAGGATCTTTGCCTCCATATATAACTCCAGATGTTAACTGAAGGAGAAGTTAAACTCTTTCTGCTCAAAGAGTCAGCATGTTTGTGTGCTCATGAAAACATTCATATACCTTCCAACCTATTTGGCACAGATTTCCTAATTAATCCTCTGTAGTCCCATTTCTTTCCAGCTGCTTTTAAAATGCCCCCCGCATTTCTCTCTCCACCTCCCTCTTTTGTTCTTTGTCTACAATATACTTCAATTACTGCAAATGATTACAAAGGGCAAAAGCAGTTTGCATTTCATTAACTCAGAGAGTGGGAAGAGGACAGGAGGGAGTGGAACCTTGCTCTTCCCAATTTGTCTGTCAATGGCCGGAAACCTGTCTGAAAGTGATATCTTTGTAAGTGCACTTACATATATGGAGATTGGAATTGGGCAGTTTTGTAATGTCCATGTCCAGTATAGGGGTGCTGTTATGTAACTACAAAGCAAAGCCACCAAGGTGACCATTGCGCAATGGGACTGTTGTGTTTGGGACCACTGGACATTGGGACTGATGTGCAACAGAAATAATGCACATCAAGCAACAATGTGTATCAGGCATTCTGCCATTGACCCAATACATATCCTTGCAATTCACTAACAGGGTTTCTTAGCACCTCTGCTACTTAACTAAGTATAAAGTTATGTTAAATAAAATGTGATATAGGATTCCAGCAAATGGTTTCCATCTGAACCACTCTCCGATGTTGCCTGTGAACTTGTATCCCAGTTTCTGAGGATATACTTTCATTCAGGCCTTTTCTCTCTCTCTTAAAGTTTTCATTTTTCAGTACTTGGGAGGAGAGTGCTAAGGCATGGAGGGTTTTCATGACTACCAAAACAGTTACCCAACCAGCATTACACAAAGCCAGATAGGAAGACGAGAGGGAAGGCTTTATTATAATAATGTGGGCTAGCCAAACAACATTCTATCCAGTCAGATATCTAACAAGAATCAGTTCCTCCAGGGTTCAATTTAGTTTTCAAATCTATACATCTACCTTTTATCAGGGAATATGATTCTGTAGAGGGCTTGCCTTCAAAATATGTACACATCAGCCCCTAGATTCTAGAATTTCATCTTAACTGGCTTGTTATATAAAATATGGGAAAGTTTGTATAAATAGACTAACATGCTCACCTAAACAGAAAGAGGGATGTTTTAACAAAGAAGCTAATTTGTCTCTCGCTTTAAATTTATATTGCTCTGCACGAAAAGCCTTACCAGAATACAGATGAAAAATCCCATCCATGATTTACTTCTACGTTCCATCTTTGTTGTGACCTTTGGAGAAAACAAAAGAGCTGCATGAATATTTGAAAACCACATCTCTCAGTCACCTTATTTTAATACATTATCTTGTTTTCCTTTCCCCCCTCCCTTATAATTTCTGCTTCCCTCTTCTTTTCCTCCTTTATTTAACTTATAGGAACAGCAAAAATTTATTGCAAATAGAAAGTCTATATGATATGGGGTGGAGGATCTAGGAAGGGCCCAAGGGATGAAAAACAGCCCTCTGGGGCTCATGTATGTAAGAGCCTGCTTGATTCTCACCCCTGTTCTAAAGGAAAAGAAGGGATCTAAAAGAAAATATATGGAGGAATGCCCTGATACACTGAGGAGCCTTTCACACTACATAATTATAGCACTACAAATCCACTTTAACTGCCATGACAACATCCTAAGGAATCCCGATATATGTAGTTTGGAGAGGTACCAGACCTCTCTGGCAGAGAATTCTAAATACCTCTCACTGGGCTACAAACCCCAGGATTTCAGAAGATGGAATCATGGCAGTTAAAGTGGAATAATAGTGCTGTAAATCATACAGTGAAAGAGCCTGAGATGTAGCACCAAGTAATACTGGCACATAATGCTGGATGGCTCATTCAGTTAATGTTTTATGAGTGTTGAACCCAGTCTCAGAATTTACATGTTTGAATAAATGCTCATGAATGTTCCTCCAGCCCAACTACTCTGTGTTTGTTTGGTGTGCCCATATGATTTTCAAGGAGGCTATTCAAAGACAAAGGTAAAAACTCGCTTATTAAATCAGATATTAAACATACAACTGAAGAAAGGAAAATAAGCAATACTTGAGAAAATAGATATAACGTGCAATTCAGATCCTTTTTGCTAGTTAAATTAGGGAATCTGGCTCTTTTTGTAAATCTTAAAAGTTAATAGAGCATATGTCTTTCTTTTTGTGGACTTTAAAAACCCTTCTCTTCAGGCACAAAATGGTTTAAGGGAGAATTTTAGAATTTGTGTGGATGGACCTATGAAACTGCTGTTGTAGCAGCAAGGTCTCTTCCAGTCCTTGCTGATATGTAGGGTGAAATCTGCATGAGGTTAATGCATTTCTCAGCTACTAAATCTCCTATGTATGCCTTCTACACTGTCAAAAATAAAGTGATAGCCATGTTCTGGTTTATCAGAATGTTCTCAGAAAGAGGGTATTTGAGTAAGCAAGTATTTTTCTTGTACAACTAAATGTGCAGATCAGACAGTTCCACATCCAGTGGATGCCTGGAAGAAAATACTACAGGATGATGATGATGATGATGATGATGATGATGATGATGATGATGATGATGATGATGATGATGATTATCCTTTATTTATAAAGCGCTGTAAATTTACACAGCGCTGTACATACAATTTTTTTAATTGGATGATCCAAAAAGGATGGTTCAAACCTTAATTTTTGCTTCATTCTTTTTGAATCACATTTCTTTTGAGCACTTTTGAAGGGAAAAGTTGGCAGTGTCTCCCCTTGCCTGGCTTACATCTTCTGCTCAGACCCAATGTTGTTCATATCGTATGGAGGTAATGACTTCATTTTAGAGTGTGTCATGCATGCTCCTGTGGCATAGACATAAATTTGAAAAATCACTTGTAAACTTCAACATCTACCCAGTGTCTGACAGAACCACAGACTCCATGAGCTAGATTAGATTAGGTTAGATTAGATTGGCATGATTTCAATTTTCAAATCTAATAGGATTTTGCCTCAAAAAGACAACATTGTAAGAGGACACAAATATCTGAAATGAAGACCCTTGATGTCACTAGATATTATCGAACAAGTAAACATAGAGGGGGTTAGAAAATGCAAGTATAAACTGAGCAGCATCTCTAAATATTCTCCTTGCTATATAAATTCACTCACTGCTGTCATGTTTTGCTGCTGTCACCTTATTAGCAGAACTGGGTGCTAAAGGAGAGTGCTCAGCCAATCTATATACATGATGAGTTTGTAGAGGAAGGAAGAGATCAGAGATGCTAGGGCTTCATGAGATTAAAAAGAAGTGCTCACCAAAGAACTGAGCTAAACTCTGCAGGCTTTGTGATGGTAGTATTCCCCAGGGGTCTACAAATGTGGAGTATTGCAGTCTGTTTTTTAAAACCTATTCTCAATTGCACACCTCCCAAGCATCAGCCCTGTGGCTGGATGTGATGCAGCGGCCATCTACTGTCATCCACTGGGTGTTCAATAAGCACCCTTTTTTTTAATGCTTGCAAATCATCAAACATTTGAAGACTCTCTCTGGAAAACAATGACCACCATCTATTTTAATCCCTTGGGGATATTTAACAGATAACATCTGAATAAATGTTCTCTCTTGCTCTTTTTTAGTATGCAGTCTTATATTTCTTCTCATTCACATGAGAAAACCCAAGTATATGAAAGCAGCACAAAGCCACATATGCATACATGATGTTGTGGTCTGTTTAGCTCAATAGCACCTAGTACAGAGGTGGGCAAAGGGGAGCTCGTCAGATGTTGCTGATCTGTGCTTCTCATCAGCCTTACCTGGGAAAGCTAGGAGATGCCATTCAACATCTGGAGGGCTGCACTTTGCCCACCCCAATCTAAACTGATGGACAGTGGCTACATATCAGCAGTCAGAATCATATGGCTCTCCAGAGGTTGTTAAACTCCATTTCCAGCTCTCACTAGCCTAGCTGGCACAGCCAATGATGAGGAATACTGGGAGCTTTAATTCAACAACTGAAAGACTGCACAATGATCCCCGCACACTTTGTACTGTTTTTGATGGTGTTATCTCTCAGCTCTACCTTGAGATGTAGGGGTTTGATCTTTCACACATGTGTTTCAGCACAGAACTACAAAACCTATCTCATGTCAAACCCACAAAAGAGTAACCCTTGTATTAAGTTGAAAGAGAAGGTTCAAAGTGGACAATAACCCTATTGATGAATCCCCAATTGAAACCTCAGCCCTAATCCACACTTCTGTGCTCCCACAGAAATCAATGGATTTAGTCTAATCTTGCCAAATTTTCTTCCTTAAGTGAAAGAAATGATGGTACACAACCACATGAGGAGCTAAATCTTACTTCAACACTATGGGACAACATCCTCCTACACACCTAAGTGGAACAGGCTAGGGGTAGATTGAATATTACCCCCAGAACCTCCTCAGAGTAGTGATGAGGCATTGGGTGGTCCATAAGAAACCAGCCAGTATGTCTTGTGTGTTGTTTGCCTTCAAGTTGTTTCTGACTTATGGCAACCCTAAGGTGAATTTATCATGGGGTTTTCTTGGCAAGATTTGTTCAGAGGAGGTTTACTATTGCCTTCCCCTAAGGCTGAGAGACTGTGACTTACCCAAGGTCACCCAGTGGGTTTCGTGGCCAGAAATAGAATCTTAGAGGCGTTACAAACCGCCGCTTTGCAGCAGTCTCCCGGCACTGCTCTTTGCTCCGCGAGGGAGTCGCAGCATACAAACCGCGTGACTCCCTTGCGGAGCAAAAAAGAAGCTCCAAAATGGAGCTTCTTCCTGCGGCGCCGTTATGACGTCGCGAGGTGCCCATGACGCACCTGCGACGTCATAACTGCTGCGACCCGTCTGGACGCTATGCGTCCAAGATGTAAACATGGCGGCAGCCGTGTGGAACGGCCGCCGCCATTTGTCACGGACTAAGTCCGTGATAGGGAAAGGGGCGTCTAGAAGAGACGCCCCTTTTTTAAAATGGGACGTCTTGAGGACGTCCGAAATGGCGGTCTATAACCCGCCCTGGTCTCTGAAGTCATGGTCCAACACTACACCATACTGAAGCCAGCTTACAGCACACAAACATTGTAGCACAGGAGAGAGAAGCAGCCATAATTACAAAATGGATAGGACACAACAGCCAAGAAGTCATGACACACACACTGTTGCAAAATGCCTTCAGATAGTAATTGCCACCTGTTAATGAAATTAAGATAGGTGGTCTTCCTTGTCCAGATTATGGACTCAACTGCTTTTGGAAAGCAGAGTAACTAACAGACAAATCAGAGTTAGAAGACAGAATCCTAAGTAAACAATTATTGAAAAGTTAAATCAATTCCTTGCATCTCAAAACATTTTTAGCATTCAAAAACTGACTCAGAGCAAATTGGTCAGGTTCCCATTAGTCACTGACCCAGGCCTCCTCTGCACTCAAACATCCTAAAGACAGTGTACCTATGCTTCCAGATTGGCCATTAGGCTCCAAGCTTTATCTCTTTTTCTTGCTTTACTTTGCTAAACCTCTTTTAGACTCCAAATCTCCATTGCATACCAAGCTTTCCTTCTGTGTGTGTGTGCATTTTGTATGACAGGACTGTGGCTGTGCCCCATGTTTTCTCTTCCCCAGACTTCCACAAAGCCTCTTCATCAGTTTTGTTGTTCTCTGCAGACTTTTCAGCTATCAACCCCACCTCCTGCACTCTGTACCTTCCTTGTCAGGACTCTTATCCATCCTAGAGTTTTCCTCCATTTCTTCTCAGCACCCCCACCCCCAACCCATCCCCCCAACTAGTTAAGGCATGGTTGTTAATGCTTTTACACATTTTCCCAACTTGTATTTTACTCTTCCAGAGTGGCAATTTGTGCCATAGTATTTAATGTTACCACATTATAGTACTTGATGCTTTTTATCACATTTTCCACTAGGGGAAACTAGACATAGTATAACAAGAACTATAGTGTATAAACATTGCAATACTGGGGGTGAGCAAAGTGAAAGGAAAGAATAAGTCATTTTGAGTCAGATAATTACATGGTATTTTCCACAGGAAATGGAAATCTGAGAAGAAATGGGGTGGCAGTAATAGTGAAGGTAAGTGTAGCAAAAGCAGTTAAAGAATATAATGTTAAGTCTGACCAGATAATCATAGAGCTGGAAGAGACCACAAGGGCCATCCACCTCCCTGCCATGCAAGAACTCACAATCAAAACAAACCCCCCCCCCCAAACAGATAGCCAGCCAGCCTCTGTTTAAAGAGCCCCCAAAGAAGGAGACTCCACCACTCTCTGAGGCAATGTGTCCCACTGTCAAACAGCTCATACTGTTAGGACGTTCCTCCTAATGTTTAGGTGGAATCTCTTTTCCTGTAGTTTGCAACCATTGTTTGAGGTCCTATTCTCTGGAGCAACAGAAAACAAGCTTGCTCCTGAAGTAATATCAGTAATGCTTCAGGAAAAGCCGATCAATATAACCTCAATCCAGGTTTTTCCTCCAACTACAGAAGCAGAAGAAGAAGAAATTGAAAGATTTCATGCTGGCTTCTAGGAGGAAATTGATCACACACCAAAACAGGATTTCTTGTTAATCGAGGTGGTTAGAATGCAAAAGCAGAATACAAAGAGGAATAAAAGATTATAGGAAAATTTGGCCCAGGATCACAAAATGGTGCAGGAGAGTGACTGGTTGGATTTTTGCAAGGCCAACAGTTTGTTCATCACAACCACATTCTTCAAGTAACCAGAGGCAACTATATACATGGACATCACCTGATGGCCAATCTAGAAATCAAATAGACTACATGATAAATATGGTCACAGATCAGGATAAGAACAACAAAATACTATATACAATAACAAAACTCATAAAAGTACAAACACATATAAATATCCCTTAAAATTCAAATGCAGATAATCATCTCTAAGGGGACAGAACCCAGCTAATCCTGACAAAACCTGACTAGAAGTTCAATTACTAATCTGGACTGTAAATCATCACCCATTGGACTGCAGCTGCACAATATTTAGCTACTTTATGTTATAGTAGGATTAGTGAATAGACTACATAATAGGAAGCGAAAGTGGACAGGTTCCATTCTCTCTGCCAAAACAAAACCAGGAGCAGACTATTGCATAGACCATGGACTGCTAATATAAAAAATTAGAGTAAAGCTTAAATTGAACACTAAACTAACCATCACACCAAAATACAACCTGAATAACGTCCCCACCAAATTGACAGGTAATGTTAAAAAAATATTTTTGCACTATTAAGTCTAATTGACGGACCCAGAAGAAGTCTGGACTGAAACCAGGTCTTTTAAAAATGGCTATGCTATACTCTGAATTTGGGACATGTCTACTCTAGATCTATAAATGTTATAGTTATACTTTGCTTATTTGTATACTCAACACTGATGTTTATATGCCCTAATGTAATAACATTACATATGCAATATGCAATGTCAACTATAATTATACGGGGGCATTGCAGACAGTCTGTGAACATCTAGAAGGCAATGCCATAATCACAAAAAGTCAACATGGGTTTCTGAGAAACAAGTCATGCCAGACAAATCTAATCTCTTTCTTTGATAAAATTACCAGCTTGGTAGATGAAGGGAATGCTGTGGATATAGTATATCTTGATTTCAGTAAGGCCTTTGACAAGGTTTCCCATTACATTCTTGCAAAGAAGCTTGTAAAATGTGGGCTAGACA
>NC_056524.1:84200895-84237312 GCF_019175285.1 Sceloporus undulatus | reverse complement strand
TCACAAAAAGTCAACATGGGTTTCTGAGAAACAAGTCATGCCAGACAAATCTAATCTCTTTCTTTGATAAAATTACGAGCTTGGTAGATGAAGGGAATGCTGTGACTATAGTATATCTTGATTTCAGTAAGGCCTTTGACAAGGTTTCCCATTACATTCTTGCAAAGAAGCTTGTAAAATGTGGGCTAGACAAAGTAACTGTTACATGGATTTGTAACTGGTTGACCAGCCAAACCCAAAGGGTGCTCAAGAATGGCACCTTTTCATCCTGGAGGGAAGTGACCAGTGGGGTCCCACAGGGCTCTGTCCTGGGCCCAGTGTTATTCAACATCTTTATCAATGACTTGGAGGAAACAACTGGGGGCATACTTATCATATTTGCAGATGACACCAAATTAGGAGGAATAGCTAATACTCCAGAGGACAGGATCAACATTCAAAATGACCTGAATAGACTAGAAAGCTGGGCCAAAGCTAACAAAATGAAATTCAACACAGAGAAATGTAAGGTACTGCACTTAGGGCAGAAAAATAAAATGCACAGATATAGGATGGGGGACACCTGGCTGAATGAAACTACATGTGAAAGGGATCTTGGAGTCCAAGTAGACCACAAGTTGAACATGAATGAACAGTGCGATGCGGCAGCTAAACAGGCCAATGCAATTTTAGGCTGCCTCAATAAAAGTATAGTGTCTAGATCAAGATAAGTAATAGTGCCACTGTATTCTGCTCTGGTCAGGCCCCACCTGGAATATTGTGTCCAGTTCTGGGCACCACAGTTCAAAAAGGACATTGAGAAACTGGAGCGTGTCCAGAGGAGGGTGACTAAAATGGTGAAAGGTCTGGAAACCATGCCCTATGAGGAACGACTTAAGGAGCTGGAGATGTTTAGCCTGCAGAAGAGAAGGTTAAGAGGTGATATGATAGCCCTGTTTAAATATTTGAAAGGATGTCATCTTGAGGAGGGAGCAAGCTTGTTTTCTGCTGCTCCAGAGAACAGGACCCGGAACAATGGATCCAAGCTACAGGAAAAGAGATACCACCTCAACATTAGGAAGAACTTCCTGACAGTAAGGGCTGTTCGACAGTGGAACACACTCCCTCGGAGAGTGGTGGAGTCTCCTTCCTTGGAGGTCTTTAAGCAGAGGCTAGATAGCCATCTGTCGGGAATGCTTTGATTTGGATTTCCTGCATGGCAGGGGGTTGGACTGGATGGCCCTTGCAGTCTCTTCCAACTCTATGATTCAATGGTGGGTTACAAACCGCCGTACAGTATGCGACGAGCGCGTACTAGAGTTAGGAAGGGGCGGTGCTTCTGCACCCCCCTAACCCTAGTACGCGCTCCGCGTGCACAAAATGGCGGCGGCCGTTCCACACGGCAGCCGCCATCTTGACGTAGCGGACGTTCAGCGTCCGCACGTCGCATGGTGGAAGTGACGCCGCGAGTGTGCACTTTGGCACTCGTGGCGCCTCTTCCGGGGCCTGAGAAGGAGCGCGATTTCCGTGCTCCTTCTCTGCAGCGTCCAGGAGCCGCGCCGTTTAAAGGCTGCGGTTCCCGGACGCTGCAAGCGGAGGCGGAGCCAGATCGCCACTTCTTGGCGGTCTGTCACCCGCCTATGATTCTATGATTTGAGTGTCCTTATGTGTAACCTGTACATCAGAACAGAATGTGAAGAAAGTGAATGGTTTTCAGTTGGAAAGGAGATCAGGCAAGGCTGCCTTTTATCACCCTATTTGTTTAACTCATGCAGTGAACAAGTTGTATGTAAATTAGGATTATACTCAGATGCTGTGTTAATGAAAATGGGAGGAAGGAACTTAAAAAATGTAAATGACCCAATACTACTAGCAGAAAGTAACCCAGACATGGAACAGTTACTGAAAAAATTCAAGGAATAAAGTGCAAAGGTAGGTTTACAGCTGAAAACATAATGTCCACAGATGATTTACATAACTTTAAAATAGATGATGAAGACATTAGAATAGTTCAAGATTTTTCACATCTTGTTTCAGTCATAAATAAGAATGGAGACAGCAGTCAAAAACTCAGAAGAAGACTAGGACTTGGAAGGGCAGCTATGATGGAACTAGGCTGAATACAAAAAATAGGATTGTATATGACATTGTGTTTCCAATTTCTATGTTTGGTTGTAAATGCTGGACAGTGAGGAAAGCTGATAGGAAAAAAATTAACTCATTTGAAATGTAATGCTGGAGAAGAGTTCTGACGAAACCAAGGACATTGTCAGGGAGGGATGCAAAAAGACAAACTCTGCAGTCAAAAAGAAAGAGAAACCTCAGTGATGACAGATGAAACTCCTGAAGTAGATAAGGTCAGATGAGAAGCAAAAGTACTGTAAAAATTGACAGAAATACAGTCAGAACCCTGACTGCAACTGTTCAATGACTTGTGCGCAGGGACAAGGAGAATAATCACTGTAATAATCAATGTAGAGAAAGAGGAGATGACAACAAAAAAGAAAGAACAAGAACTTACCCTATTTATTTATTTATTTGTTTATTTATTTTATATGGTGCTTTTCTCAAGGGACTCAAGTGGCTCACAAGAGCCAAGAAATGAAAGGGAAAGCTAAAGTGGAATCATACCTCTATAATTATGTATTGTGGTATGCTCCTTGTTTCTTTTCTTTTTTGTCATGGCAAATTTTTTGTGGAATTTCACTCCAATTGCTCTAATAATTTTTATCTGTCTTTCAAAAGAATTTCAAAAATGAAAGGTTTCAGCTTTAGAAGGTTTAGTGAAAATGTCTTTGCCCTTTTACCCATCTCATTCACTATCCCAGTCACCCTTCTCTGAGGTGGGAGAGGCGAAATTGAGCATATCACACACACTCCTTTTGAAGCCAGGCCTGCCATAGCTTTGTGAGTCCACTGAGTGAAGGGAATTTCTTCTGTGGATGTAAGAGGTTCTGCTGGTTTGCACAAGATCTACAGCTTGCTGGCTTCTATTTGAGGATCCTATTTACAATCCTTTTTTCTACTGTTTAGAAAATAAATAGCAGCCACAGTTACAGCCACACCAATATAGTACCAGCTAAAACTAACAGTTTTAAGCAAGTCTAAATCTGCATCAGTTGTACTGTGGCTAGGATACCACAATTTTTAGACATCACAGTTGAACTTTTACCAAAGGGGAGGGGGGAGCTAAAGAAATAAAAAGAAATTTTGTTCATTGCATGGAAGGACAGTTGCTATAGTTTTTCTTACGTTTTCCCTACAATCAAATCTGCATGTATAATAAATTCCACCAGAGCTGAACAAATAATACATCCTGAATAATTCATCTGATGAATTTATCCCCTTTTTCTTTGTAAAATATCTACAAGCAGATCAGTTCTCTCCAATTGTATTTATTACTTTGAATTAGTCTCCTTTTGTGATTCCAGAAAACATATTACAGATTAATTATAATTATTTCTTGCAAGATTGTCATATTCATTTGATATAAAATATGTTCCAAAGCAGCAAATTTAATTTAACCTAAACTTGGCAGACTTCAGAATTTGGTTACACATGTGCCAATGATTTGTTAAATCAAAGGAGGAGGAAATTGAATGAATTGTGTGTGTTTGTACACACACACACACACACACACAGAGAGAGAGAGAGAGAGAGAGAGAGAGTTCTATAAATTTCAGTTCTACACTCAAAATATATCCCAGTCCTAAGCACATCAACAGTCTATAAGATCATATTATCACTGCAAGTGTCTCCTTTGCCTTGACTGTAGACTGCTAGTGCCTAAGTGCTTAGAAATATTATTGATTAATATTCCTCCCATCTCCAAAAACAATTTCAACTGAAAAGGTACATAAAGTCCCTGTTACAACAGCTCAACTAACTACCAGTCCATTTGTGGGCACAATTCAAAATACTAGTTATGACACATAAAGCCCTAGATTACTTGTGTTCACGCTATTTGAAAAATCTAATTTTATATGTGAGTCCCCTTAGGTCCCTATCTGGGAGAAAGGTGGCATATAAATGAAACAAACAAACAAATATAATTATCCTACATAAGTGTATCTGAACTTTAAAAAGCTGCAGAACAAACCCATATCTCAGTCCTGCCACCTTCAATATATATAACAACAACAACAACATGTTGATGAAGACTTGAGAAAAGGCTTTCTTGGTGCTTGCTCTGAGACTGTGGGACGCAAAGGCCTTTCTAGTCAGGCAGGTCTTTGGTGATTGACTGGCTGATATGGACAAGAACATTAAATGGACTTGCTAGATCTTTAAATTTTTAATTATAATAATAATTATTAAGCAGCTTGAACTTCGTTTCTTTTTTAATGTTTAATGTTACAATGAGTTCAACTGTATTTTAATATGTATAATTGTGTGTTTATTGGAATTTGTTTTTAATTGTGGGTGCATCCAGACTGATTAAAAAGTCTCAGAGTTTGTTCATCTTTGTGATTTCATACTAGGTGAAACTAAACTGACCTGGGCAACTGGTATTAAAAGTCTCTCATCACAGCAGGAGCTGACAGAGAATATTTTGGGATAAACAAAATGTGTATGGATCTCCCAAATAAAATTGGAAAAAACAGGAATAAAACCTGGGAAAATCTGGCCTTTCTAATCAGTCTGGATGTTAGAGATTATCTCAAATCCCAGTTTGAGGGAAAAACAGGATATAAATCTAATAACTAATCACTAGCTTTGTTTTAAAAAAAAACCTCTGAATAGCTCTGCATTGAACTATGGCTACTCCCCTTTCAAAGTCGTGTCACTGAGATCTGATAGTCAGCATACATGTCCATACCATTTTGTATGCAGCATTAAATTGTCACATATATCAAGAACACACACACACACGGAACCTAATTCAAGGGAGTGAGGCCAGCAGCACAGATCTGATGCCACCTTCGCCACAATACAAAAGCTACATGACTAGAACTGAATAGAGTTTTAGTCATTACTAAATCCTGCACAAAGCAAGACACTGTCCCCATTGAAAGTAATTAATATTAACTTCCTAATTAGACTTCATGTGGTAGATCCATAATTTTATTTTGGGTGATTGTAAAAGAGAAAAGCCAGACTTTTTCCCTATATCATGGCCTCTGTGCTGGTTTTGGCCTACAAGCCTTATACAGTTTGGTCCCAGGTTATGTGAAGGACTGTATTTCCCTTTATGAGCCTAGCAGAACATTAAGATCATCTGGAAAGGCCTTTCTTACTGTCCCACCATCCTCTCAGGTTCAATTGGGGGGGGGGGGAGGAAAGAAGGCTTTCTCAGTGGCTGGTCCCAGACTTTGGAATTCCCTCCCTAGAGTTCCCTGTTCTTTTGGCAGCCAGTAAAAACACTCTTGTTCTAGCAGGCTTTTCCAAACTGATGAGAGCTGAGCTTTTAAATATTGTGCAATCCAGACTTTAAGGTTTGCATATAGTTTTTTAAATGCACATTAATATTTTAATATTTAATTGTTTTTAACTTTAATACACAGTTTAATTGGTTCTTAAACTTTTTAATGCTTTGTATTTAATTTTAGTTGGTATGGTCTTACATTTGTCATGAACTGCCTTGATTACCTATTTCTGGAGACAGGTAGGATATAAATAAAATAAATAATAATAATTTAATAATAATAGCAGCTCCAACGGGACTGATTTAGATTGGAGTCAGGGGGTGTCTCTGTGGTCAGTGCAGCAAAGTTTTATTCCAAAGATTCAAGGACTTCTCCAATGTGTTAAGCACTATCCCCAAAAGAGGCTCAGCTTTGGATGGTTCCTTCAAAATGTAGAGCCCCACTAATATCAGAGCCATCAACCACTGGCAAGGAGAAAGTAAACCAAATCAGGAATCCTCCATGAACAATGTGAAAAGAAGAAAATGGGTCAGATAATCATATCATGTGGATATCCCACATACGTAACTTTCCCTGGATTTATGTGCTTTCAAGCAAATAGCATGTGGTATGATGGAAGGAATACCTATATAAAGTGGTAGAAAGAAAGCCAGAAACGTTTCTTGGCAGAAAAGAAAAATAGAATTTCTCAGTCCCCTTTTTTACTGCTCAGTGAATTCAGCGAAGACAGTTATGCATTTTCCTATAACAGAACTTTAAATATTTCAATAGGTCATGAGAAGATTATTGAACTAATAATAATATCTGCATTTCAGACATGAATTTCTAATGAAAATTACCTGAGGGGAAAAGTTTAGTTTGTAGTAAAGGAGACTGATCCTAGCAGGGTTAGAGTATTCCCACTGATGAACACATCACAGTGATTTCAAGGTCTGCTCCAACCAGTGATTTAGATCTGGGTTGACTGACTCAGACTCATCTTGGACTCAAGTCACTTCAGTGACTCTGCTTGGACTCAGCTCAGCAATAAATGATGTAGTGGCTTGACTTGCAAACTGTAATATTTTTAGCAACCAACTTGTTGGCACCATTCACTTCAAGCAGCACAAGACCTGTCCGCAGAACATGGGGTGCATTTCTGGAGAGAGGAACAATAAATGTGATGGTCAATGAGCTGGAGGTGGAAGGATCCTTCTAAAACTTTTGTAAAGCTTTAGAAGGTTCCTCTGATGTGCTGCCAAGCAGACCTCAACCCCAAGCTCATTGCTTAACACGCTTGCTGTTCCCCTCCAAGAAACACACCCTGTCTCCTATTTTTTTTAATGTTAAAAGTTGGCTCCAAGACTTGACTTGAAAGTATCTTGCAAGGAATTGAGACTGGAGTAAAAGACTTAAATACATCAAATGGCTCTAAGTATGACTAATCTGGATCCTACCTAATGTGTCTGAATAACAAGATATTTCTAAAACACTTTCATGATATTAGGGCCATTGCTAGGGGACTGTGAGGTGTGTGGATCACATGAGGTAACACCTCAGAGGGGGTGAAAATCCGGTGAGGCAGTTACTCACCCCCCTCCAATGCCCCCACTACCCCTTGCAGCAGGCCAGGACACCTCTGCAAAAGGAGGAGGAAGGGGCACAAAAGAGAAGAATGCTGCCACTACTGCCGCTGCAGAGCAGGAGGTGAGATGACAGTGGAAAGAGAAGTGGCAGCAGGCAGGGAAGGGTGCTTCATGTCTGCCCTGATCAGGTGATGTTGTCCATTCAAGCCACCAGGCTAGTGTTGCTGCTGAAGAGCTGGAGGAGGTGAGTGCACCTCAGACAGAGCAGGAGAGGACACTCTCATCACTGGGGGAGGGAATGGGGGTTGGTTGGGGGGCAAAGACTGACACTGTCTCCTGCCACCCCTCAATTTCTGGAACCCAAGAGCATGTGCCAGAGCACCCAGGTTGCCGCCACACCAGCTGTGGTGTTAGTCCCCCGCAAAGCACCCTCTCTTTTGCAGGAGGGGCTCACACTTCGCCTGCAAGCACCCCCGCAGCTGGGATCCTCCACCACGTATGCACACACACACCCATGCTACCCACCTGCTCCCCTTGGGAAGCTCAAACTTCAGGAGGCATTTGGAAGTAAGATTGCTGCTGCTGCCTCTCCCAAAGTTACCTCACTGAGTGACATCAGCCCTAATGATGCCACTGTATGATAGACTCCTATTTCTGGAAAGAGGAAATGGACATCTTTTTAAAAAAATAATGAATGAAAAAGAAGAAATTTCCAGAAAAACATTGCTCAAAACCACACACTACAGTGGTGCCTCGGGTTACGAAATTAATTCGTTCCGCCATTCCTTTCGTAACCCGAAAATTTCGTAACCCGAAACACTTTTCCGTTAGCACTGGAAAGCCTATAGCTGCACTTTGCAGCATTTGAATTTCGCGCCGAAATGAATTTCGTAACCCGAAAAATATTTCGTAACCCGAAACAGTTTTTGCCAATCCAACTTTTTCGTATCCCGGAAATTTCGTAACCCGATCATTTCGTATCCCGAGGCACCACTGTATTTCGGTTCAGATGAGAACACTAATTGGGAAAGAGCTATATTCTATATAACACAAAAAAGTGATTTATGTAGGGAGAAATAACCCCTCTGGACTAAAATGACAGGAACGAGTGCCCTATAAAGAGGCCAAGAGTTGGGGATTTAACCAGAACTTGGGCATTCACTTTTACAAAGTAATTATTACAAATATAATTTTAATGTCCACAGTGATAGTTACCTTTGCAACGTTATAGTTATAACTGCAATTTTTAAAGTAACTATTGTCCGGGAAAGCAGCCAAAGGGCTGATAAGGCAACTAGTTTTCAAACAAACAACCCCCTCCCAGCACAGCAAAGTCAGTGTAAGCTACACAGTCCTGGAGAGTTGCAGTAGCTTTACCAAAAGGGTTTACCAGAAGAATTGTCAGACGGTCCGAGGTTCAGGGTAACAGATAGGCAGGTAGATAAAGCAGTCCAAGGTCAAGGTTTCCGGGTAGTCAAGACAAGAAGCCAAGAAGCCAGAGACAGAGTCTTTCCTCTAAAAGAGTCAGATATCCACTGGCAAAGAACCACACATGCTCCAGGTGCTTAAGAAGGCAAGGAGCTGGCCTTCAGCTGTGTCTGATTATGAAGACGCTTCTGATAAAGCCTCCGAGATCTTCGAAGGCCCTCTCTTTCTGCTCGACGCTCATTGAAGGTAGGCACACTGCCCAGATCTTCCTCCATGTCCACAGCCTCGGCACCAGGCAAACTTGACTGCTGAACCTCTGGAGGGGCCATAGACTCTGCTCCAGCAAAACTAGGGCCAGCCTCTGGCTCCTCCATTACAGGTTCAAGCCCCTGGGGCTCTGGCTCCTCCATTATAGGTTCAGATCCCAGGGGCTCTAGCTCATCCTCTGAGTCCTCCAAGCCATCTTCCAGGCTGGGCATGACACTATTTACTTTCTCATTGTACAGAAGTAAATTTAATGCCTTTTTTAAAAAAAAGAATACTACAAGTTACCAGTCTGTAAAAAGTCCTAAAACAATGAGGTTACACATACCTTAGAATAAAAATAACTAAAACTGTTACAAAGGAGTAACATTATCCTTCATTATTTATCAATTATACCATGTAGCTATGTCTTACTTATTACAAAAAATGAATTAATTATAAATTCATTTTGTAATTAGTGATGCTGTGGTTAAATGCCTGTACTGCAGCCACAAGGTTGCGGGTTTGATGCCAGCCAGGGTTCCAAGGTCCATTCAGCCTTGCATCCTTTCATAGGTCGCTAAAATGAATACCCATTTTATTGGGGGCAATTAGTTTACACGTTGTAAACAGCTTAGGGAGTGCTTAGTTCACTGATACGCAGTATAGAAATGTACTTGCTATTGTTATTGATATTTCTAGTTAGAAATGTAAAAGTTCTGTAAATTACAAAGAGAGCAATAACAAGAAACTATATTAATAGTTTTTTGTGTGTGTTTTTGGGCTATGTGGCCATGTTCCGGAAGAATTTATTCCTGAAGTTTCACCTGCATCTGTGGGTGGCATCTTCAGAGAATGGTGGCATGGAGTATATATACCCCACACACCTCCATGCCACTATTTTCTGAAGATGCCACCCACAGATGCAGGTGAAATGTCAGGAATAAATTATTCCGGAACATGGCCACATAGCCTGAAAAACCCACAAAAAACTATGGATGCTGGCCATGAAAGCCTTTGACTTCACATTAAACTATATTAACTTCGCATCTGACCAACAAGATGAGGAGCGATTAACACTACTAACCCCCTTATCCAAACACTACCACAGGGCCCACAGCCTAACTTAAGCAAGAACTTGTTTGCAAACATGAAATGGGAAATGGCTTGAAGACTTTCCTAGTAGAGTGAAGCGATGCATCTACACTGCAGAGTTACAGCAGTTTGACACCGCTTTAACTGCCATGGCTCAATGCTATGGAATTCTAGGATTTGTAATTTTATGAGATATTTACCCTTATCTATCAGAGAGTTCTAGTGTCACAAGAAACTACAAATCCCAGAATTCCAGAGCACTGAACCAGAGCAGCTAGTGGTGTCAAATTGCATTAATTCTGCAGTTTAGATGCAACCCAGAACAGCAAAAGGCCAGGAAAGAAGAATTGCTGCTAAGCTGTATTAGGAAATATACAATAGACAAGGAAGAGGCATGGCAGTGTAGGAAGATTATCTGCTGGGATTCTTCAGGAGAAATCTTTTGGACAAGGAAGGGGCATGTTGTGTTTTCCAAACTCTTTTCCTTCTTCTGAGACTGTTTTGGAAGTCTGAGTAGATTGAAAAGAATGAGCCCTGGGCAGGGTCTAAGAAACTGGGCAGAAAACATTGTCAAGTACATCAAAAATTACAAAAATTCATATGATACATTTCATTGCTAATGTAGTCTCAGCAAACCAGTGTAGTCACATGCATTGGCCACTGTTCTCTCCTTTGGTTTGGTGATTTGTTTGTTTCTTCCATGTTAAAAAAAAGTGCCTCATTCACAGGGAATTGTAAATAGGAATTATAATTAATGTGTGAGAACTGCTTCCAAATCTTCAGATGAAAAGTGCTAAACCTGAATAAAATATGAAGCATTTCTATGAGCTTCTTAAAATGCACAGCATATTTCTCCCAAGAGGACAATAAAAACTAGTTTGATTTAGGTCCTTTTGGAAATAGCTATTTACACAGAATAGCTGATTATCCTGTGCTAAAAGTTGTGATATGAAAAATTAAGGGGAAAGGAACAGTTAGATCCTCTGGGTTTGCTTGAGCTGCAGCAACATAAAAAGAGGTGGTTGGATGTGGGGTTATTTTCCCCCTTTTGCTGCAGCTGAAGTATGTATTCTAGGCATGGCATGCAGCCCAGGTATCACTGCAAAGCTACCTCAATGTGTTTACCATTAACAAACAAACAAATCCACAGCCAAAGGTGACTGTAACATAAGGCAAGCAGAAGTAGGCTTCAGACATAGCCAACGATAAGCACCATTAAGGGCAACACCATGGAAGACAGAAAATAAACTTGACTCAGAAAGCATTATCTACCAGAACACTTGCTCATGATTCATTGGAAAGAATTGGAGAGCAGCTGCACAGGAGCATTTGCCCAGCTCTTCCTCAGTCTATGAGGTTTATGGAACAGAATTCGCCAAGGGACAGAGCCCCATCATCCATTAATGCCACTATGACAGGTGCAAATTGACTTGACATACCCTAGCGATGCCCATTGAATTTATCCAGGCAGTTCTGAGGCACCTTGGCAATGGAAAACTTCTCAGTGGTGGTTTGAGATCTTTTACAGGCCACTGCATCAGTTACCTCCCCTGCCAGCACTTAAGAGACTTTTCCATTACCATGCAGACTTCAGTTGCTGCCTTTGTCAATGTTTTTCATTATAAGGGCACTCTTTTCCAAAGGACAGGAATATTTTTAAAGGTACCTGTCTGAGTTGAGACCTGATCTGAGTGCTAACAGGTAGAGTCACCAAGCGAAATAAGGCACAGGATTCCTGCCCCTTTAATAGTTGTGCAGAAGGAATTTTAGGAGGTGTTACAATATCTGCTGAAATTCATTTTTACTACATAAGTCTTAAAGGGATAGGAGCCTTGTCCTTTATTTCATTTGGCATCCCTATTTACAAGAGAGCTGTTACTCATAAGCCTACTTCTAATTGCATCTACTATAAAAACAGTGGCCTTGATGTGCTCAGCTGTATGTTGGTTTCAGCAGTGGCCTAAAAGGTAGTTCACTGGGCACAAACACCATCACAATTGTGTGTTAATTGGAGGAAGAGGAATTTAAACCATATCATAATTTTGATTAGATAGTCCCTCCCCCCACCCATGCAGACTTCAGAAATCAGCAGAAAATGACTATTCAGCCAGCAACTGTGCGTTTGGAAAGGAATGGCTGCAGTGTCCCTTGATCCTCTACCATCTCCCCTAATTACCTTAGAGTGAATGGCAAACATTTTGCATCTGCTGCCTGGCCTCCTAAGGAAGGCAGTATTTCACATACTTCTGTTAAATGGCATCATCCAAAAGGGGGTTCCTATCGTTGTTATTTGGAGAGATCTTGTAGCATCTTTGAAACTATGGCCCGGTACATACCGGCCCTTTAAGACACCCTCGTCACGTGCTAGGGTTGCCTTGGGGCGGTGCTTCCACACGTCCCGCAACCCTAGCACGTGACGAGGGCGTCAAAATGGCAGTGCCCTGTACACACGGGGGTGCCACCATTGTTACGCAAGTGCCACATGGCATCCACACAGCACTGCGCAGCATTTGTGTAACAAGTGCGCCAGTGGTGTGCTGTGGCGCATTCATTACACCGCCACTGCAGCATAGAAAGAACCCACTTTTTGCAGGTTCTTTTTCCACCGGCGCAAGCCTCGCCGTTTGGCGGCTGAAGCTTCCCTCCGGCGGAAAAATAGGCACTGGCAGGCCACCCTTTTTGGGCGGTCTGTACCCCACCTAACTGAATGAAAGAAGTTGGCAGTATAAGCTTATGTAGACTAAAGTCTATTTCCTCAGATGCATTCCTCAAATGCATTCCTTAAGTCCTCAAAAGCTTATGATGCCAACTTCTTTCCTTCAGTTAATCTCAAATGTGCGACAAGTTCTCTCTACATACTGATTCTACAGACTAACATAGCTACATCTTTGAATCATTGTTATTGTTCATCTTCAAAGTTAATTCTGACTTATGGTGACCCTAGGGTTTTCTTGGCTCAATTTGTTCAGAGAAGGTTTACTTTTGCCTTTGCCTTTCTCTGAGACTAAGAGTGTGACTTGTCCAAGGTCACCCAGTAGGTTTCCATGGCTGAGCAGTGATTCATACCTTGGCCTCCCAGAGTCCTAGTCCAACACAATAATAGTTGTTATTATTATTATTATTATTATTATTATTCTGCTTTTTCTCAAAAGAATCAAAGCGGATTACAGAAATATCAAGATAAAATCACATACAATTTTTAAATGCAATTAACCCCCCCCAAAAAAAACCAACCCTCCCCCCAAACATAAAATCATTAATCAAACCCCAAAAAGAAATTAAACAGGGAAAATTTAAAACATTCCAGGACCAAAAAAGTTAAAAAAAAAAGTTTCAGGCAGATTCGGGGGGGGATGAATAATCTTCTAAAGGAGGGGAGGAGGTCAGAAGCGACCCTATCAATGACACTTCCAGTGTCACAACGATGACTTAAAGGTGAAAGTAGGGGAGAGGCAAGTCAGTAGATCTGGTCTAGTCTGGAATGGCCTGCCGGAAGAGATCCGTTTGAATAGCCTTCTTAAAAGCTTCCAAGGTGGTAATCTGATGGATCTCATTCGGCAGGTCGTTCCAGAGCCTGGGAGCAGCTGATGAGAAGGACTTCTGGGTCACTGCTGAAAGTCTAGTCTTCTTAGGTTGTAGCAGATTCTTCCCAGAGGACTGAAGTGTATGGGATGGATTATATGGAAGGAGATGCTCCCACAAGTAGTCAGGACCCAAGCCATGTAGGGCTTTAAAGGTTAAAACCAACACCTTGTATCTTGCCCGGAAACTAATAGGCATCCAGTGGAGAGGTTTTAGAACTGATGTAATGTGGGCAGTTCTAGGTAAGCTTGTAACCAACCTGGCTGCCATATTTTGTACCAATTGAAGTTTCCGAACTTGGCACAAGGGTAGCCCCAAGTTACAGAAGTAGAGCCAAGATATACAAACTACTGCAATAAGGGGCTGTACAAACAGCCCTGAAAAGGCAGCATCCAGCTGCCCCGCCTTCAGTTGGATCAGGACGGTGGAAACTGTAACCGATCCAGCCTATCCAGGGCTTGAAAAGGAGCAGCAAAAAGGTAGCTGCTTTTTGTGCCTCGAAAGGGCGCCATAGCTGCAGCGGCCCAGCTATATGGCACTCCTTTGGCGCTGCGTCATATGGACGCAGTGCCAGAGGAGCGCCATGACAGCATGCACCATATGGAATGGTGCACAATGTGATGGTGCTCTGGGGGGCAGAATCGGGATGTGCATCATCTGGATGCGTTGCCCCGACTCCGCCCCCAGGCCAGCCTTCATGGTTAGTCTGAACAGGGCCCAAGTCATTTTTTAAAAAATAAAATAAAACCCAGATGTTTTTGAAAGAGACTCATGTTTCGTGTTTTGGAGTTAACCCACAAGTAACATGGAGTTCACCAAGCACACAGGGCTATCTGATCCATTCACTCATGCAATAAAGCCATTATCAAGTAAAAGGATTGATATTGTTGGTCAATTTCTTCATTGCTATGCAGTAAAATGAAAGCAGGCACATAGAAACACGTATGCACACGTTTCCCCAAGTAAAATTGATGAGTAATTTGGGATGTTTCTCCACCTAAAGAGACATTACACACTTTTCTATTTGCTTAGTCATTATACCCTTCATTTCCCATTTAAGGACTTGCTTTGGATGCATGTAAAATTAGAAAGCATTAGCTAGAAACAAAAACTGCAATATTCTGCAGTACTTTTACTTGCAAGTAAAGTGATCTTCAAATGAACAGGGGCTTCCTAGCAAAGCTTTCATGATGCAACTGCCCTGCCTCATTCATGAAATTTTACAGGGGATCTATGTCTCTCCTTCTGACATTTGTTATCCTCCCATGTTTTTCTTTATTCCTCCTCCTTTCTCCATTCTTTTTCCTTGCCTGGATAATTCAGGTTCTTGGTGGAGGATAAGTCCCAAAATGTGACGTTGGCTGTTGCTAAATTTCTTTCAGAGGCAAAGAGGATTAGAATTCTCTACGCATTTTAGATAAAGCTGATAGCAATTATTTTATTGTTTTTACTGTACTATTTATTCCTTTTGGGTGTTGTTTTTAATTTTATGTTTGAGTTTTCTATTGGCTCTATTGGATGTGTTTATCATAATAAATGATGATGATGAAAATAATTCCAGAGGAAAAAAGTAGAATAGCTAATGCTCTCTGATTATTAGCACTAAGAGCCTTCTATCTATATGAAACCCCACTGGGTGACCTTGGGCAAGTCACACTCTTTCAGTCTCAGAGTATGATAATGGCAAACCCCTATGAAAAAACCTTGCCAAGAAAACCCTGTAATAGTCATCATGCATCTGAAATTACTGGAAAGCACACAACAGCAACAACAACAATGGCCACCCTTCAATCCACCAAGGGCCACACTTACCAAAGCACCTTCTAGTATCATGAGATACCGCCTGTCTTTGGAGATGCAATGGCAAATATAAACTTGGGGAATGCAAATGTGAAAGCAGGGGGTGCAGAGTAGCCCATATGCTGACAATACACTACTTCAACAGGACTGTAGCTATGGGGGGATTGACCCTCCTCCCTAAGAATTATGTCCACCCAAAAGAAATATTCTTTCACTCTCCCAGTTTCTAGCATCACAGAGTGAGATGCTGAAAATCATTCACTTCTAGAACTTTTCTATTTGCTGTGTTTACATTCCCTTAGGAACTACACCTGCCTCTTTTCTTTGGATACCTAGACTGTATTTCTAAAGGTTCAACTAAAGTTTTAAGTTACTGAAATACTAGAAACTTGAAGACTGAAGGAAAATTTCATTGGGAGGGAAGGATTATTTGGAGAGGCAATACCCACATTTCACCCCTTCCAGTAACTACACCCCTGTGTTGCATTTTGCTCATTTCTAACTCACAGAACAATGAATCCTAGCATCTGCTGTTTTAGAAGTTATGCATAGAGAGGCTGAGAAAGAGAACTCAAATGAAACTAAGTCCCAGTACACACTGATGGTGAAACACCGCCTCTCTTTGCTACGCAGCGTTGCCGCAGCAACCAAAACAGCACAGCAAAGCTTCACAGCAAAAAAGGAGCCGCCTAGAGCAGCTCCTTTTTGCGGCATAAATGCAGCCCTATGACGCCGCTTCCTCTAAGAGACGTGTAGGTGCTCAGATGCCCACACGCCATCTACATGCCCCCTATGTGGGCGGTGCCACTCAATAAGGGCGCTGACCACACATCATAGGACTTGGGAGCATGTGGTTGGTGTGTGTTCTGAGCCCTACTATCGCTGCCAGGATGCCAGTTCCTGGCGGTGTGTACCAAGCCCAAATGACTAAATCAACCTATGGAGCTGATATAAGTGGTAACCATCATGAAAGTGCACAGACGTTTCACTGCAAGTTGGTGCTTAAAGATAGCCTATAGTTTTTTTTAGCATAAAGGTAAAAGTAGTCCCTCGACATAAATTTAGAGGGTGGTGTTCATCTCAGTTACTAAGCCGAAGAGCCAATGTTGTCTGAGTACTGCTCTGGTGGTCATGTGGCCAGCATGACTACACTGAACTCTGTTACCTTCCCATTGAAGTGATACCTATTTATCTGCTTGTATATTTTTGAACTGGTAGGTTGGCAGACGATGGGACTACTGATGGGAGCTCATCCCATCACGTGGCACTCAGGCCTCAAACTACCAACCTTCTGGTCTTCTGATTATCAGATTTGGCATCTTAACTACTAAGCCACCGCACTCCTTTTTTTAGCATATTGGCCTGGTCCAGGCAGGCCTATAGGGCGCCCTCGTCATGTTCTAGGGGTTGGCCGAGGGCGCTGCGCCCACCTGTGCCTCAACCCTAGCACATGACGAGGGCATCAAAATGGCAGCGCCCTGTACAGATGGGTGCCGCCATTTTGATGTGACGGACACCTAGCGTCCACACGTCGCGGCACAATAATGACGTTGAGAGTGCACTATTGGCACACTGCAGTGTCATTATGGTGCCGCAAAAAGAACCTGCTTTTCGCTGGTTCTTTTTGCTCCGCAAGGGAGCCGCACACTTTGTCCGTTGCAGCTTCCTTGTGGAGCAAACCAGGGCACCAGCAGACATCCCTTTTGGGGCACTCTGTACTGGGCCATAGTGTTTTAAATTAAAACATTACTGTTTGCCCCTAATGCACATTATATTGATATTATCCCAGAGATTTAAAAGGGGAAGCTTAGTGCTTTTATAGGGTGAGTTCGTGATACCAAAATAATTCAGAATAACTTTTGCTGTCCCCACATTCCTCTGGATTTTATATGTTGTGGTATCTTGTGCTATCTGTTCCTTGTGCCATCTGTTCAAAGTAAGTGCAATCCAAGCAATATTCTTTTTTTAAAGGGAGGTGTTCTGACACACTAAAGGCACATCCAGACTGATGAAAAAGTCCCAGATTTTGTTCCTGTCCTTTCCAATTGCATACTCTGTTAAAATAAACTGACCTGGGAAGCTGGTATAAAAAGTCTTTGATTGCACCAGGAACTGACAGAAAATACTCTGGGATAAACACATAAATGGGTCCCAGGAGAAAATAAGTCTTGGTAAAATGGAAGTCAGTAGGAAAGAAAGTAGACTCAGTGGTGTCATTAGGGGGTGCAGGGCATGTGGATCACACCAGGTGACACCCCAAGGGGAGGTGACACCACTTCTCCTCAAACATCTGCTTTTTTGCAGAAATGGGCAGTGGGATTTGCCTGTGTCCCTTTAAAATGCCGAAGAGATGGTGTGAGTGGGTAAGGCTAAGTGACAGCAGAAAGGAGAAGCCCCAGTTTTTTTAATAATAATAATAATTTTAATTAAAAAATAAAAAAATATTTTAAAATATTTTTTAAAAATATTCTTGTAAAATTTTCTTTAAAAGCATCACATTTTACCAATTTTCACTTTAACCACATGAAACTATATAGATGCAAATACATTTCAACCATTCGTATAATATTGTCATGTAAAGGTATAATTTTAATAATTTTGCAAGTTGTTTCTGTCACAAGTATTACCATTACATTCATTGATATATGGGAATTATGATTTATGAATAACATTAGTACAAAAAACATTACTAAAGTTTTTGTATGGTTTCGTATGGGAGGAGGTCAATTGGGGCGGGGGGGTTACACCATGAGTTACTGCACCAAGTGACACCAACCCTAGTGATGGTGCTTGGAAAACCCCATTACAGAAGATAGACTCAGTCAAAAAAAAAAAAACCCACAGCCCTGAGTATGCACGATCTGAGCAAAGCTGGCAACAACTGAATGTCTTGGAGGGCTCTTATTCATAGGGTTACCATAAGTCAAAGCTGACTCAATGGCAATTAATAGCACAGAGTTCCAGAGAAGACTTTTCATAGTCAGACATTTATTCATGAATTCTGGATCAATAGATTGTTGTGCTATGGGAAAGTATTTTGTATAATTTAATAGAGCCTCTAAATTAGTTGGGGAAAGTGGAAATTTTATTTTTCATTCTTTCAAAAGGAAGAAACCCTTACATTCATTTGTGAAAACGGTTGTTTAAAAAAAGTATTTGGTAATAAGTTCACCTGAAAAGGTACAGTGAAAAGAGCACTAATGCACCCAGGAAGACTGATTTTCTTTCTGAAAGGTCAGAAATTACACTGAGACACATAATACAATCTAATGAATAAATGAAGAAAACATTTTGTTGAAAGCAAACACAGTTCTCCCTTTACTTTTAGAGTTTTCATCTGTAAGAAAATAAAAATTGTCCTTCCTGTATAAATATTGAAAACCTCATAATACCACTTTTACAAAGTTTGAGAGCAAATTACTAAGGGTCAAACTAAAAATTAAAGGGAACATGCAGTCCCAAGGATGAACCTGTTTTCTTCACAACAGATCCACAACACAGTAAACACACATGCTTCAGCAAAGAGACTTGCAAATTAAGCCAATATTTGCCTTTCAATGACCAGTCAGAAAACAAAGCATGCTAAATGCAAGATATGGAGTTGAGGAAAATATTCTGCTATGATGTACATCCTTCACTTAAGGAAGTACCTCTACCTGATGCTTAGCATCACCTTATGTTGTTTCATTAAATTAAACATCCTGGGTGAATCAATCTGTCTGTTCGTCTGTCTGTCTAACTACGTTTTTCGTCAAAAAATGCCATGCTTTCACATTATGTCAGCCTTAAGGACAATCTCACATTCTTTACAGTCAATGTGGGCATTTTAAAAAATCATACAAGCATGGGAGATCGCAATGTCATGTTTTGAATCATTTTGGGAAATGTCCTAATTCTGAATGCAATGGTGTACTTGCATTGGATTCTGCTACTTCCACCAAGAGTGGGTTGGAGTAAACCCTACACACACACACACCAACAGTTTCTCCTAAGCCCCAAAAACCAACACTGGGAGACTGGGAAGCATTCCAAAGCAGCTCTTTGGTGCCACAAAGGTTTGCAGGGAGAGGGGGCAGACAGACAGTCCTGATAGCTGAAGCAGCAGAATCCAGCAGACATACTCCATTAGTTCCTGGCCTGTGTGCTTTTGTCATAATCTAGGCAGGAAATGCACAAGCAGGCATGCCTAGAATGACAAATGGCCATGGTGTTTTCTCCCAGCAGAAAGTTTTTGCTACAAGTTCTAAAGTTACTCATCATAATCACATTTATAAAAAATGAGCAAAATGTGTCAAATAGACTGTTGGTGTTTGGGTTTGTTATCAAACATTGATTCTGCATACTGATGAAGTAATAAAGTTAGTCTCACTTCTCATTCATGCTATCTTCTAGACCTTGAGGCCAGAATTCTATAGATCAATGAAAATTTGATCCTCCAAGGATAGAGCAGATAGGCTTGAAGTTAAACATCAGACCAAAGTTAATTTTTCTCCCAATTTCCTCTTCTTGCTGCAGTTGTTTACATTACAAATATTTTGCTGAAATTGGATTTTTATGAGAAATCTTACAGTGCTACTAATCTTTCATTGCTATCAGTCTGGTTTCATTGACATTTCATAGACACTCAGTGAGTCACATTCTTTACTAGACAGCTGGCCATTTCTATATTATTTCTGGGTTGATTTAAGGTATAGTTCCATGCAAAACATATTGCAAGGGTCTAACTGGGAGGTGATAAAAAGTATGAATAATGACAGCAAGCCTGCATCCTAAAGTACAGTCTTCAATCTCTGTGCCAGATAAAGAAATGCCTTCTTGGACACAGATAAAATATGAGAAAGTGTATCCCAAGTGACTCTGGTGGGACAGAAGCAATAGATTTTTACTGTCCAGAAATCTCAGCCCTGTGGCAGTCTAAGAATGTTTTAAATTTTATATACAAATAAATACATGAAAGCAAAACAAAGACTGTATTGGATACCAAAGAATATTATAAACAAAAGAAGTTCCCACACAAATAGTAAGAACTGACATTTCTTTCTCATCAACCCCTCCCCTTGCGCACACATGCGCACACACACACACACAATCCTAGATTATTGTTTTTCAATTGTAGAAAGGTTTAATTTTTCCCTATTTTATCTAAAGGATTTCTCCAACACCTTTGCCTTTAAAGTTCTTAAAAACTTAAGTTTCCAATTGGAGTCCTTCTCTCTATTGCTTCAATTTCCTGTCCTTCTTGTTGTTGTGTAATAATATTTCTGATTGATATAAGAGAAGCATTTTTTTAAGATAAACTGATGGATTCTCAATAAACTTTGGTCAGTGAGGACTGAATGGGAAATTCTTTCTTGATTCTATTGTTTATTGTCAGTTGAAGATACCCTTCACATCAGTACCAATATCACCTGCTTAAAAATTAATTCCATACCCAGGTGAGCTCAGATATGAAAACTACAAAAACGACAAAGCTACAAATTCATAGGCCAACATGCTAAGTTTATAGCCTATATTTTAAACACAAACACATCTCAGATATGTTCTGTTTAATGAATATTCTTCAAAAAATGCATGTTCCCCAAATTTAAACTAGTTCAGCCAAATATTATTCTAGATTACCTAATTAATATTTTAATGAGTGATGAAGTTTTCCAAGTTGTGAAGTCGAAGGCTTTCATGGCCGGCATCCATAGTTTTTTGTGGGGGTTTTGGGGCTATGTGGCCATGTTCTAGAAGAGTTTCTTCCTGATGTTCTGCCAGCATCTGTGGCTGGCATCTTCAGAGAATACTTGCCTGGAAAAAGTGTGTGTGTGTATAATATATTGTGTGAGCCTGAGAAGGCAGGAGTGATTTGCATGTGGATTGTTCTGTGCTGATGGCAGGCCTCAGGCTGGGAGGCTAATGCAAAAGAGGATTAGTGTCTGCTAATTTGTGATCATTATCTGCTGGGAAAGCCCCTGACTCTGAGTGGTTTCCCATTTGCATTTGCTGAGTTCTCATTTCCTAGTAGACAATACGTAACGACTGGGAAATGGTTGGTTGAGCACTGGTGCAGCTGTGGTTTAAGAAAGAAAGTTGTACCAGTACTCCCTGGACACTGGACTCCCACTCACATGGATATACTCCTTGAACATTGTGAATGCTGGATGTTTTCCAGACTAAGGCATTATGGGCATGATGAGAACCTTGAGATGTTTTTCCAATTTCTTCTCCACCTGGGTTTGTCACTTTAGCATAATAGGAGAAGATCATTTCTGATTTCTTGTCAATATTATTCTGACTCCATTCATGAGTCTTTTTCTGGAAATGACAAACGTATTCCATATAGTTTACTGGGGATATTTTCTAAATTGTTTTAGTTTTGTACACTGAGTTGAAATCTCAAATTGTAGATTGGTTTACAGTTTTACAAAGACACAAGGCATCATTCCATACAGGTATGGTAACAAAATAGATATGGAAGGACTTGGGATGCTTTGTGGACAACATTTATAGAGAAAGAACACACAATGGGTTTCAGAGAAACAAGTCATGCCAGACAAATCTGATCTCTTTCTTTGATAAAATTACCAGCTTGGTAGATGAAGGGAATGCTGTGGATATATTATATCTTCATTTCAGTAAGGCCTTTGACAAGGTTCCCCATGACATTCTTGCAAACAAGCTTGTAAAATGTGGGCTAGACAAGGCAACTGTTAAGTGGATTTGTAACTGGTTGACCGGACGAACCCAAAGGGTGCTCAACAATGGCATCTTTTCATCCTGGAGAGAAGTGACCAGTGGAGTCCCACAGGGCTCTGTCCTGGGCCCAGTACTGTTCAACATCTTTATCAATGACTTGGAGGAAAAATTGGGGGAATACTTATCAAATTTGCAGATGACACCAAATTAGGAGGAATTGCTAATACTCCAGAGGATAGGATCAAAATTCAAAATGACCTGAATAGACTAGAAAGCTGGGCCACAGCTAACATAATGAACTTCAACAGGGAGAAATGTAAGGTACTGCACTTAGGGCGAAAAAATGAAATGCACAGATATAGGATGGGGGACACCTGGCTTAAGGAGACAACATGTGAAAGGGATCTAGTCAGGCCCCACCTGGAATATTGTGTCCAGTTCTGGGCGCCACAATTCAAAAAGGACATTGAGAAGGACAGGTTGCTTACCTGTAACGGTATTTCTTCGAGTGGTCATCTGCGAATACATACAAATGGGTTTCACTGCGCCTGCGCAGTGCTGCTCGGAACCTACTGGAATCACTGGGCAGAGTTAACTCTGCAACATAATGAAACTTTTTGGCGGTAACTCCGCCCACCCATTATAAGGCCCCTGCCTTCCCGCTCTTTTCCCCAGTTCCGCAATTTTTCCGCCAAGCAGGCGATGGAAAGAGCCAATGTGAGCAGGACACTGAGGGGACGGACGGGTGGGATTTGTATGTATTCGCAGATGACCACTCGAAGAAATACCGTTACAGGTAAGCAACCTGTCCTTCTTCTTCGTGGTCTCTGCGAATCATACAAATGGGTTTAGACTGACAAGCTAAGGTATACGGCGGAGGGAGTGTCCTGAAACCAAAGCTATGGTGAACCAAAGGTATATTTATTACAAATAAACACCTTGAACCATAAAAAGAGTCAGTCTTTTTGTTCATGCACAGATCAATAGCAATAACGTTGCTAAACCTGAGGAGGGAACAGAGGTCATGCAAGACCGATCCCATAGAACTTGTGCAAACCAACATTCAACAAACGTAAAACAGTGTCAACTGTACACGTGCAGTAAACACAAAACATCAGTAGTGCAATCAATGCAACCCTAAAACCAACACAGCCCTCCCGAAAGCTGCGTCTCGGATGGCCCTGGTGTCCAACCGATAGTGCTTAATAAAAGTCAGAGGTTGGGACCAGACAGCAGCCTTGCAGACATCTTCCAAGGGGATCCCCGACAGGAATGCAGAGGATGCTGCCATTGACCTTGTGGAATGGGACCGAACCCTGCCAGGGAGAGGTTTGCCTAACAGTTCGTAGCAGAGGTGGATGGTACCAGCCACCCATTTGGAGAACCTCTGCGCAGACACAGGCAACCCTTTCTTCGGTTCCGAGTAACATTGGAAAAGTCTCTCGGACCGACTGGCGGCAGCAGTTCTGTCCAGATAAAATGCCAGTGCTCTCCTGACATCAAGAGAGTGAAGGCGTCGCTCCTCATCCGACGTCGGGTTGGATGCGAGAGTGGGCAACACAAAGTCCTGGCACATGTGGAAAGCAGACACAACCTTCGGCAAGAAGGTAATGTCCGTACGGAGGACCACCTTGTCCTTGTGGAACCTCAGGAATGGCTGGTCCCTCCGTAAAGCACAGAGTTCACCCGCTTGGCGGGCAGAGGTGATGGCCACAAGAAAAGCGGTTTTCCAAGTCAATAGTCTCAAGTCCGCTGTGGCCATCGGTTCAAAGGGCTTGGATTGGAGAGCGGACAGTACCGACTCCAAGCTCCAAGCCGGCGTTGGAACCGACACAGGAGGATAAAGGTTGGCACAACCCTTCAGGAACCCCTTCACCAAGGGGTCCTTGAAGAAAGAAACCCTCCCCCCGAACTGGTATTTGGCACAAATGGCAGACAGGTAGCATTTGATGGACATGAGGGACAGCCCTCCATCCAAAAGTGCCATCAAAAACTCCAGTACCACTGGAGTGGACACCTGTGCAGGAGACAAGCCCTTTTGGTCAAGGAAGAGGCAAAATCTCCTCCATTTCAGGGCATAAGACCGCTGGGTGGAAGGTTTCCTCGCAGCCAGGATCACCGTCCTCACTGCCTCCGGCAAGGCAGTCAGGGCAGAAATCTCCAGGCTACCAGCGGCAGGCTCTCGATGTTGGGGTGGAGAATTTGTCCGTCCTGGATCGACAGCAGGTCTGGGCGAGGATCGAGACGGAGGAAGCATCTCCTGGAGAGGTGAAGAAGGGATGCGAACCACGGCTGTCTCAGCCACCACGGGGTGATCAGGATCGCATGTGAGCGGTCCGTTGTCATCTTGGACACCACACTGATGATGAGAGGGAACGGAGGGAAGGCGTAGAGGAGCTCCCCCGTCCAGAGGAAAGCGAATGCGTCTCCGAGGGATCCGTCCAATCGCTTCCTGGAGCAGAACTGGGGACAGTGGCTGTTCCACCTGGTCGCGAAGAGGTCGATCCGGGGGGTTCCCCACCGGTCGAAGAGGTCGCTGACCGTCTCGGGATGGAGCCTCCACTCGTGGCACACCGAAGGAGATCTGCTGAGGCGATCTGCCAGCTCGTTGTCCTCCCCGGGAAGGTGAATCGCCTGGAGGAGGATGCGCCTCTGGATGCACCAGTCCCAGATGCGGAGCGTGAGGTCGAGCAGGGTCCTGGATCTGGTACCACCTTGTTTGTTGATGTAGTACATCACGGTGGTGTTGTCCGTCCTCAGGAGGACCACTCTTCCTGAGACAGCAAACTCGAACGCCCTCAAAGCCTTCTCCACTGCAAGCATCTCCAAAGCGTTGATGTGGAGGAGCTTGTCTTGTGTGGACCACCTGTCTTTGACGACAAGGTCGAGCAGGTGGGCGCCCCATCCCTCCAGGGATGCATCGGTTGTCAGAGTCAGTTGTGCCTGGGGCTGATGGAAAGGCATCCCGGTGCAGACGTTGGAGCTGTCTAGCCACCATCTGAGGGAAGCGGCCACCGGTCTCGGTACCGTGAGCCACTTTGAAGGAGGGTCCTCCAACGGAGAGAAGACGGAGAGGAACCAGGATTGGAGAGGCCGAAGACGAAGTCTTGCCCAAGGGGTGACGAATGTCGTCGATGCCATGTGGCCTAGGGCGACTTGGACATCTCTGGCTCTCACCCTTCTGTGGGAGATGCACGGTCTGAGGGACGTTGTTAGGGCCTGAAACCGGTCCGGAGGGAGGAAGGCTAGGCAGTTTCCGGAGTCGAGGATGGCCCCGATGAACTTGACCTGCTTGGTCGGTGTGAAGTGGGACTTTTCCCTGTTGACGACCAGCCCGAGGGAGTCCAAGAGGTGCAAGGCGAATGAGACTGCCTCCTGCAGCTCGTCTTTGGATTCGGCTGCAAACAGCCAGTCGTCCAGGTAGGGAAAGACCATGAAGCCCTTCTGATGAAGGTATGCCACCACCGGTGCCATGCACTTTGTGAAGACTCGTGGAGCCGTGGCCAAGCCGAAAGGAAGCACGTTGTAGTGGTACGCGGAGGAGCCGACAGCGAAGGCGAGGAATCTCCGGTGGGACTCTCGGATCCCGATGTGGAAGTAGGCGTCCTTCAGGTCGACGGTCGCGAACCACAGGCCCTGGTGGAGCAGAGGCAGAATGGAAGCCAAGGTTACCATTCGAAAACTACGGTAGTCAAGGAACAAGTTCAATTGTCTCAAGTCCAGGATGGGCCTGATGCCCCCATCCGCTTTCGGTACCGTGAAGTACCTGGAGAAAAAGGCCCGAGGACATTGATCGGGCGGCAAAAGGGAGATTGCCCCTTTACCAAGCAAGGTGCGCACTTCGTCGAGAAGGGTGTCCGAGGGGGGAGGGGACATGAAGGCTCCAGTTGGAGGGAGCTCTTGGAACTCGAGGGCATAACCCCTGCGGACGATGTTGAGAACCCACGAGTCCGATGTTATAGAGGCCCAGGTGTTAACATAGGGCCTCAAAATGTCCAAAAAGAAGAGGGGTGAAGGAGAGACGAAACGCGCTGCATCCTTTCAGGCTCTCTTCTGCCCCTGGTCGGTGTCCTGCCGGCAGGACTTGCGGTACCGAGGCGGGAAGTTGCGACGGCCAGAGGAGGAGGAAGACTGCGAGGGGAAGCGGTGTCTCTGGGAGCCCTGTTGTTGGGGCTGCCGATCCCAGGAGAAGGTCCCCTGTGACTGACCTTGCGGCTGCCATGGGCGCTGACACTTCCGGAACGGAGAGGCCGGTGCTGAGGACATGCCGTGCTTCTTCGCCGCCGCCTTCATCCTGAACTTGCGGTTCAGGCGGTCGTCGGTCTCGGCGTGGAAGAGCCCGGTCCCGTCGAGTGGCATGTCCTCAATGGCCGCCCTGACCGTCGGGTTGAGGTCGGAAGCCCTCAACCAGGCGTGTCGTCTCAGTGCCATGGATGCTGACATGGCCCTCCCGGAGCAGTCCGCCATATTCCTGGAAGTGGTGATGAGCCAACTTCCGATGGAATGGGCCTCGTCCCTGATCTCCACCAGCTGCCTCTGGATGTCATCTGGGACGTCCGGGACGAGGGGGGAGATCCGTTCCATGAGGGTCTGGATGTAGGCCCCCATGCAGGCGGTATAATTGGCAGCCTTGACGCCAAGAGCCGATGCCGAGTATGCCTTCTTGGCCAGTCCGTCAACCTTCTTCGCCTCCCGGTCGACAGGGGAGGTGGCCTGCTTCGGGACGAAGCTGTGTTGGGCTCCCTCCACGATGGCAGAGTTCGGCCTGGGGTGGTCGGCCAACCAAGGACAGCTCGCCGGGGCGACTCTGTAGAGCGACTCTACCTTGCGGGAGGGCGCCGACAGGGTGGCCGGAGAGTCCCAGGGCCTCTTGACGATGGTCTGGAGTGAAGGAAGGAGAGGCAGGCAAGGCGGAGTAGGCACTCGTCCGTGCACTCGACGCTCAACCGGGTCCTCGGCGTCGTCCTCCGCGGAAGCGAGCTCGATGTCGAGGGCCCTCGCCATCTTCACGACGTGTTCGGTGAAGGACCTGACATCGTCCGACGGGGAAGATGGCTCTGGGTTGTGCATCCTCTGGGGAGATGCTGGGTCCGAGAGGACATCCTCATCCGAGGGTGCCTCAGAAGGAAGCAGCGGCTCGTCTTCGGAGTCCAGGTCAGAGGAGAGAGGGTCCGTCACCCTGACCTGGGATCTTGGTCGGGCTGGAGCGAGGTCGGCTGAAGACCGGGAGCGCCTGCGGGGTGGAGACGGCGACCTCTCGTAGACCGACACGGTCGGGACCGATCTGGACGGTGTGGCCCGGTCTCCGGGATGGGGGTTCAGCTTGGTGAACTCCCTCAAAGGCCTGTCCTCCGAGATCGACACGTAGTACCGGCGCGACTGCGTGTCGAAGAAGAGATCAGGGACGTCCTGGCCGTGTGACTGGTCCTCGTCATCGTCGGTTGGCAGGTTGGCGGGCGACCGGTGCTCTGGGGAGCGAGGGAGAGCGGCGTCATCCGTGCCGTGGACAAAGTCCATGGTGGGCAGAGGCAGCAGGGTGTCCGGTACCGGGTCCCCCGGTCTACCGGTGCCGGCTCCGGGTCGCGGGGAGTCACCGAGACGGAAGCACGAGCCTGTTTGGAGGGGGAGCGCTTCTTCTCCTTCGCCTTTGGAGGATCGGTGGCGGGTCGGTCCTTGGAGGGCTTGGACCTCTTGGAGGCAGAGTCACGACCGGGTTTGTCGTGGTGCCTCTTCTTCCCAGGCCTGGGAAGCTCCTCCGCCGGGAAGAATGGATTGTCCGGGAGGTCGAGGAGGACAGCGGCCGCTGCCGACGACGAAGGTCTTGGGGACTTCGCCCCTTCCACAGGCCCAGCCAGCTCCTTCGGCTTTGGAGCGTGGCGCGATGCCTTGGACGCCTTGGAGGATGAAGGCGAGGCAAGATGGACCTCCGGCTCGGTGGCCTTTCCCGGACGCGAGCCCTCCGACTTCTTCGCCTTGGAGGTCGGCTCGGTACCCTCAGTCCCCGACGACTTGTGGGGGCGCTTGGAGGGTTTGTCGGTGGCACTGGGCGGTTTGGAGCCACGGGCCACATCGGAGGTGGTGGAAGGGGTCCCGGCCGGGACACACACCACACTGGGGACAGCGGCTCTCCCAGATCCCACGCTGGACACGCTGGCCCGAGAGGATGAAGCGGCGGGCGCCAGAGGCGGAACAGAAGATGACCGCGAGCCTCCCTCTTGAACCTTTCCCAGGGCGATCGCCGAAGTGAGGCGGGACTCACGGTTTTTTCGGGCCTGGGAGGAGAGGGATCTGCAGAGCAGACAGGCCTTGGTGTCGTGGTCCTTGCCCAGGCACAGCAGGCAGGAGGAGTGCGGGTCCTGGACGGGCACTTTGCCCCCGCAAATGTCGCACTTCTTGAAAGGTGCAGGCATTTCCGAAGTCGTCAAAGCCAGAGGAGAATCCAAAAACGAGGTCAACAGTCCGAAAGTCCGAAGTTACCAGGGGCGGGAGACAAAGAATGATCAAGATACAGTCCGAGGTCAAAAAGCGAAAGTGATTCCAAGCAAGCAAAGCAAGCGAAAGTTCCCTGAAGCAGCTAGCGCGGCGGAAAAAAGGAACTGGGGAAAAGAGCAGGAAGGCAGGGGCCTTATAACGGGTGGGCGGAGTTACCGCCAAAAAGTTTCATTATGTTGCAGAGTTAACTCTGCCCAGTGATTCCAGTAGGTTCCGAGCAGCACTGCGCAGGCGCAGTGAAACCCATTTGTATGATTCGCAGAGACCACGAAGAAGAAACTGGAGCGTGTCCAAAGGAGGGCGACTAAAATGGTGAAAAGTCTGGAAACCATGCCCTATGAGGGAGCTGGGTATGTTTAGCCTGGAGAAAAGAAGGTTAAGAGGTGATATGATAGCCCTGTTCAAATATTTGAAGGGATGTCATATTGAGGAGGGAGCAAGCTTGTTTTCTGCTGCTCCAGAGACTAGGACCCGAAGCAATGGATGCAAACTGCAGGAAAAGAGATTCCACCTCAACATTAGGAAGAACTTCCTGACAGTAAGGGCTGTTCGACAGTGGAACAAACTCCCTCGGAGAGTGGTGGAGTCTCCTTCCTTGGAGGTCTTCAAGCAGAGGCTGGATGGCCATCTGTCGGGGATGCTTTGATTGTGATTTCCTGCATGGCAGGGGGTTGGACTGGATGGCCCCTGTGGTCTCTTCCAACTCTATGATTTTATGATTCTATGTAGAGTAATTTTTTCATTTGTGGTTTGTTTCCTTTTGTGTTACAAAGATTTCATGTTGTGCAAGAAGGCAGCCATTACATTTCAAGAAACCACCACAGCACTTCAAGTACACACAAATACAGGGGTGTCAATTATTACTGTCCTTTATTTCTTATCAACTGTAAATGATTAAAGAGGGAACAATATCCAGGGGGGGAAATGAGAGAACAGAAATGAATATACATTTGCAAAACCTATTCATCTCTTCATGAACACAAATCTCTCAGAGAGGACTACAGATTCAAAGGGTGTCCTTGAATGTCAAGATCTGTGTGCTCATTTTAAAGTTAAATAAAAGAACAGGAACACATGTAATTAGTCCAGCTCTTCTGGCATTATTTCTTTTTGATTCCAGATTCTTCACTTTATCTTCATAGCAGAGTATAGTGGACCAGAGGGGAAAGCTGGAGTGGAAATGTTTGGTTTTCAAAAATGAAATTTCTGATGGGAGCTTGAAGAGAGTAGACCATGACAACCAGATTTGGTTTTAAAGTAGAGTGATTCCATTTCAGTATCAACTTGGGTTTTTGTTACACCTCTATATCAGAACTTGGAAAAGTTCCTTTATTAGACTATAGCTTCCAGATTCAGCACTGAGCATCATGACTTGAAGATGTTTAAGTCATGCTCCAAATAAGTAACTTTCTATGGCTGTACTACATGTCCAACCACTGTGGTATAGTGGTTTGAGCATTGGACTAAAAGTCTTGGAGACCAAGGTTTGAATCTCTGCTCAAACTCCCTTCAGCAAGTCACACTCTCTCAACCTTAGAAAGAGGCTATGACAAACCACTTCTGAATACATCTTCTCAAGCAAATCCTAGAACAGGGTTTCCATAAGTTGGAGTTGACTTGAAGGCACACAACAACAAATGTTTTCCATGCAGTACCATCTTTCTCAATAAACAGGAAGTGGAGAGAGAGAGAGAGATTAGATAGATAGATAGATAGATAGATAGATAGATAGATAGATAGATACCTTTAGAAACTGAGAGTGCAATGCTATAGTGTACTATAGGTAGTACATTGCAATCCTACACATAGTTATTCAGAAGCAGGATCCAATGTATCTAATGTACTCCAAGAAATATACATAGTGCAGTCTGTTAGTGGTGGTGGTGTGCCTTCAAGTAATTTCTAATTTATGACAGGGCTAAGGCAAACCTATTACAGGATTTTCTTGACAAGATTTGTTCAGATGGGATTCCTTTTGCCTTCCTCTGAAGCTGAGACAGTGTGACTTGCCCAAGGTCACCAGTAAGTTTCCATGTTCCATGAGCAAGGATTTAAAGCCTGATCTCCAGAGTCATCATCCGAACTTAGACCACTTTACCACACTGGCTATAGTGCAATCTTAGAAACATTAATTTGAATTTTACTCAGTTTTCGCACACACAAAAAGTAGTCATATGTTAATACTCTTCTACGTGCATGTAGAATGGAGCAACCTGTCTGATCTTTATGAAACATCCATTTTAAAAAACTAGGTACAATTAAAGCATCTTCCCAGGCATCCTACCTGACCAGAGTTACTGTAGAACACAGCTGCTTCTAGCCTTCAATTCACACCTTCTTAGTTCTTGGTCTGGAAGTTGTAATAAAAGGCATTTTCCTCTATTCTAGGCTGAAAAACCTCACAGTTATCACATTCATTGTGCTTTCACAAGGGGAAAATGAAAGCTTTCCATCACTATGATTAAATTTCAAGTGCTCTATATTATGTGAAACTGTTTCTTAACCCTTCCTTGAATTTCAGGATGAGAAACAGAGAGAGAGTGCATGCAATAAAGATAAGTGGAGATAATGCCAGTATCCTGCATTGATGAGACAAGAGTTTAACTTCACCCTCACAGAGATACATGGTGGTTGTGCCTTGCTGCCCTATTAGTGAATTGCAACACTAAGCAAACACATGTGCAATCCCATCTACATGTATGCTGCATGTTGAGCACCATGTGCAATGTATATACATAAAAAATGGTGCTGAATTTCTAAATATGACCATTCCATATCAGACAAAAGTGTCCAACCATTTCGGGGGGGGGGGGGATTTACACATGGATAAGACACCAACATGATTCCAACTACCTGTGTTCATACTTTTAAAAAAATAAATGTTTGTTTACATTCAACGGGAATCTCATACAATGATATAACAAAAGTAGGAAACTAAAACACTGAAGGAAGAAAAATCACATTAGCCATACGTTTCTGTAAAAGCTGACCAAATGTCCAGATATAGGTCCATTTGTAAAGTTCAGTTCATTGGTTTTGCAACTACTTGCTTCACTGATTGCAAAATCAATGAATCCAATCTTTTATCAATTTTTTTTTTTTAAATCATGTGCCCATGGATCACACCACAAGCACAAAGGCAGTGCTGAGAGGGGGTGGTGGTGGATCTACCAAAAACTGAGGAGCGATAGTAAACACCCCTCTGCCATTAGTCCCTCCCCTCCAGAATGATGCAGTTCAGATCTGTCATTCCCACTTGTTGAACACACTTTGGAATTTATTCTTTTCAAAAGAAGCGCTAGGAAACTAGTGTTTGGGGAAACTGGATTTTTTGTGTTTGCCTCGCTTTATCCTAACAGAAATTGATCAAAGTAAGATCAGAACTGTTTTCAAATGGGAACAATGGTCATATAACCCGATCAGCAATTCACTTTAAATCATAGCGGGAACCCGCCCTGTGTAAGACAAATATCTATAGCCATACTAATTATAGATTTTATAACCAATGGCCATTGATTATCCAGAACTGGATATTGTAGTTTTCCATTCCATTCTTACTGTAAAATTGACATGTCATGTTTATTCATAGGTAATAGAAAATTATATATATAAATTGTTCGGATACTTGATTGGCTTCAGTTAATGTCTCTAATACTAAGGAAACCTCAGGTGCATTTAAAGCTGCATCATCAAATCTGGATTGTAACAAATGTTTCAGTTGTAGATATTGCCATTTAGCTGATAAAGGTCATTTAAGCTGTTCTTGTAAAATTGAAAAGGGCAAAACTCATAATCAACACTAAGTATCTGATTTAAGGTAACAATTCCATGGTTCGCCCATACCTTCCATAAAAATGGTTCCTTACAAATTTTCAAAACTGGATTCCCTGATAAAGTCAATTTGCATGAGTGTATGCGTCAAATTGTTATTGATGAGACAACATTTGCCACACACTTTGAACTATTGAAATTGTAGGCAAAATATTGCCCTTTTTTATAAAATGAGAACTTACTTTACTTACTTTAAATAATTAATACAAGACAACAGATACGCCCAGTGGTTTGTAAGAGGTTCTGGAAGGCTGAATCCTTCCTCTTTGATAGGAATGTGTATCCTTTTAACTGAAATTCTAGGAGGTGATGAGTCCACACCCAAATGTACTAAACAATGCATTTAGTTTTTGAAAATAAGTAGAGGAATTGCACTAATAACACAAACAATTCTAGGAATAAAATTCATTTTAATAGTTTACTTTACGCCACACATCTCTCTAAATCCTATGCAATATCTTTTATCAGCTTACTTATATTAAACTTAATCATCTAAGTCCCTGGGGATAATTATATCCAAATAAGTAATAGAATTTGGGCAATCTTGAAACTGCCGTGTTTAAAATACACTAGAGTCAATCTTATCTCCCACTGGCAGTAATTGTGACATGGACCTGTGTAATTGAATACACAGATATTTGACCAAAATTATTAATCAACTGCATCAAAACAGGATTGATGTCTGGGGATTTGAAATGAGCAACATGTATGTAGCACTGCATCCTCTTACAGAAAAGGATTATACTTAAATTGCTTCTTCTCGGTATGCACATAAATGTGCCAATATATGTCTTTGGGGGCTCATTCCTTAGTTCAGACTGCTGCAACCGGAATGAAATCCATCAGAAATCAATTCATTTACTCCCAGTGTTTAAACAGATCCTGCTAAAGGTTGCTGGACCTTCACTTGAAAAAGTTCCTTGTCCCATTAAAGCAGCCGTATCACATTAATGGTCTATCTGCAAAATTAGGAAGAAATAAAATATTGTGTAAGAAGATGTCACATAAAAGTAATTTAATTTCTATAAAGAAGGAACAGATGAAATTAACCTTATGAAATTGTGTAGTTTGCTATTTGAATATATCGTTACAGCCAAAGGCAAAAGACTCCCATTTGACATAACCACCACCTTTTTTCATATTCAGTACCACATCCACATGGGACAGCTCTACTTCAGCAACAACGGTTTTAGGCAAGACCCCAAGAGCACCAGCCTACAGCAGTTGGTGGGATACCAAACTGTTCACAGTAAGCAGGGATGCTTACGAAATTCAATTTTTACAGATTCCAGTGCAAAACCAACCTGTTAACACCTCCTGGATTGATGTATGGATTAGCAATGAATGGGTTTTCAGATTTCTCACTTCTCCGAGATTCATGCTGTAATCTTGGCTCAAAAAAGACCTTCCCTGGAGGTCTTCAAACAGAGGCTGGATAGCCATCTGTCGGGGTTGCTTGGATTTGGATTTCCTGCATGGCAGGGGGTTGGACTGGATGGCCCTTGCGGTCTCTTCCAACTCTATGATTCTATGAGTCTATGTTTCAAAATGAATATTTTAAGATAAACATGGTCACAAATGCATTCAAAGAAATTCAGTAATGCATGTTTAAATACTAATGTGATTAAAGTTTCAAATTACAGAATAATATGGAAACAGGATGAAACTGATTTAAGTATGAAAAAGATCTTAGAAAACGTGCTTTTTAAAATACAGTCCCAGAATCCCCCAAGCTGTACATAGTCCTAAAATAACTCCCCAACCTCTGTAAAACACCCTCGGATATTGACAATCCTGAGTTAAGGTGAGATTGCTAAAAGGTCTAAATGTAGTGTACTGAGGGACTTCCATAGAAAAGCTCCATAACAACTCTTCAATATAATGATAACTGGTAGACTACCATTTTCAAGCAGGAACATAGATTGACAATTGTTTTAAATGAAAACCATAATACCATAGGTTGCTGTTATTAAATGTAATTACCTTGCAATGGAAAAGCTAGACACCTAATCAACGGAGAGATAGTTAAATTCAAGAGCTGACCTGAAACTAGAAATTAGGATGAAGGGAGACAGTTTCAACTACCAGTAATTCAAAATTTAGTGTTATAAATAGGGTCTAAAGAAAGCTGCACAAGGAAATTGTTTCCAGGACTAATTTTAGAGTATCTTTCTAAAACTAAAACTCAATCCTGGTAGTAATGATGTGGTTACAAACAGTCACAGCTGAACTACACTGGAACACAGAGGCAGCTGGTTTGCCTTAGGGTGAACATATACTCCCATGGTACTAGGTAGATTTCTTAGGTTCTTTGCAATAACCTTTTTCTCTTTCTGTTGTTGGTTGGTTGAACACAGGTAAACCCTTAGACGGGGTGAGATGGGTGGGATTAGTTCCTGTCTCACATACAAAACTCCAAAGTTTAGAATACTATCCCACCCTACTTATGGGTGGTAAGAGTGACTTGAAGGTTTGGAGGATGAGGGGGGAAATGACTCTTCACAGCTTTTTCATTTTATACTTATCTGTCTTACTTCCTACACCGTCAGTGGTAGAAACATTGCTTGTTATCTAGGTACTGGCTCCCATTTCATGCTCAGGGTCAGGACGAGGTGGAGATATAGCAAAACAGTAAAAACTGGAGGACATTACAGTGGCGACACCATTCATGTTAATGTCTCATGTTAGTGTCACATTCATGTGCTATTAAAATGGTCCATCAGCTATTTCTATTTTTAGTCTGCTTAAGTAAAATACCATACAATTAATTTGAGCATGGTACTCGGTTACCAACTAGCTCATAATTACCAAATAATTTATATTGCCCCTAGGAAGGGAAAAAAACAGCACAAACTGGAACTAATAAACTAGGAATTGTAACTAGTAGTCTTAATCTCAGCATTCTTTTTTAAATTTAGTGATAAAATAAGAATATCTTTTCTTCCGTACTTCAAAAATGTGTCAACTGTTGGCTTCCCACCACTACAGTTGACACATGTAATACATCACTGCCATGGTAATTTTTACCAACACATAGGCAACACACTTGAAATAAACAATTCATGTGCTAATCAAAACTCTTCTCTGTTAAATGGGAAAGTATGACTTGTGTATAAATATATACCTCATGAATTTTGGAAAAGTTATTCACCGGTGGACATCAGGGATGTAGCCAAGGGGTGGGATCTGGGGGGCCGGACCCCCCCCCCTTCCATTAGAAAAATGAATGGTGTGTGCTGCTGCACTACGCACTCCAAGCCACAATGGTGGCACTTAGTCTGGACCCCCCCTTCCTAAAATCCTAGCTACGTCCCTGCATCCCTCTATAATTAAAATGTGGGACTGCTCTGATTTATTACAAAATATGAGACCCTAAAGTTTGGATTGGTGATACGTAGCAGCACTGGAAAGATTTATGATATACTGCACAGTAATGCAACAGGTATTTGCAGAACTACTGACCTTTTATAAAAGTGTCTGAAAGAACGTTAGGTAATGTTGGACAGACAGACTAAACCACAGACAGTTTGCACCACCCCACTCTCTTCACTGCATGCTCTGTTTGTTTCTGATAGTGTTGCAGTAGCTCTCCAAATAATCAAGCCGTTTCCATGACACTAAACCCATAATTTGAAACAGGCATTTTAAAAAAAACAGGCGGGTAGAAGAACAATTGCACAATGTGCCAATGCATATCTCAGTGTCTCCCCCCCCCCCCCCTCCCCAGTTGAGCATTGGGCAGAAACAATAGGAGATCCTCACAAAACCAAATGTAAACACTTCTCATAACCAGCAAACATCACCATCTTGATTTTTGTTTCCTGATTACATTTCTGGCCATTTTCAATACATCTTTTGACTGTAGGAAACTAGAACATTTTTAATTAATTCAACCAGCTTGTGTATTTGCTTTTTACCTTTCAGTCAGATTAGTCCCTCTTGTTAATGCCATTTGTCCTTTATTAGACCCAAGCTTGCTTCATTCTGTGTTCTGCTCTTTGTCATCTGTTTTCTTTGTGTCATGTTCTATTTATTGCTGTAGGGGGAAAAGAGTCAGCCCTAAGACATAATTGTTTGTTTCTTTCCTCGTCTGAAAAAATAAATGTAATGAAAAGTCCCTTTTCAGATAGCAGCTGCAGTTGTAAATAGGGCTTCATCTGAAAGGTTTACTGGCTAGCAAGGAAATGACATTAGGAATATTATTCATTCTTATGTGGATCACACCCAATAAAACTCACTCCGGAAACATGGCAATGTCATTTTAAAACACTGTTCTTACTTAAATAAAGGTGATCACTAGCTACTCATTTTTAACAAAATTTAGATTCCACATCTTTTTTTAAACAAGGCAATAA
>NC_056524.1:84181186-84200885 GCF_019175285.1 Sceloporus undulatus | reverse complement strand
ATGATGATGATGATGATGATGATGATGATGATGATGATGATGATGATGATGTGTGGAATAATAAACCTAAAGCTAGGCATCGGATTGCCAACACACACTGACTGCTTGCTCTCAAATGTGTACAGAGACAAATGAACAGCACTCCAAAGCATCATACAGTAAAGTCAAATATTATTCATGTCCTTAGCTTCATTAGCAAACCCAAGACACCTCCAGTACATAAATGTATACATATGCCAACAAACTATGGCCTGTAAATGTCTCTGAAATCATGAGAAGTATCTCTTCTATGCATTGAAGATTATGATCACACAAGGATTAAAATTCATCTCATTTTCTAAATATGTGTGAGCTTTTAAGACAACAAATGCCAACAGGCATTTTTCCATCTAGAGAGTCTGGTTGCTTGTTGAGTAGATGACACAAAGCAACAAGTTAGCCTGGATTTTATTGTTAGTCTCAACAAAAGAGCCATAAAATCAATGGGATTTACCTATGTGTGGACTCACTATTGAGCAATTGATTCTGTGGGTCTAATTTAGTTGGCACTAGCCAATAGGATTCAGACTGTAGATTCAAGACATTTTTTTTTACCTTCTGCTTATTAAGCTACTGTGTGAAAGTGCTGCCATATTGCCCCGCCAAGTTACTGTTTTCTGTATTTAAATGGAGTGGAAAGCATGTCCCCAAAATGTTGTTGCACTATATAGCTCCCAGTATTCCTCACCATTGGCTATGCTGACTGGTGCTGCTGGGATTTACAATCCATCCACATTCAGAGGGCTAGATGTTTCCACCCCTGATTTAAAATCACAGACTAACTTTTTCAGATTACAATGCTAGAATACACCAGCCAGCATGACAACAAAGTAGTCCAAAAAAGGTAACTTTTTCAAGCTCTGTCCCTTAGTGTGTCCCATGGACCAAAGGTCTCACTTGATATGACAGCAAAATATATTTATTGGAAGGCAATCAGAACCCTGGGGCCCACATTCTCAAACTACATACACAACACAACATACACAGTGGGCCATTCATAACTCACCATCTCGTGAGGATGGCAAGTATTAGAAAGCCAGACATAGTATTGCAGGCAAGTTGTAGAAGGCTGGAGCAGTGCACCTAGTCTTCAGCTAACCTGCCAGATAGTGTTCATTAGGCTCCCACTGATGAATAACAAATGAGGGGATTAACAACTGGAAGAAAAGGAGCCCAGGTCAGGCCAGGCCCTGCCAGTAAGAAGAGTATGATAAAGGCTTCAGGCAGCAGATACTGGAGGTCAGTTCCTCCAGAGCCCCAGAGCCATTCCTCTGTTCTGGAAAGCCTGTTCTAGACCTCCTGGATTATCCAAATGCCTCAAGAATAGCAGAGAACACTCTTCTGCCACCTCCACTGAAGCGTGATTCAGGACCCTTCCACACTACCACAATTATAGCACTATGATTCCACTTTAACTGCCCATGGTGCAGTCCATAGAATCCTGGAATTAACAGTCTGGTGAGGCACTAGCACTCTGTGGCAGATAATTTTAAATACCTCATGAAATTACAAATCCCAGGATTCCATAGTATGAAACCATGGGACTCAACAGACCACCCTGAAAGGGTGGGCTAGAGCCACCTGTTTTTACTCCTGACAGACGCTGCACCAGCCAAACACCACAGCTTCCGTCAGGACTAAAAAGAACCCACTGGGAGTGGGTTCTTTTTAATCTGCGCAGCGGGCGCCATGAGTGTTCCAATGGTGCACTCTCATGCAGCGATGACACATGCATGGCGCCATAATGTTTAGAGGCTACGCCGTGCTTGTGTCATCATGGCCCCCCCATGTGGACGGGGCCACCCCATGATGGTACCACCGCCGCACAGTAGGGCTCAGGAGCATGTGGTCGCTCTGTAATCCCAAGCTCTAGAATCAGCCCCAGATCGCCACTTTCTGGCAGTCTGTACCGGGCCCATGGCAGTTAAACTGAAATCAAAGTATTATCATTGTGTTGTGTGAAAGGGCCCTCAATTGCTAGTTCAGTCAGCTTTCATATATAGTGCTGGAAACTAAAGTACCATTGCTGTAATGGATTCAAAGATGTAGCTGTGTTAGTCTGTAGAATCAGTAGGTAGAGAGATCTTGTAGTACCTTTGAGACTAACTGAAAAAAAGAAGTTGGCAGCATGAGCTTTCGTAGACTTCAGTCTGCTTCCTCAGATGCATAGACATTGCTATAACTTGAAACCTAAACCAAAGCAGCGAGGGAGAGGTGCAATAACAAGAAGACTATGAGCTATGTATGCCTTAGTGAAGTACAGTGGACCCTTGTTATACACTGGGGTTTGGTTCCAAGATCCCCCGTGTATAAAAAAAAATCCATGTATGCTCAATTCCCATTAAATATAATGACATAGCAAAATGGTGTCCTTTATAAAAATGGAAAATCAAGGTTTGATATGTGAAATTTATGCCTTTTTTTAACATTTTCAACCCGTGGATGTTGAATCTGTGTATAAAAAATCTGAGTATAAGAAGGGCCAACTGTATATCATGTAATTAAGACACTGTTAAGTTCAAGATGCATGGTGAACACAGAGATGTAACAGCAGACTTTCCACATGGAGAAATCAAGGCATAAATTTACATGATGGAACCTTCTGGATTTCAAATATCAAAAGACAGGTCATTTGTGTGCAAATTTCAGAAAAACATATATGGTCTTGATGCAAACTATAAAAGGATGAAATGAGAAAGTCAGCCAGATGCTTATCTGAGATTTCACACATGGCTGAGCTGATTCCTCTCTACACAGAGACCAACACTGATATACAGACCTATACACTGATATATTTGTGACTTGATTCTAAGCTGTCAAGATGAAGCAGGTTGTGAGAATGTCACACACTTCCTGAACTGAGAAATTGAACTGAATATTATTTGAGGACATCACCTTGGATTCAAAAATGAGAGGAAGAGAGAAGTTACTTCCTTAGACCAAACCCAAACATTTATGGATATCTGAACCAATGACCATGCAGATCCTGATAAACAACCAAAGCTACATAAAACTCTTACAGACACAGAAAACCCACTGGTGTGAAATACAATTTGTGGAAGACATGCAAGAGAAAGTTATTGTTGGAATTAAGTATTTCTAAGCAGGGCATGTTTGCAAATATTCCCATCAAAGCATTTCTCATAAGGTCTCTGAGAGAAGAAGGATTTGGTGGAATTGTACAAAGAGTTTGAGAAGGGGTGTTGAAAAGTAAAGCACCAACATTGTACCAAGTTGTATGAACCAATGGTGGTGGAGAGATAGGCAGGTATATTTCTTCAATTGTTTTCTTCTCTTTTCTTTTATAGTGGTGTATGAGGATTGCAGTATTTGGGTATTATCTCCTTCCTACTTCTCCAACAGCCGACCATAGACAAGCAGCACATAGACACTCCATAATGGTTTCCTGAGCAGGTTAACATACACAGAAACCAGTTTTAGGGGGTTCCATAACCAAGGTGCTTTACAGAGCACCTAAAAAGGACACTCTGCCGGCACCCGTGTTTGCTGAGCCAGGGAACCGCAGCGGACAAAGCACATAGTTCCCTGGTGCAGCAAAAAGTACCCGCAAAAGCAGGTTCTTTTTGCGGCACGGTTATGACGCCACAAGGCGCCAATGACGCACTTGTGGTGTTATTTCCACGCCGCAACATGTGGACACTAAGCATCTGCTACATCAAAATGGCGGCGCCAATGTAGAATGGGCACCGCCATTTTGTATGTGCTCGGCATGTACTAGGGTTAGGGGCGTCCGGAAACGCCCTAGTACGTGCCGAGCACATACTTTTTGGTGGTGTGTAACCCATCCAAGTTAGATTTTTTTCCCTGCCTGTCCTACCTTTGAAGAATTTCCTGAAGCAAGTTTTTAAAGTACGTTTTTCTTTTCCTCTTACTTTGAGTACCCAGAGTAGTTACTCCTATTTTACAGCCATAAGCTCACAGCATTAGCCCATAGTATGCTGCTAAAATAAATAACACATGGTATATTCTTACATACAGAATGGAGAGGATTGCCATCTTCTCCTTTATTTTAGGCAGCAAAATGTCTTGGGCTGGCTTTTGACCAGGCAGTGTCCTCTTTCATTTCCATGACATAGCAATGCAAGTTAGCTCCATCAGAGTGACGGACTATCTCACTTGCCAGCCCATGGTTCAAACAGCAATTGCTCAGCTTTAAAGCAGTACATGAGGTTATTGACTTTTGTTTATAGTGACTGTGGTCTTTTGAACAGTGATGTGGATTACTTCTCAGGAAAGCAACTGTGACAAAGAAAGCCAGACATAGTATTAAAGGAAGCTGAAATTGGACTGTGGCAGATGTTAGATTAAGAGCAATCACTGTCAATTATCTTCAGAATGAGAGAATCAATTTCCTGCACACAAGGGAGAAACCAATGGGAAAGAGATCAAAATGGGAAGATCTTTCTCTATGTGGAAAATGTTTAGGCAGCAAAGTCTCCAATGACAAGAACATGGACAACGTGAAGACCTTGTACACAGTCAAATGGAAAAGTGCACCTTTAGTGAGGCAGATGCCCTTCTTGTATTACTGCATATAATTAATGCCTGAAATGCAAACTTAGCAATACTTCTCATGTGATTCAGTGATTCAGAGTTTTGTGATTGTTTGTATCATTATAATTAAAAGCAAGACATAAATAAATAATGATAAGCATACTGTATATACTCATGTATAAGTCTAGAAATTTTAGTCAAAAATTGGTCCCATGAAACTAGGTTGACTTATCCACAGGTCAATGTAAATACTATACTTTAACGCTTATTAAAAAGGGAACCATCCCCCGGTGAAAGACAAGAGAGCAATCTGTCCTGGAAGCACTGACCTCCCTCTGCTTTCTCTCTCATCCAGCCTTTAGTGTGAGCCCAAACAGTTATGCCTACCATAATTTTGTAGGTTCTTTGTTATTTTTTCCCTTTGCTTCATCATTTAGATCCTTTGTTGCACGTCCCTACATTTTACCCTCAATTTATCCAAGGGTCATATCAAAATCCATAATTTGGCCTCCAAAATCTGCCCTCCACTTATACACGAGGCTGACTTGAGTATATATAGTAATCTTGAGAAACTAGCATGGTGTAGTGGTTTGAGTGTCAGGCTAGCACTCTGGGAGATGAGTGTTCAAATCCCTGTTTGGCCATGGAAACAATGGGTGACCTTGGGCAAGTCATATCTCCTTGGCCTTAGAGGAAGCAACGGTAAGGCCTCTCTGAATAAATCTTGCCAAGAAATCCCCATGATAGGGTCGCCATAAGTCAGTGTCAACTTGAAGCACACAAGAAGAAGCATATTCATAGTTTTCTTTTAGTGACTTCCATCTAATTTCTAAAAATGTTTTATGATATTCTGTCATTATTTAAAGACATAGCCATGTTAGTCTGGAAATCAGTATGCAAAGGGATCTTATAGCACTTTTGAGACTAACCAAAAGAAAGAAAGAAGTTGATAGCATGCATCTGAAGATGTAGGCTCAAGTCTACAAAAGCTCATACTACCAATTTCTTTCTTTCAATTAGTCTCAAAGGTGCTACAAGATCCTATTATCATTATATCATCAATATCATCATCAGTAGGTTACCTTTCCTGAAAACACTATACTCAAAACAACTGAGCACCAATGTGAGGTTGCAGTTAAGTTGTTGAGCCAGAGTTGAGAACATCTGGTTCCCACTGGACTATAAAACTCACAGAATGACCTGGGATACATTAATCTTTCTCAACCATGTTTTCTTCACAACAGATTTGTTGGTGTGGAAGACTACATATGGATAATGAGAGCTGTCGTAAACATAGGCTCCCTAGAGGTAAGATATAATCAATAAGTGAATAAAATTTACAAAAATAAGAAATGAAAGAAAGCAATAATATTCATTACAACGAAGAGTTAATATTATAATCACACACCCCCAAGTGAACACAATTGTACTTGTGGAAGATGATTGGCAAAGAGATCAACAAAGCTCCCTTCAGAGATGTAACAAGTCGTGTGTACAAAAATTTAACAAGTCTTGTGACCCTCCTCCCTGGGCCAACCCTTTAACAGGGGCCCATTCGCACTGCACAATTGTAGCGCTATTATTCCTCAACTACATGGTTCTGTTGTATAGAATCCTGGCACTTGCAGGGGCATTTAGAGTTTTTATACAGAGCACATTAATGCTTTCAGATTATGAGTTCCAGGATTCCATAGGATAGAAGTATGGCAGTTAAAGTGGAATAATAGCACTACATGTATGTGGTGTGAATGGACCCAAGATCTTCAGCAGAGTTCAAGAAGCTGACAGATTTTCTCCTATGATATACAGAAAAGTTCCCAACAGAACAGGAATGAGTACACAGAACACTGAAATCCAAAAGCACAGACTAAGAACTCAACATCACTTGTCTTTACATATAATGTGGATTATTTCAATAATGGCGGGATACAGACTGCCCAAAAAGGGTAGTCTGCCACCGCCTCCATTTCCACCGGCAAGAAGCCTCAGCTGCCAAACAGCGAGGCTTCCCAGCGGCGGAAAAAGAACCCTCAAAAAGTGGGTTCTTTTTGCGTCACACTTGCAATGCCCGAGTGCGCAAATGGCACACTCGTGATGTCGTAAGCACAACGGGACATGCAGACGCTATGCATCCATAACAAAATGGCAGCACCCATGTAGGCAGGGCACTGCCATTTTGATGTACTGAGTACGTACTAGGGTTAGGGAGTGTCTGAAAAGGACACTCCCAGGCAACTCTAGCACGTACTCAGTACATGCTTTTTGGCCCATCTGGACAGGGCCAATATTATTTTTCAGAGTTGCTGGATATCTTAAATTCTGTCTCTAGCCACAGCCTCAGACATGTGAAGATAAAACAGAATAACCCCACATCCAATATATTTTGGTGAACATGAAGTCTATAAATAGCACAGATGTGACAGGATAAATATGAAATACTATCTTTGACAGTTTAGTCTAAAAATAAAGCTATAGGCTAACATTTTAATTTTGGAAAATAAAATCCAGGATCCTTTCTGGTTCCCTTCTTAGGGTGCAAAGAAAGACAACAATACCAAAGACTGTACTGCTGACTGAGTTTTATTTGCAGCATTATTCCTGGTGGACCTTTCCTGTTGCTACAGACTGATGGCTCCATTAGCACTAGGAATATCCCCAGTTGGAATATGCTGCATAGCTCAGTGCCATGCATTTCTGCTCAAATGTTCTGCCATATTCAGTGAACTTATTTGCAGGTAAGTGATTGAGATCTGCTGCCTAAGACAAGTTGACTAGACAAAGGCCAATCATTTTATTTCTTCCCCAAGCTTCATTGGCATTGGTCTTCCTCTCATTATATTGGGTTTCTTTAGATGGGGCAAATGTCTTGGGAGATGGTGGTATTTATTACTGTAGTGCTCATGTTTTTTTTTAAATAAATAACATTTCTGCTATCCCAGACTACATTGGGTTCTTGGTATCCAGGACCCTCCATGGACACCAAAATCTGTGAATGGGCAGGGAATTCCAGAGTCTAGGAACAGCCACAGTAAAGGCCCTCTCTCGTGCCCCCACCAACCATGCTTGAGATGGTGGTGGGATGGAGAGAAGGGCATAGGCATTATCTATTACTACTGGTCTCCTTGCTTTAGTTCCACCAAGATGCTTTAAACCTTTTTTGGATTCAGGATTGGCAGTATCAGACTAAGGAGGTTTATGGTTACTTTTTTTTTAAATAGAAGTTTTTCAGCTTCTATTTAAAGATGATTGCACAGTCTTTGGACTAATTCTTGATCATAAGAATGAATTCTTTCCTTACTTTGGACAATCCAGAGATAGTCTTTCTGTGGCTATTCTTTAATCATAGGTCAGGAACTATCTGTAATTCTCCATTAGATTCTGGAAAAATGCAGACTCTTGTCAGAATCATGAATTATTATTATTATTAACCTTTATTTATAAAGCGCTGTAAATTTACACAGTGCTGTACATACAATCTTTTATTTAGATGGTTCCCTGCCCTCAGGCTTACAATCTAAAAAGACACGACACAAAAGGAGAGGGGAATGGTGATGGGGAAGGGGAAGGGGATCAGGTCCAGCAGTTTTTCTCCACCTCAGAGGCCTGGACCAAGGCAGAATCACAGCTTTTATATTTTTTCAGCAAGGCCCTGTACAGACAGGCAGGAAGGGGCAGCGAGACACCACCCCTTTCTCCTCTGGATCATTGCCACGACAACCATAAAGGAGCAGCAATGATCTGCTCCAAAAATGCAGCTCCTTTCCACACTGCTGCCAAGGTACCATTAACGCCCTGGAGCGGGGCAATGATGTCTCTTGTGCGCTGCTCCGTTTGGACGCAGTGCACAAGGCATATCATCTGCGCCCAGAGAGCATGGAGCATGCAGATGCTCCACTCTTCCAAGCCCTAATTTTGGCCACAGGACAGAGCTTTTTGCCTGTCTGTATTGGGCCCAAGTTTCTAGCTATCACAACAAGTTTGAAAACAGAAAAACCAAATTCATTTTCAATATATATATATATTCAAAATAAAGAGCTACACTCTCACTAAAATGTAATTGAGGCTGAATATCAGGAAAAGCTATCCTGGTAAATTCATATCCAGCCCAAAAGATTTTGCAGCCTGAGACAAAGGTAAAATGGCTCCCTTTCATTTGCCCAAGCTGAGCAACCGACAGCTGAATTTTACTTCAGTACTGGTAATGGGAGCCTGCCCCTTCTACTGCATCTCAGGCACCAGGCCAGCTTAAGAAATGCAGGGTAGGCCATATGGCCCACAAATCTTTCTCTTCCAAAATCTTGCTGCTGCTCCCTGACCCTAAGCATCTGCTTCCTGAAATGTCTGCTGCATTCTCCTTAATGATACAACTGGCCCTTGTTAAACTTTAGGGCAAACTCTCTTAAGGATAAAAAGAAATCAAGAAAGAAGCAAGCCATGTAGAAAGATTTGACTGAACATAACATAAATCAAAGTTGAAATCATGTGCCCCTCAAGATGTTGTTAGACTGCAACATCCAACAGCCCTAGGTAGCATAACCAATGGTGAAGAATGTTTTTTTTTGTTTGATTGTTTTTTTCAATACATCATAGGAAGGTAAATGTAGATGTAATTTGCAAACAGATTAATTTTTTGAAACACATATCTTTGCGGAAATCCCATTGTATGAGAGAAAATAGATTAATCTTAGGTGTTTATCACACTGAGGTTTTTGCTGCTCAGATCCGGGGTAACTCCTGGTTCAGCTATGCGAATTCATGTTATAACATGAAAGTTTTATCACATCTGGTTGCCCTTCCAAATCGAGGGGGAAATGAATGCAAGGCAAGTCACGTGATGCGGATTCACGCAAAGCAGGGTGAATGCAAATTGTATTACCACACCAGTACATACCATGCCAATTAAACGATTTGAATCGGCAACCTTGCATATGCTCAGTGGGGGTCTGAATGCATTGAGACCTTGTACATTTCTGGGGTAAAAAGGGGCACGTAATTGCGTGATTGTGTGAATATTTGCCTCGTGAATATTTCTGTGTCTTCTTCATCCCCCTTTTTTATTTTCCCTTCCATTTCAGCAATTTAACACACAGATAGATGAGAGAGAGAGAGAGAGAGAGAGAGAGAGATCTGTATATTCACATTCATGCACCTACATATATATTCCAAAAAAAATGAGTTGCCCTAAAAGTTGCCCTGAAAGTGAAAGGACCACCGAAAGGAAATGGGGGGAAATTGTAGCTCTGCTTCATGGGAAATTTGCAACCCGGCGGGGGGGGGGTTGCGGTGGTTTACGAGAGCAGAAGCAAAGTTGCATTCCACACCAAACCAATTCGGAGTGAAATCGAAGTGAGCTTGGAAGTGATTTCTGTGCATTCGCTTGTTACCGATTTTGCCAAAATGAGGGGTCACTTTGGAATCACTGCAGAAGCGCCACGGAAGGAGCGCCCATAGAAAGGAATCATGTGTGTTAACACATCACGTTATCGCGTGAATTCGCATTGTTGGACCCACAGTCACGTCAGATCTGAGCTGCAAAAAGCTGCAAAAACCTTAGTGTGATAAACACCTTAGATAATACTCTTGGAAAATGTGACAAATGGTCCTGGATCTCTCAAGCAAAGTAATCAAACTAGTGAAGCAGAAGCTGAACAATCTCCAGTCCCACAGAAAGAGAGGAAGGGAGAGAAAGTGTTTAGCAGAGAAAGAAACATCTTTGTATTCTTTGTAAAATTACTTGTCCATAATCAAGCACATATTCTTGGGAAAGACAAAGAGAAGAAGAGAAAATGATGACTGGAAGTTAAGAGTGATGCAGGAATAAAGTGGGCATTTAAAAGCAAACAGGAAGTCTGAAAAAACTGGCAATTAGCAAACATCGACGTGCAAAGGGTTCTAACTCTAACAAATACACATTTATGTTAATGTCTAGTTTGACAGAGATGCCAAATCTCAATCTTCTCGATCTGTAAAAGCCACTTCTAGTCCCATTATTGGGCAAAAGGTAAGATAAAAGATAATATCATCATCATCATAATCATAATCATCTCTGACAGCAATGGCAAGGACTTAATTTGTAATCCCTAATGCTTAGTGACACACTGTAGTGCACAGTATTTAACTGGACCTTACTCCAGTTGTGTAAACAAACTCAAGATCTTCTCCCAACACTTAAGACAACACATCTATTTTAAAGCATCACTCCCTTGCTTGTAGAAACACATAACTCTAGTTTAAAAAAAAAAGCCTCCTGGACAAAGATAATTGCAGATAGAAATTTTTTTTTACAGATTTCCAACTACCACACTGCAAACACCGGCACTATAGCAACCTCGGCAGAAGTTCCTATGCTTGCAGAATTTCAATTCAGCCCTGTCTCTCAGGGATGATGCCATTGCAGTTGCATGTATCTAGATGGCTTTGTTTCAAAGAGAAAGTAATTGTTATGTGGATGTGCTGAAGGAAGAGGCTGGTATTCAGAGAAAACAGGAATGTAACAAGTGCCATTTTGGGATGGACAAAAGAGCAGAGGACAAAATTGTTTGCAATTCTATCCATGAAAGAGATGGTGACATAATGCAACACATTGTTCCAGTCATAGAAGAGGCCACTGTATGAAAAGGAGGGTAAATCAATTCAAAGTGAGAAGTGTTAACAGATAGATAGAAACTTTCTAGAAATATTTTTCATAACTCAAACTTAAAACTAGAAATAATAATGTGAAAAGCAGCAACATGTTTTCCCCCACACCACCATGCTATTATGTCAACCTCTGTTACTAGTATGCATCATAAAATGAACACAAATTACATTATGTGTTTTCTTGCTTGTATAACCTTGAAAGTGTGTCACTGGTTTTTGTTTTGCTTTTTTCCGTTTTAGATCAGCAAGATAGACCACTAAAGTAACAATGGAAGCATACAAGAGATTAGATGGATAATGGAACACTGGCAAGTACACTGTGTGACCTTTTCTTTCTCAATAGAATGGTTTTGTGACCTCCAGTGAATAGGAGACTCAAAGAGAGTCAAAATGTCAAAAGGGGAGTAACAGGACATACAAAAATAATAATCATAATAAAACTTTCCAAAGTGTACATAAGATTGTTCTAAAGAGAAAAGCCCATGAGAACATTTGTCTTCATTAAAAGCCTAGTCAGTCTTGAAATGGAGGGCTGGCTTGTGTTTTTAAGAGTCTCCTGGGCAAGGTGCTCTCTAATGGGCTCTCTTCTTTATTACTGGACACTTGAGGTCTTACCTAGCAGTGAAGGCAAGGGAAAGCAGAGCTCTAAAACATGGGCCACATCATTTTGATTTTCCACTAATTTCCCAGTAACACATTACAGTGGGATGTTAAATTAGTGGACCCAGCTGTTCAGTTGCTGCTTAAAGCACTAGAATACAAAAATTCATATCCCATTAAAGAAGGTCTAGATTAGGCATTAATACTGGGCTCTGCCAGTGTCCCAGATTATTGGCAACAGCTCTTTGAATTGCAGGGCTTGGTTTCGTGGTTCTGTTTCTTGCCATTTATGCACCATATTCTAATTTCAGAAGAACGCTTGCTGAAAGCTCTGGGTCGTTGTCACACTGTACAATTATAATGCTATGATTTCACTTCAATCGTCATGGTTTTGTCCTTTGGGATCTTGGGACCTGTAGTTTAGGATCCAGTATTTAGAATTCTGAGCCAACAAATTTTAGTGTCTCCCTAAACTATAAAACCCAGAATTCCATAGCATGTTGCCATTACATTTACAATAGAGTCTATAATTGTGCTATAATTGTGTAGTATGAAAGGACTTTTGGTTCTTATCCTTCACAGCATAAGTTCACAGCAGATGTAGCTATCATATACATATGAAGTTTGAACTTCTGTTAGTTCCCTAGAGTTCAAGTAAGAGAAGGAGTCCTAGGCTGGCAAAAGAGCAATCACGTCAACAGTTGATAGTGACAGAAATTTCACTTCTAAGGACGCTTAGTAGGAGTGAGACTCATTGAGCTCAGGATAACTTCTGAGTAAACCTGTACTATATGATTTACTTTTGTTGCAGCAAACCAAAATCAAAGATCTTGTAGCACTTGGCAAGTCACCTATACCTGTACTACTCAAACTGGCAGTACCTGGACCTTTGTCAGTCCATGAAACATCATCTGCTGGCCCATAGTGAGTTTCCAGGAAAGAAAAGAAAATCACTTGTAGCCAATGGGAACCAATATGGTGCTGGTTATGGGCACATTAGAGGGAGGAAATGGTAGTAACTTCTGCACATCAGATACCCTGAAAAACATTGACCTACATAATGTTTTGTTACTGTTATTCTTAAGAATAATAACATTGCACCCTTCATTGTCGTGCCATTTTTTTAATCCCAGGGGCCTGTAAATCAGCAAAAGCATGTTAAAATACAATAAAACCAAAAATTAAGAATTTGAATACTCCAGTAAAAAGTAACATTTAAAACCCCCAAACATCTCAAGCACAGTTAGTGGGGACACAAGAGAGGGCCTTCTCGATGGCTGCCCCTAGACTCTTGAACTCCCTTCCCAGAGAGACCGGAATGACCTCCTCCTTGTTGTCTTTCTGTTGGCAGGTTACAACATTTTTATTCAGATAGGCTTTTAAAACAGAAAGTCTTTAAAGAACAGACTTGGGGTGTTGCACTGTCTTAACTGTACTATTTTTAAGTGTTTAGTGCTTTTATCTTTTTTTAACTGCACTTCATTCTTTTCATGTTTGTTATATTTTAATACTATTTTAATATTCACATTTGTATGTTTTTTATTGTATTGTTCATTTAAATTGTAAGCCACTTTGAGTCTCAATTTTGGGGGGAAAGTGGGATATAAATAGATGGAGGGGGAGAAGGAGGAGGAGGAGGAGGAGGAAGAGGAAGAAGAAGAAGAAGAAGAAGAAGAAGAAGAAGAAGAAGAAGAAGAAGAAGAAGTTGATGCTTCCTGAATGTGCACACATGAACACACAAAGCTTCCCATTCCTTTCTGCAGCTTTGCTTGAAAGTAAGTGAAAGCATGTCTTATGCCATTTATAATCTATTTCATGCTTTTTAGCTTACGTCCAGAATGTTTTGATATTCTTATTTGTCAGGCTAGTGGCCTAGGACTAATAATAGCAACAAGATCACACACTATTTCTCTTCTGTTTTCCTGGATTGGATGAAACCTCATCAAAAATAATTCCACTGCTTTGGCATCGCTAGCTAAAATTATTGTTGCCCTGTTACTGTTGTGTAAATCAAGCTAGGAGCCAATTCAATTGTATAATCAAATGCCAGTTGAGGCTAAGCAGTTCAGTCTAGCGAAAGCTCTGTGCCATTGTTCTTTCTCACAGAATACCATAGGCTTATCTAGTATTATTAGCAGGAGGAGTATTAGTCTTATTATGCATGTCACTGTTATGTCAGAACTTTATATGGAAAAGATATTACACTTTCTTTTTGAAGCGAGCACAGAGCACCATCTTGTGCACTAATATGAGATCATGCATGCTTCAAATCAGTATCTTCTTTCAATATTCACATACACCCAGAGCAGTCAAGTATTACACATGTTGTTAATGTCATTAAGAAATACAAGCACCATGTGAATTGAACCATTTTCACTTGCTAACCAGTTGGATTCCTCATATTCTCCAAATCTACACAGCAGATTAGAGCCATGGAATCAGACTGCTTTACCTAACAGTATCTTCACACACTACAGGAAAATGTCAGTTAACAAAGCATCTAACAAAGAAACTCTTTTTTATAAAGTTTTTTCACACACGCCCCTTCCATCCTTTTTTCCTTCACATCTTCTGTTTATCTGGACATTTTTAGCAGCATTGGCATTGGAAGGATGGTGAAGGAGGGCTGGAGAAACATAGACATTTCATTTCAAGTTACATATGCTTGTTTGCGGTAAACAATGCAATAAAAAAGTCTGGACTGGGAGGAAAGACCGATAACTGATCTTACTGTAGCCAGGTATGTTTGACAACAACAGCCAATGTAAACAGCAGCTGCCATCAGAATCCCTTACTCAGCATATGTCAACAGCAAAACAAAGCAGAGCAGGTAATCTTGCTACCCACAACTTGCTGAACAAACAAAACAAAACATAAATGGCCAGAGTAGAGTCTGGTGAAAGAAAATGTTATCCCTGGATACATTTTACAAAGTCAAATGTGTGCTTCCTTGACTGAGGGGCTCTACAGACGGCCCCTTTTCGTGCCAGATCAGGGCCACGGCAACCTCACACTGCGGCCCCAATCCAGCCTTCCAAGGGCACAAAAAGGAGCTGCAAAAAGCAGCTCCTTTTTCTACCCTCTAAAGGGCGCCATAGCCACGCCAGCATGGCTATATAGCACCCCTTCAGCGCTGTGTCATCTGGATGCAGCACTGGAAGTGCATCATGATGTCAAGCACTGTCTGGAGTAGCGCATGGCATCAGAGCACCCTGGGGGGGGGGGACAGAGTCAGACATGCATCATCAGGACGCTGCTCCCTGACTCTACCCCCAGGCCAGTCTTTTAGGCCAGTCTGTAAAGGCCCTGAGTAAATGTAATGTGGTCTTCCTCATTTCCTATTAACTTCCACTTTACTGAGCATTATTGACTTTTTAAATAATTATTGGATCATGATATGTTCAAAGTATGTCCAAGAGAATAAAACAAATGGGTCCTAGAACAAATCAGGCCTAAACTCTCCCTGGAACTAAGATGTTTAAACAGAGGCTATCATACCTTGGATATATCCTAAGAAAGTATGACTCTCAAGAAAAGACCAAAGGTGGAGGGCAGTAAAAGGAGAGGAAGACCGCATACCAGATGGATAGACTCAGTCAGAAAAGCCAGAACCCTGGGCTGCAGGACCTGAGCAGACAAGTTGAAGGCAGGAGATCTTGGAGGTGCCTCGTTTACTAGGTCATCATGAGGGCAGTTAATAACACCAAACACAGAGACAATAGTCTCACTTTAATCATCTTTGCTTCTGGTGAGAATTCAGCCTTAATTTACTCTAGGATATATATGTCTGTAGAAGATTTCCAATACCTTGGCTCAGTCATTAATCAAAATAGGGATTGCTGTCGAGAAATCAGAAGACTAAGGTGTGAAAGGGCAGCTATGAAGTAACTAGACAAGATCCTCAAGTGTAAAGATATATCATTGAATACTAAAATCAGGATTGTCTATTCCATTGTATTTCCCATTTCTATGTATGATTGTGAAGGATGGGGACTATACAGACCACCTCAAAGGGGCGGCCTGCAGCTGCCCTTTCCTGGCTGGATTAGGACTGCGGCAACGTCATGCCGTGGCCCTGAGCCAGCCTTTGGAGGACTCAAAAAGGAGCCACAAAAAGCGGCTCCTTTTTGCGTCCTCCAATGGGCTCCATAGCCACGGTGGCACGGCTATAAGGTGCCCCTTCAGCGCTGCATCATTTGGATGCAGCGCTGGAGGTGCGTCATGATGGTGCACACCGTTTGGAGCAGTGCACACCATCATGGCGCTCTAGGGGCGGTGTTAGGGCAAGCATCATCAGGACACTGCGAGCTGACTCCTCACACAGTCCAGCCTTTCGGGCCGGTCTGTACAGACCCATGGACAGTGAAGAAAGCTAAGAAAGGGAAATTTGAAATGTGGTGCTGGAGGAGAGTTGCACAAATACCTTAGACTACTAAAAATACAAATAAATGGGTCCTAGAGCAAATGAAGTCTTAACCCTCCCTAGAAGCCAAGTTGACTAAACTAAGACTGCATACTTTGGCTGTATCATCAGAAGACATTACTTACTGGAAAAGGCAATAATGGCTAGCATGGTAAAAGCAGTAGGAAAAGAGGAAGATCCCTTTACAGATGGATAGATTTGATCAAGGGAGCCATGGCCCTGAGTTTGCAAGATCTGAATGGGGCTGTTGATTATAAGGTAACTTGGAGGTCTCTCATTCATAGGATCAACATAGGTTGAAGTCATGTGGTGGCTGTTAACAAGATCTCTCCTCCTGCACCACATTTCAAATGAGTTAATTTTCTTTCTGTCAACTTTCTTCACTGCCTATCTTTCACAATCATACACAAAAATATACTTTCAAACAGCTTTCTATATTACAAGTGTATATTTTGTTTTACATCTTTGTTGCTACTCAAAATAATTAATTATACTTGCATTTCATACTTATCACACACATACACATTTGCCTTTGCCTTTCCCTCCCTCTACAGCAGATTCTGAGGAGTAGATGGGGGGAACCTTGGGGAGACAGAGAGACTAAGGCCCGTTCCGGACGAACATATAGTACATCCCCAGGACATACTAGGGTTAGGAAGGGGCGTCACTTCCTGACGCCCCTAACCCTAGTACGGACTCGGTCCGTAGAAAATGGCGGCGCTCATTCTACATGGGTGCCGCTATTTTGATGTCGCGGACACATAGTGTCCGGACATCACGCGGCAGAAGTGACACCACGAGTGCGCGACTAGCGCCTCATGGCGCCACTTCTAGGGCGCAAAAAGAAGTGCCATTTTGGTGCTTCTTTTTTGCTGCACCCGGGAACCGTGCGGTTTGGCCACTGCGGTTCCTGGACACAGCAACTGGCGGTGATGGCAGACCGCCACTTTTAGGCGGTCTGTAACACGCCTAAGATGACTAAACTGAGGCTGTCATACTTTGGACATACCCCTCCAGTGAAATTTTCCCTGCCCCCTGTGAAAGCTGTTTCGTTGACAGAAAGGGTTAGTTGGCTATTACCTTCGGTCAGGTGAGCCATCTTTACATCTTTTACACACTGTTTCCTTGTTCTTTCCCTAAATTTCCTTTTACATTCCTGGCATCTCTTTGTCCCATTCTGAATCTACTAGAGGACAGAATGCTTAATACTAGTAACTGCTTATGTAGAAAGAAGAATGTTAGATATCTGGAAACAAAAATGGAGGTGGCTAGCACTAACAAGCAGGCTATAAGCAGGTCAAACAATGGGAAATTCACTATATACAACCCATGTGAATATGAGGTACTCCAAATCTCAAGTGTCTAACCTCTCCGTTTTTTTAATAAGACAAACCTGCAATGCTGTAACATAGCTTTTGTTTAGAACAGCAGGCCATTCAACAGATTTATTCTAGAAATATTTAAGGAGCCTGATAACATCTGTTCTAACATCACTGAGTGTTTCTTTTTTATTTATTTCATTATATGCTCCTTTGTCTGACCATCTGTGCTGCTTTGATAATAGTAACTCAAACTGATGTTATGTAGTTCAATAAATCCTCCACTCCACTGACTTTCCCCTTATGGTAGGTACATTAAAGAATTAATCTTTCTGTTTTCTCTCCTCCAATCATGGCTCGTTCCGTATCATCCAAGGACTCAAATCATCTTCTTCATTTTTTGAACAGATAACTGTATAATCTGACAAATTAATTGTAATTCTCTTTGTAATACAGCATCATAAAAGATGAAGCTCAAACAAAAAAACTTACATGGTTTAAAGAGATCCCAAGAGGTACCAAAGGCACCATACTTGATGATGTCACCTCCGAGAGGCACCATTCATTTTGTATGCTGGGAAGGAGTTGTAGGTTTATCATCAGCATAACAATGTACTTTTCAGTCCTATGTTCTTCAATAACACTTCATCTGTCAGATGAATATTAACTTTACAAAATCAAATCAAATCCAATAGCTCCATCTATGTGACTTTGTGTTACTGTTTGCATCCTTGATAATATACATGGCTTCAGCAAGGAAGGTCAAACTACTGTACTAGATGTACCTTTGTAAGTGGTTCCATTATTACCTGGCATGAAAGAATAGACAGAAATTATTTCTTTTAAAAGCGGCAGATGCTTAACAAATTGAGGATCAAGATCAATTGCTTGAAGGGTCAATTCGCTAAAAAAAAAGGCTTGTGTGCCTCAATGAGACAAGAGAAGCATACTTTTATTTTATTTCTATGCTTAGGAACCAGACTACTCTCCACACCCTTTCTTCAAGGACATCCAATCCATAGCTCAAATTCATACTTGAGAAAAATGTCAGTCAGATGTAGTTTGGTAGTACCAGTGAGATGGCTATATCCTTTCAATCTGCACACACATTGAATACCAAGCACCTAAGCTTTAAGAACAAGGCAAGATGTGGCAGAAAATACCTTCAGCAATGAATGAACAGTGGATAAAACAGAACAAATTATATTGTGTAAAAAAGTGAAGCATAACATGTTTCTATCTAGGATATTCAGAATATATCCCACATTGTTTTCCACAATACATTGAAAGTGGTTAGATTTCATGAATCATCAGTTTTAGGTTCAGGAATGATTTGGACAATAAGAAGCAATAGTGGAGGTTTAGAGTATCCTTACCTTTAGAATTCAAAGATATAGCCATGTTAGTCTGTAGAATCAGTATACAGAGAGATCTTGTAGCACCTTTCAGACTAATTGAAAGAAAGAAGTTGGCAGCATGAGGTTTTGTAAACTTAAGTCTACTTAAGTCTCCTTAGGTAAAGTTAAAGGAATTCCCCATTGACAAGGTTGTCAAGTCATATCCGACCATAGGAGGTGGTGCTCATCTCCATTATTAAACCAAAGAGCCAGCGCTATCAGAGACTACTCTGTGATCATGTAGCCAGCATGATTGCACAGAATGCTATTTACCTTCCCACCAGAGTGGTACCTATTTATCTACTTGCATTTGCATGCCTTCAAACTGCTAGGTTGGCAGAAGCTGGGACTAGTGATGGGAGCTCATGCTATCATATAGCACTCAGACCTTCAACAGAGTCAGCGTCTTAAAACTTGAGCCACCACATCCCTTAAGTCTACTTAAGTCTACTACAAATGCATCTGAGGAAACAGAGCTCATGCTACCAACTTCTCTCTTTCAGTTAGTCTCAAAGGTGCTACAAAATCTCTTTACATACTTACCTTTAGAGTATGTCATGGCCTTTAAGCTATTTCATGGCAATACTTAATGACATTAAGAAAATAAGTTCTCTGCAGGATCTACTTCCTTAATGAATATCCTTTGTTCTGAAAACTACGGACTGATGGCTCTCAATGAGTGTCCTCAAAGGCAGGGATATACCTGAATATACCTGAATGAGGGGGAAAATTTCTCTTGCTCATTCCTTGGCAGGGGCAGAGTCAGA
>NC_056524.1:84163595-84181176 GCF_019175285.1 Sceloporus undulatus | reverse complement strand
ATTATTATTATTATTATTATTATTATTATTATTATTATTATTATTATTATTATTATTATTATTAAGCTTAATTTATATAGCACTGTAAATTTACACAGCACTGTACATACAATCTTTTAATTAGACAGTTCCCTGCCCACAGGCTTACAATCTAAGAAGACATGACACAAAAGGGGAAGGGAGTGGAAGATGGAGCCAGATGCCTTCTGGGAAGGGCTCAGTTCCTTTGGGGAGGCCTGGTGGGATTGGCCTACCTTCTCGCTCCCTCAGAAGCCAGGATGGAGCCAGATGCCAATTAATGTGTTTAGGTAATCATTAAAAACCTCTAACAATTAATTCATTAGGTGTCCCATAGAAAGGGAGAAATTCAATGTTATAGTTTATGTTGATGTATTTAAATTATCATTTAATTAAATTTAACTGCCTGCACTAAAAGCATGACCAGCATGAAACAGAAAATGCCATCCATCATTTTATTCCTACCTCCATCTCTTTTCCCTGTTTTGTCCTTTGGAGAAAAGGAAACATCTACAAATTTTTAAACATCCCATTTCTCATCCACCCCATGAAAATTCACTCTTGCTTTTATTTTCCAACACCTTTGTAACCTTCTATTTTTACATACATCCCTCTTTAAGCTGGATCCTGTGATCTAAAACTTGTAATTCTCTAACTTAAATACTATAGTAATTGGGTTTACAAAAAATTCAAGAGAACTAGCCTTTGAGTAAAGAACCAGCTAGGAGTATCAAATGGCTCAGCTCTTTCCCTGTCTCTCATTCAATAATAGCTTAGTCAAGACTGTAATACTGAAATTAAGTTACTGCTGAAATTGCAACTTAAGTCAATCACTGTAGCTAAAAAAAAATAAATAAGTTTTCCATGTTCATTAGAAAATGTTTAACTAATTGATAACTTTCTGACCCTAGAGTTCCTATTTCTGGGCATATGCCTGTGTGGAAAACAGAAAGGCTGTACTGCCATTTCTGAGTCAGACTCAGGCAGCTGAGTTTTTGTCTGTGAAAAATTAACTCATGTTAATTAGTGGATAATTATAAATATATGCAGGCATTAGAAAATGCCATAAGCTTCCTTCCATAAACAAACCCAAGTAAGCACAGCAGCCCTGTAACATCTCAATATTTTTAGAAGTGGAATACATGTAGCAACTTAATCCTGCCATCTAGTACTTATACTTTCTATTCTGTATAAACTGAGTTATAGCACTGGACTTGGTGGATGAAGAATTGGATACAAATACAAACAAACACAAATAAAAATACTGTGGCATAAAATTTACTATGGAACTGGTTTCTGCTATTGTAGACAATGCTGTGATTTGACTATGCCATCATTATGAACTTATGCATTTTCTTCTTTACTTTTAAATACAAGATGTGAAGCAAGTTTAAAAAAACAAAAAACCTCCAGATTTATTATCACTGTTCAGTTATACAACTAACACTTAGCAAAGCTTGCATAAGCAAAGTTTAATGTGCTCATCCACTTGAATGGCTTTCCCATTACAAATTCGACTCTGCATTTGCCTTTTTTAAGTAGACTGAATCAGGAAATATTACTAGCCAGGATTTTATGTTCCCAGACACATCATTCCAAATGGATGAATATTCTGTTGCATAGGAGAGTACGGCTCAGATTTGACAATTAAGGGTGCAGATCAATAGATCAAATTATAACCTTTTGTAATGTAATAATACAAATCTTGACATGTTAGCACTGCAAATGTTTTTATCACTTTTCAGAGTCAATATATGTCTTTGCAATTTGGATGGATTATTTGGTCAAAAGTATTATTTAGAATTAGTAAAAACATATTTTCTCCAGAAAATAAAGATGTGAGTTAAATTTTATCAGATTTGAATACCATACTGCCACACTTACACAAATACATAAAATAATCAAGCCTATGGACTTGGTACGCACAATCATTATTTTTAATTATTTTTAATTAATTTTTATTTTTAAAAAATTGAATGTATCTTCCATGCCAGTGTGGATCATTTGTCCTGTTAACAGAACAATGGTTGGTTTTTTGCTTAATATTGCTGCTTCCCTATACTGTTTTGCCAAAGCCTGAGACACTACCTTTTCAGATGAATTGTTATCATCATTACAATACCTGTTCACATTGAAGCAGAAAATGCACTTTGGAGCTTTAAAGTAAGTTGGGAGAGGGCTTTGGTGCTGTGCTTAGAGAATAGGAATACCAACACTTGCAGCACCCAAAAATCAGATCTGCACCTGCAAGTTACACGTTCACATGCAGATGTCCCAACCTTAATTCCAGACAATGTTTATGAATGATTAGGACTGGCTATGGATTCATCCTTACCTCTTCATTATATGTTCTTGTAAGTCTTCCTATCTCATATGCTTTTGGTGATCCAGTTATGAGTCCACTGAGTCCTTAGAACCTACTGGATCACACCAAAAATCTAATTTAGTTCAACCTTTATTCCCAAAATGGCCAACCAGAGACCTGTGATGATCCTACAAGTGGGACATGAATACCATCACATCCTCCAACAACTAATATTTAGAGGAATATCACCTCTGATGTCAGATTTAATATCAGAGGTTTGTAATTTTGTATTTCCACAGAAGTAGACCCCAGTAAGAATTATTAGGCCTTGATAGCCTTATCATCCATTAATTGATCTAATGCCCTTTGTAAGCCATCCAAGTTGGTCATCATTTTATCTTGTGGTATCAAATTCTATAGTTATACTATGGACTGTGAGTTCAAAGACATGCTATCATTTGCCTGTTTTGAATGACTACCACTTGCTTCATTGGGTTCTCATGTTATGAGAGAAGGAAAGAAGCATTTCTTTGTCCGCATTCTTCATACCCAATCCTAAATATAACAACTTCTATCACGTCTCCCTTTACTCACCTTTCTTCCCTAAACCAAACCCATAAATCTTGCAGCCACTGATCCCCAATATGGAATCTGGGTCACAGTTTTGACTGAACTTTTCACCAGTTCCTCTGTCTGGTTCATTTCCATCTGGTATGGGAAGCAGGGTTCTTGAGTCATTCCAACTGTAAAGCTGCTTCCTAATGAAAGTACTCAGAAATTATCAGAGTTGATAAGTTGTTGCTGGGGAATTTAGTCTTGGATATGCCATATTATTTTTAATGCTATTTGGATTGTGATTTTGTATTTCCATAAGTAGATCCCAGTATGATTTATTAGTGGATTTTTAATCTCAATGTATTAATTTGTGTAGTTATTTAAATTGAGGAGCTTTTGTTAGTGAATCATACTGAAATGTTATATTTTAATTTTCTAATGTTTGAGCAAGCCATGTTTGAGCACAGCTTGTCATGAAAAAGCAGCATATATTTGAAATGATGAGGAGTTTTTCTCATTATTACTGATCATGCCAGAAAGTAAAAATATTGTTAAAGGTTGAACTAAAGAGTGTTCCCCACTGTCTGGGTATATATGGTTTACTTCAGACTTTAAAAAAGATCCATAATGAAAGTCTAGGATAATTTCTGCAACAAGACAGTTGAAATATTACTGTCTGCTGAAACAAGATAAGGGTAGCTCTCTCTGTCACAAGGTATGGGGTAAAACCTACATTTCATGTCCTGTCTATAAATACAAGTAAGAGTTTGTGCTTTTTCAGGCAAAATTAATTTAGTCTAATTTAATTTAGTTTGAAACACTGGGTACTTACCTACTAAATGCAATTGACTAAACTCTTGAAAATTCAAGACAGTAATTTATTTAATACATGCTGCAATCATTTCAGTTTCATCTCAAGGTCTTCCTTGTTTGTTACAGGCCCCTGACCACTTCAAACAGCTTTACTGAGAGACATTGTGCAGATGCATTGGTGGCAGTGAAGAAGGATTTCTTCACTGCCACCACTGCCATGGCATAGACTTTCCAATGAGCTCTAGCACATGTTCAGTTGGACTCACTCTGAGTCTTCCACCATTGTCGCTCTAGTCTCTGTCCCACTCGTTTCATCGCCATCAATTCCCAGATAAACCAGGCTGCTTGCTTAGCTCCATGGAAGAGGATGCTTAGGAGCAATCATGTCCACTGCCCTGGCCATTTCCCTATTGCAAAGATTAGCCAAGATCTTGACAGGATCACTCGCCAAGGTAAAAGGAAATTCCCCAAGAGCCATCATGCATTCATCTGGATCCATAATCCTCCTAGGGTGGGCCATCTTAATCGGTCCCTCAGCCCTGCAGACATGCTGGTGGTTCTTTCTCTGGAGTGTGCTGATATCCTCAAGCCACCCAGGCAGCCCCTTATATCCCTTTCAGGTAGGGGAGCAGGCTAATAACCTCCCACCTCCCACAATAGCTATGTTTTCCTTGAAGGGGATTTTTATAGAGGGTGTATACACATTGCAAGGTACAGTGGTGCCTCGGGTTACGAAATTAATTCGTTCCGCGGCCGCTTTCGTAACCCGAAAAGCCTTCGTAAGCCGAATTGCCATAGGCGCTAATGGGGAAAAGCCGCGTTTCGTGCGAAAAAGCCGAAAAAAGCACCAAAAATTTTCTTTGTATCCCGAAAAAACATTCGTAACCCGGAACAATGATTTCCTATGGGATTTTTTCGTATCCCGAAAATTTCGTAACCTGGGTATTTCGTATCCCGAGGTACCACTGTAAAAGGAAACTCCCCAAGAGCCATCATGCATCCATCTGGATCCATAATTATAACGGTTTGATACCTCTTTAACTGTCATGGCTCCGTCTTAGGAAATCCTGGGATTTGCAAATCTTAGCAAATCTCTCTGCCAGAGAGTTCTAACACTATGTTTCAGGGGATTGCACTAGGGCAGGGGTTCCCAACCTTTTTGACTCACGGATCCCTAATTTCTGTGATGCCTATCCTATGTCTTACAAGTTAATGGTGTTTAGTATATAAGAATATATTCTTATTCTTTAATTTCATTCAATTTTTATTTCTTTCATTTTCCAGGAGCAGCCATGGAGAAGTGCATGAGAAGCCTTTAGGGCTCCTTAAAGCACAAGTTGGGAACTACTGCACTAGAGAATTCTATGACCCATACCAAACTGCAAATCTCAGAATTCCTTAGGAGGGAGCCATGGAAAGTAAGGAGGCATCAACCTGCTGCAATTGTGTCAGGTGAATACAGCCATAGAACACTATCTATAATGGTATTCTGTATCAGCATCTTAAAATGATGCAATCTATCTTTGCAAAACTCATATTCTTTTCAAAGCCGGCTATACGTTTGGAGAGAGGGGGATATGTAGAGTATAAAAAGTGCAGTCAGAAAGAACTTTTAGCAGTACAGTAATAGTGTAATAGTGAAGGGTCTTGAAACCATGCCCTATGAGGAATGCCTTAGGGAGCTGGGGATGTTTAGTCTAGAGAAGAAAAGGTTAAGAGGTGATATGATAGACCTGTTTAAATAATTGAAGGGATGTCATACTGAGGAGGGAGCAAGCTTGTTTTCTGTTGCTCCAGAGAACAGGACACAGAACAATGGATGCAAATTGCAGGAAAAGAGATTCCACCTCAGCATTAGGAGGAACTTCCTGATAGTAAGGGCTGTTCGACAGTGGAACAAACTCCCTGAGAGAGTGGTGGAGTCTCCCTCCTTGGAGGTCTTTTAAACAGAGGCTGGATGGCCATCTGTCAGGGATGCTTTGATTGAGAGTTCCTGCATGGCAGAATGGGGTTGGACTGGATGGCCCTTGTGGTCTCTTCCAACTCTATGATTCTATATGATGCTATGATTTTTTAATATACTTACAATCACTTTTCAGCCTCATATAGTGCCCCTAAAACAACTTATAAACATAATAAAACAATGGCCAGAACAATCTATACACTACATTGTTACGTAGCCATGGTAGTTACATAGCTGTGTACTGAATTCCAGCCCGATCCCAACCCAAGAATACCCACTTTCTGGTCAGCAGCCTCTGCTATCAATGAGAGTCTGCTGCCCTGTCACTCAAAAAATGACACATTCCCATCTCACTTGCACAAGTGATCTCTGTTGTAACAAGCAGAAACAGGGTCATTGTTGCTATATCACCTTGTAGCAGAGATTGCTTGTACAAGGGGAGGTGAGAACATCAGGCAGCTGCTTCCTGAGTGACAAGGGAACAGATCCGCATCAATTGCAGTGACTGCTGCCTGGTAAATGGGCATTAGGGTACTTTCTTGGCCTCCCCTCTATGTAGCCCCTAAATGAAGGGATACATAGGGATTGTGAATACAAAGAAATATAGAGTTATGTGTACGTAACTACCCAATAGGATTGTAGCCCACATATTTAAATTCACAGTTAAATGGGGTTTCCTTCCTGAAGGCTATGAGGAGGAGAGTCTATGCAAGCTTTCCAAGGGAGGAAGTTCTAGAGCTGATACTCGCTTACTAAGGAACCATGTCCTGTCACTGTCAGGAAGCACATCTCAGATGCTGGGAAGATGTGGAGCAGAGTTTTCCCAGACAATTTTAATTGGGCAGGCATGAGCAGAAGTCATTCAGATATCCCAGACCCACAAAAATCATGTAAAGCTTTAAAGAAAACAACAATTATTTCCTCCAATTGCCCTCAGAAGCACACCAGGCAGCCCTACAGAAAAGATACTGCAATAGTCCAACCTAGTTTTGGTTGTTATTTGGGCTTGGCCCATTATCTTACAGTTTTTCTCTTTGGAAGCTACCATCTAAGTGTAAAAATAAGAGAACACTGCCACCTATTGAAACATTGCATACCACTAGATAACAATATATTTACTTGCTTCTGAAAAAAATTCAAACTCATTGTAAAACTCCGTAGACTTCCACATGGATTAATAACTTGTATTTATGCAGTGTCTGTTATTCAAATTTCTGTTTTGCTTTAGCTACATTTGTCAATTACTGTATATTCCTGGATGTGTAGGGCATTAGCTAAGCAATCAGGAAGTCCCTGGTTGGACTCTTGACTCTTCCACCATGTCTTGAAGGGTGCTACAAGATGGGTTGCTCCTGGAACTGCCGACAAAAAGATACCAAAGCTGGCCTTACCATTGCACAAAGTAAGGTGACCACCTCAGGCATCAGATGACAGATTGCAGGGAGCAAAAGTGAGCAATTGGAGGCCAGTCTGACACTACACAGCCTCTTAGCCTTTTCAGATGAAATTATAAATACATATAACACCAAGTACTGTATAAGCAATAGCAGATAGTAGGAGCAGTGTAAACAATAAATAATACCACTAGCTTCCCCTTGTGATGATTTTCTTTATATATTTATTCCACTCGCTGTCACCATTTTTCTCGCTGCTTGTAACAGGGTGACTGGGTGGTCTTCTTTTTTGTGGTCCCAGTGTCTCACACATATGAGCACATAAGGGGGGGGGGGGAACTGATGGCTCTTCTAAAAGTCTCATCTGCCTTGGCACAAGCATCAAGGTGGTTTTGTTGTTAATTGTTGTCAAGTTGGCTTTGATTTATGATGATGAATGAGAATCCTCCAAGGCACTCTCTTATCTGAGTCTAGGTAGTCCTACCTCAACAGTTCTATCTCAAGTTCTGGTGCTCCTTTAAAAGGTGGTCAAAACAGCCGTATCTCTCATAGAGCGACCACAGGGAAGTACAGGAAGTGGCAACTTAGCCAGCTTTCTCTAGACTAAAATGTTGATTTTTGCAACCCACTTGGCAAATATTTGTAAGCACGAGGATTGCCCTTCATTTGGCTCAGAATGGCAGGTAAACAACATCTGGCTGGCATGGAAAGGCACAGTTCACTCAGTATAAAAGACCAATGCCCTGCAGACATCAAGAGGTGCCAAAAGGCTACAACCATAAGTCAGAAGAATCACTAGACATCACCTTGTCTCTGTGTTGAGTAATATATGTCTGGCCCAATCTAAGGTATACAATGCACTAGCACTACAGTGCTTATAGCTATCAAAAAAGCCATCTTGTGATGTGATAATCTAATGATGCTGAGCTGAGGTGCTGAAACAGGTGCATAGTGAGCCAGGAGATTACCACAGGCAGACTTATGGTGGAGATGAAGGAGACCTATATGAGAGGATATTCTGGAGACAACAAAGGAAATGTTTAACTTAACTTAACATGAATAGCGAGGCCAACAAGGATGCCAGGACCAAGGAAGCACTGCTGCAACAAGGTAACAAAGAAAACCCCAAGTCTTCTTTTTTTATAACATGAGAACACCTTTCCTCGGTGACAGAAGAGAGAGTGACAGAGCATCAAGCTGAGGATCCACTCATATCCTCCTTGTCAAACCAACTCAGCCAGTCTGTCCATCTATTCTCCCCCCTTGCTATGTGAATGGGTATCAGAAATATCTGATGACAGACACACAAGAGCCAAATGAGTAACAAGAGATGGAATGAATGTCCCCTTGTTTCCTGAAATACTACCTTGCTTTGGTACTTTCTAACATTATCTTTGTCATACAGTCCATGAGAAGGGGATGGAGGGTCAGCAGATCTCAGTCATCATAATCACAACCAACATGTTAATATGGAGAAATTGCTGCTCTGCCTGAATCAGAAAATCACATCAATGTATTTCCTATTCTGGTTTATAGGCATCCATATTGAGCATAATATCTGGGGGGAAGGAGCATACTCTCTAAGATGAGAGATGTGGGTCCATCAGTGAAGAATGTTGATTATGGGGAAGTCACACAGATAGATGTAGAGTTTACATCTGGGTATGACAAATAAACTCAACCTGAAAGAGTCTCAAATAGAGCTAAGCAAATCAGAATATTCCCTCTGCTAAAAAAAAAATCAGGCCCAAAAGACCAAAGATTATGTAAACCAATACAACATGCCAAAATATAAGCCACTAAATGAAAGCCCCAAGTGTGGTGGTGAACAAAGTAGAAATCAATGAGCAATATAAACATGTACATAAGATAGAAGGAACAGGATTGCAGTTGGAATCTGGATCTTTTCAAAGTTTTTGTGTGTGTAGGCTCAGACTCATATATATGTTACACAGACACGATGATGGAAAACACTAAAGATTGACTGACTTGAGTTTGCCAAGCCAGCCACAGCTACAGGAAAAACATCAGGAATAAACTCTTATAGAACATGGCCACATAGCCCAAAAAAACCACAAAAAAACACTATGGATGACGGCCATGAAAGCCTTCGACTTCACATTGAGTTTGCCACTTTCCTTCTCTTTTACAGGAACCATTCCTATATATACATGGTTCTTTATCCCACCCATGGATTATAGTGAAGACAGAAACACATGGCATGTTAAGACATGATAGTATACTAGTCACAATATTCTAGCTTTGTCCAATAAATAACAAGCTTTTTTCAGAGCAGAAAAGATGTACAGTATTTAAAACTGCTTTCCTTGCCATTATTCATAATAACTAATACAGTGAACCTAAATGTATCATATAGTAGCAGTAATGATTTCCACTTTCACTCATTTGGCATTAGTATGTTTTGTTTATCAAAATTCAAGAAAGAGGTAGTTTTGCCCCCTGTTAGTGCTCAAGTAATAACTTGTGCTAGATGGAATTTAATGTCCAGTCATGTGGCACTAAAAAATCTTGCTGCTTTACCATATGCTAGTGAATACAGTACCATATGGTTCTCACACATGAGAGCTAGTAATGGTAAATATCAAATTTTCAAATTAAATTATTTTTTGAAAAAATTAGAGATATAGGTAAGTAATGTAACTATGGCGCTTTACAGACCGCCAAAAAAGGGCAGTCTGCCAGCACCATCATTTGCTGCACAGAGGAGCCCCAGCGGCCAAACCGCGCAACTTCTCCGTGTAACAAAAAAGAAACTGCAAAATACAGCTTCTTCTTGTGGCGCCCTTATGATGCCGCAAGGCGCCAATGGCGCACTTGCGGCATCATAAAGGCGCCGAGACATGCGGATGCTAAGACGTCAAAATGGTGGCACCCGTGTAGAAGAGGTGCCGCCATTTTGTACGCGCTTGGCATGTACTAGGGTTAGGGGTGTCCAGAAAGGACACCCCTTTCTAACCCTAGTATGTGCCATGCACGTACTTTCCACCTGTGCGGAACAGGCCATAGGCGCTTTACAGACTGCCCAAAAAGGACGGTCTGCCAGTGCCGTCATTTGTTGCACGGAGGAGTCCCAGCGGTCAAACCGTGTGACGACTCTGCGCAACAAAAAGAAGCTGCAAAATGCAGCTTCTTCTTGCGATGCCCTTATGATGCCGCAAGGCGCCAATGGCGCACGCAGCGTCATAATGGTGCCGAGACGTGCGGATGCTACTTTCTGCCTGTGCGGAATGGGCCTATTTCTATCTTAGAATTCAAAGATATAGCCATGTCAGTCCATAGAATCAGTATGTCTTAGAGAGATCTTGTAGTACCTTTGAGACAAACTGAAAGAAAAAAGTTAGCAGCATTACCTTTCATAGGCTTCAGTCTACTTCCTCAGATGTTTTTGGTACAGTGGAAGCCAGGGACAGACATATATACCCCATAGGTATGTGAGAATGTTAATTCACATTTAAAATCCTTTGGGTATAGAAATGAAGTAGCAAGTCCAGTTTTAATGATGGTCATTTGTGGGCAAAGACATAGCCATTGGATATGGAAATGAGGTGGCAAGATCAGTTTGACCTTGGAAACTAGCCTGCATGTGGAGAGAATAGATGAGTGTAGAACACCCCCATGAGCATGGGGTCAGATAGTATTAAAATGTGTGTAGTCAGGCAGGACGCAATTGTCCCAATCCATTGCTGAGGGACTGTAGTTTATGGATGAATTCCATCCATAATTCTAATTCTGCTGTTTCCCTTTTCAATCTACCTTTGTAGTTCTTTTGTTCAAGGACAGCTGTTCTGAGGTCTGAAATGGAATGCCCAGGGAGACTGAAATGTTCTCCCACCAGTTTTTGTGTATTCCCATTCCTAATGTCTAATTTATGTCCATTTATTCTCTGGTGCAGGGACTGGCCTGTTTGCCCAATATAGAGTGCTGGTGAGCACTGATGATATAGTATAGCATAAATCACATTGGAGGATGAGCGTGTGAAGGTCCCCCTAATATTGTGGGTGATGCCATTAGTCTTGTGATGACATTTCCTGGCTAAATGTGCAGGCAGAGTTGGCATGTTGGTTTGTGCCACAACACTGGCACATAGTGCATGTCAAAATTGGCATGTGTGCATGCAAAATTTCTCATAAATTTGCTTTTCTGCTTAGGCCATAACTGAAGTATTATCATTATATCACTATGAACTCAGTTATCCAAGTCCAGCTCCATATAAGCACAATGTCATTATGGAAGAAAGGGAGGTATCAGAATGCTTGGTGTGACCCTAAGATTTGCAGAAGTGAAAATCTGCCTAAATCTTATGATTTTCAGAGGAGACTTTTCAACCTCACAGCCTTGTTGCATAAGGACACAGGAGAGAACCTTCTTTGTGGCTGCTCCTAAACTATGAAACACATTCTAAAAAAGGGAGACTTGATTGGCCCTCTCTCTCTTCACTTTTCACCAACAGGCAGCTTCTCTTTAGATAGGCCTTCAGCCTTTAAATGGTTGGGACAGAAGGCTGTTCAACAGGATTATTGTATAGTTAATATGCAATATGCGTTGAATGTTTCTTTATTTTAAATTAATATTTTAATTGGATTTGCTGTTTACTGGGAGAAAGGCAGGATGTAAATAAAATAAAATAAATATTTTTACAAATTGATGGAACACCCCCCCCCCCGGAGATGGAGAATATTGAAAATAGACCAATGTGGAATTAACATATTCATAGTCATAGACGTTATATATTTATTTAATATGCCACCTTTCTCTTGACATGGGATCATTGCAGCTCACAACATGAATTAAAACAGAGTACATCTAAAGAGAATAATTATTTTAAAAGTTTTTAAGCAATTAAATATACTGGGAAACATCAGTACTTTAAAACAGTGAAAATGATTTTAAAACATGACAATAACAATATATGAACAGTATACACACACCTCATTAAAAGACTTTTATGCGTAACCAAGTACGTACTCACCAAATAGCTGTTGGGTTTTTACCTGCCAGACAGAAAAGCAGAGAGAGGTCCAGCCTTATCTCCCATGGGAGAGAATTCCACAGCCTAACAGGAGACACTGAGAAGACTCTTTGTCATGTTCTTATCAAGTCCACCCAGCAGCGGGAATGAGAGACAGCCCTCCCCCAAAGATCTTAAAATTTATGCAGGCTCATATACAGAGATATGGTTTTTCATACAATCTGAACTTAAGTCATACAAGGCTTTAGAGGACATAACCGGCACTTTGAATCATATATGGAAATGAATGGTAGTCACAGAAACTGTTTTGACAATATATCACCTTCAATGAGCTAAGGATTCCATGAAGGACTAATGATTTTGTCATAGAATCCTCAATGAGAAACACAACCACCACCACAACCAACAGGTGGAATGGGAAACAGAATGACTGACTCTGGAGGAGTACATGGCTAAATTATTGAAATAGGGTGCAAGAGGACTCCATGGAGGAATATTTTAATAATAGTTCTTCATAATACTGGTTTACATCTTCCAGTGTTATGTAACCAAAATCACAGTATCACAATAGAGAGATAACAGCAGATTTGGACATTTTGAAGTTTACAATGCCTAAATAAGTCTCTAGAATTGGGGGGAGGGGGACAAAGCAAGGGACCCCAAAAGAACTCCATAAGAATTCAATGATATGAATAATGGAAGGAAAGCATCAATACATAGATATTAAGATGGCTTTCCTCGGCTGTTATAAGCTTCTGCCACACTGCAAAATTAATGCAGTTTGGCATGATTTGAAATGTCATGGCCCCATCCTATGGAATCCTGGGACGTGTAGTTTGGTGCAGCACCAGAGCCCTCTGACAAAAAAGACTAAATATCTCACAAAACTACAAATCCCAGAATTTCATAGCATTGAGCCATAGCAGATAAAGCAGTGTCAAACTGTATTAATTCTGCAGTGCAGACGCAGCCACCCTCATGATAGATTTGGGAGCTATAGCCCAACATTTCCCAGGGGTGCTGGGGAGAGAAGGCTGCATTAAAGGAACAGTATAAAAGAACCCTCTTTGAATAAGTCACTTCCTGATATTCTACAACCAATTAACATTTCTTAACACAATTTTATTACACTGCAGCTATAGATGCTAAAATGAAAAGGGAATAAACAAAACAGAGAATAAGAAACATAAACAAGTAAAATTGGAGGAAAGTGGCAAAACTATGACTGAACATGCTCAGTGAGCACAGACTCTTCGTATTACTGGGTGAGCAGGGGAAGAAATAGTAGTAAGTGGGAATAGGGTTGGAGTGATTGGACCTCTAGCATCAATAGTGTGTCATGTCCCTACTTGTATAGGAAATTCACTATCCAAGTGCCTTATGTAATGGTACATCTAAGCATAAGAGGAAGCTATCAGCATGTTTAGGGGAAGCTTAAATTTTTCAGAAAATCTCTTGGAAATTCTTTATGTTACAAATTAAGAAAGTGCTCCACCTCCCGCAACTGCTGAATGCAGATTGAATATTTAGTAATCACAGAATGCTCACCAACTGGAATGTTATAGAATGGAATGGAATGGAGGACCATGATCAGGGCTTCCTAAAATAAAAAAATGGGTGCCGCACTGAAAAGTACAACACAGTAGAGTGCTCCATGTGCTTTATTCAAGAGCATCCCATGTCTTATTTTGATTTTTATGTCTATTTTTGACTCTCCTTTTCCATTTTCTTGACTTTGTTCTTTCCTTTTCCTTTTTGGTTATTGGTTTATTTTTTTAGAAGGCATGATGGTGATAAGGTGGACACAGCTGCACCCAGTGCCAGCTCTATTAATCTTTTATTTCTCTGTTGTTTTTCATGAGCATTTTTCAAGTCCATCTCTAGGCATTCCCAATTTTTGGTGCAGGTCCTGCTTGTATAATATACACAGATAGTATTGTGTATAACTGGGATGATCCAAATTCTCTTCCATGGGGACTATTCAGCTTATCTGAAATTATTGATCTATTCCTTGTGAGCATCATAAAAATCAGATCAACTAAGTTCCCTGTGTGTTTTGTTGAGCCATGACCAGATCTGAAAAATATGAACATGTATCACCCATAAGTTCAAATGTAATAATCAGAAATGTGTTCTAAATAAAGTGCAAAAAAAGATATTTTTTCTCTTTTGTTCATTCATCTTATTTTTTAATTTTGTTTAACAAATTGACATTGCCAGAAATTGTCTGTTGACAAGATAAATTATTTAAAAGGTAATGTTGCTTAGCAAACCAAATCTTTATTTGTGTGGAATTCCTATTTAGAGACATTTTGCAGTCACTGCACAACTCGATCTATAGTATGCCTTACTGAGAGCCAAAGAATTTAATCTCACAACTGGTAATTTTAATTATATCCATTCTACTGAGCATAATAGCTCCTTGGAACTAAATAGTTTTATTCCCTAGGGTAACAGATATACCTGTACATTCTAGATTTTCTTTAATATAAGACAAAGAATGCCATATATCTGTTGAAATACTCTTTTCAGTTTCAGTTTCAAAGTAGCCAGTGCAAGACTGGTGTAGTGGTTTAAGTGGACAAAGGACTCCAGGAGACCAAGATGTGAATCCATGCTCAGCCATGGAAACCCACTGGAGGGGTTACACCTGGCTTGAATGCAATACATGTGAAAAGGATCTTAGTAGAGAATCTAGGGATTTGAGTCAACCATGTGATGCAGTGACCAAAACAGTGTCATGAGCCATTGTAGTAGTAGTACCACTCTGCTTTGTTCAAACTTCACCTGGAATACTGTATTCAGTTCTGGTCACCACAGTTCAAGGAGGATATTGAGAAGCCAGAATATGTTCAGAGACAGGAGACCAAAATTACCAACCAAGTCTTATAAGGAATGGCTAAGGAAGTCAGGGATATTTAGCTTGGGGAAGACCAAGAGGAGACATGATAGGCATTGTTAAACAGCAGAAGGGGTGCCATGTAGAAGATGTAGTGAGTTTGTTTTCTGCTGCTCTAGATACAAAAACATGAACAACTGGGTACAAATTACAAGAAAAGAAATTCTACCTAAACATTAGGAAGAACTTTTTAAATGTAAGAATTGTATGACAGTGGAACAGACTGCCTTGGAGGGTGCTGGACTCTCTCTATATTAGGACATCCTTAAACAGAAGTTGGAGGGGCGTTTTTCAGGAGTGCTTTAGTAGTGCATGGCAGTGAATTGAACAAAATGGCCCTTGCGGTCCCTTCCATCTCTAAAATTCTAAGATTCCATGACCTTGGGAAAGTCACACTCTTTCAGCATAAGAGGACGGCAGTGGCAAACCTACTTTGAAGATACCTCGCCAAGCAAACCCTAGGATACGGTTGCCATAAGTCAAAGTCAGCTTGAACACACATAACATCATGCACATTCATATTTTTGCTAGTGACTTATATTTAATTTCTAAGAAATGTTCTATAGTATTAAATCATCATAATATCATCAATTGTATGTCTTTACTGAAAACACTATACTAAAAAACACTGAGAACCAGTGTGAGAAAGCAGCCATGAAAACACACTGGGTGACCTTGAGCTAGCTGCACTCTTGCACCCTAACAGGAAGGCAATGTCAAAGCAATGATTAAGATACTTCACCAAGAAAGGCCTAGGATAGGTTTGCCATAAATCAGAATCATCCCAAAGGCACATAACAATCAACTATAATTATAAGATGAATGATTTTGCTGCAATATTCTTTCTTCCCTCCTCGTCTTCCTTTCTGGTCTGATATTTTATTCCCAAAAGCTACAAGATTCAAATCATAATGCATTGTTCTTTTGTAAACAAGGGCTGTGCTGTTGTTATTTTTGTAAACTTCATTCTGAGAGAGGACAACAAACAGTGACTGGTCAACTGCTGTTAGTATTTGTTTGTACATGTGAGTTCAAGTCACCTACTGACTTATGGCAACCCCATGAATTTCACAGGAGTTTCTTCTTGTTGTTAACTGCCCACAAGTTGGCTCCAACTCATGGCGATCCTGCAGATAACACATCTCCAAGATCCCCTATCGACTGCTCTGCTTTAGGACCTATAAATTAAGGCCTGTGACCTCCCTGATTGAGTCTATCCATCTGACATGCGATCTTCCTCTCTTTTTACTGCCTTAACTTCCCTAGCATTATTGTCTAGCAAGTCATGCCTTTGCAAGATGTGGCCAAAGTACAACAGCCTCAATGTCATCATCTTGGTTTCGAAAGAGAATTCAAGCTTAATCTGTTCAAGATCCATTTGTTTGTCTTTCTGGCTGTCCACAGTATCCTCAGCACTCTCATCCAGCACCACATGAGTTAAATTTCTTTCTGTCAGCTTTCTTCACTGTCCAGCTCTCACATCCAGACATGGTGATGGTGAATATAGTGGTCTAGACAATTCTAACTTTAGTGCTCATGTATCTTTACACTTTAGGACCTTGTCTATTCTTTCATGGCTGCCCTTACCATTCCTAGTCTTCCTCTTATCTCTTGGCTTCAGTCTCCATTCTGATCAATGTTTGATCCATGGTACAGGAAAACTTTAACTATACTGAGGTCCTCATTATCTAGGCTGAATTTACATAGATCCTCTGTGGTCATTATTTTGTTTTCTTTATGTTCAGCAGTAAGCATTGCATAATTGTCACTTGCTATTTGATGCTCTTTTGTTGTCTGTTTATTGAATCATTTCCTGTATTGCTATGTATTTTATATGTATTATCCTACTAGAAAGGCCCCTTCCCCACCACCACTCCCTTCTCCTTTTGTGTCGTGTCTTTCTAGATTGTAAGCCTGAGGGCAGCGAACCATCCAATTAAAAAGATTGCATGTACAGCACTGTGTAAATTTACAGCGCTTTATAAATAAAGGTTAATAATAATAATAATAATAATAATAAGCCTTTACACTTTCTTCCTTGACCTTCCCTAATAATTGTTCCAAGTCCATGATGTTTTCTGCTACTAATATGGTATCATCCACATATCTTAGATTGTCAGTGTTTATAGAATCATAGAATCATTTGAGGCCTCAAGGGCCACCATGTCCAATATGCTGCCATGAAGAAATACACTTCCTCCTATCTTCACTTCTCCTTCTTTTAAGTCACTTAAGTACATTTAATTTAGGTACAATTAAGTCATTTAATACATTTAGGCTGTGCGTATGAGATTGTAATTTGAAGGTATAATTTTTATTTGTCTAGTTGTTTTTGTCACAACTATCAGCATGATGTTCATCAGTGTATGGGAACAATGACTGAAGAGTAACATTGGTGCAAAAACGCATGGCTAAGGAGTCTGTATGGTGTGAAATGGGAGGAGGAGCAGGAGGAGCAGGAGGAGCAGGAGGTGGAGGTTAATGGGGGGGTGACACCAATCCTAGGGGCGCCACTGGTGCATTGTGTGGAGTTTGGGGGGGGGGGCATTTATAATCCGCCCCAATCCTTTTATCCTACAGTTATCCCTTCACATTTGTGGCTTTGACTTTTGCAGATTTGATTATTCACTGATTTTATTAATAT
>NC_056524.1:84097920-84163585 GCF_019175285.1 Sceloporus undulatus | reverse complement strand
GTTCTCTCTAGGGATATCTAGGCTCTCCAGTGCAAGTGTATGGTCAAACTTGAACCCAAAGTCTCACTGAAGGATCTAGAAGAGATTCCTAGAGAGAGCACTCCACTAGGCAACCACAGAATTGCGCTGGTCAACATCTGGCTACAAATGTAGACAGTTGTCCTGGAGGACCTAGAGATTCCTAGAGACAACACTCCATAGATGTCAACCCGTGTAATTCTATGGTCGATGGGGTTTATCACATGGGAAGGATCCTGTGCAAAAATGGGATTTAAAGTGAAGAAAACCCCACAAAAGCAGATTTATTATCGGACAACTTCCAGGTTAACCCAACTTTAACCCAGACAGAAAACAGAAAAGACACGCAAAAGCACAATTGATTTTCAAACGACATCCCTGTCAAGGTGCATTAACGTGACATTAACCCTGCTAGAAAGCTGACAAAACTTTTTTACTTCTGGAAAACCCTAAATGTAAGAAAGAATCTCGTTTTGTCAACCTTCTCGCCGGTTTAACATCACGTCAGCCCTGACATGTCTGAAAACCAAACACGCTTTTGCGTGTCTGCTTAGGTTTTGGAGGTGTGTTTTTTTTTAAATCCCATTGTGTGATAAACCTCCAAGGCCTGACAGACCACAAGAGTTTGGACTGGAGGACCTAGAGAGTGGGGTTCTCTCAGGTTTCAAAAAACACAAAGTACTATGTCGTATGCTGGATGTTTTTAATGACGTTGTTAGCCGCTTCGACTGTTCTTTCACAGGAAAGTGGGGTGCGAATAAAAGTTTTATTGACTAATTATTTAAAGTGTGGTGGTGTTTTTTTGTTGTTATTTGCGTGTTTGTTTTTGTGTTTTCCACATTCACGGGGTCCCTGCTGTGGCCCCTTAACCCCTGCAAACGTGGGGAGTGTGTCGTACTTTAGCCTTGGTTTTGTGGGAAAGAATGAAGGCAGTTTTGGGAGGCAGGCAGCAACTCGAGGGTGGGCGCCTCCCTCTCTTCTTCGTAGGCCCAGGGCCCGCCCCTAGCACCACCAGCAGCCGCAGCTCCGCCACCAGGGTCCGCCCCGAGGCCCCAGGCCTCCATCCTCCTCCTTTTCCCCAGGCGAGGCTGCTGCTGCTGAGGTGGCCATGGCGGCGGAGGGGGCGACGAGGCGGCGGTTGCCCTCCCTCAGGGCGCCGTTGCCGGCCGTTTTCTGCCTCTTGGCGGCTGCTGGGGCGATGATGATGGCGGCTGAGGCGGCGTCGGAGTCCGCCTCCTCGCAGGGCTGGGGCGACGAGAAGTGCCACTACTACGCCGGGGGAGAGGTGTACCCCGGCGAGGCGGGGAGGGTGACCGTCAAGGACCACTCGCTCCACCTCAGCAAGGCCAAGAGTACGTGCCCAGAGGGAGCAGGGGGAGCATGGCGGGCGCGGAGGGGGACGACAACAACAACACCACGACCACGCCGCCCCTCTCGCCATCGCCTCGGCCTAAAAGGGGGGGGGGGAGGATGATGAGATTGTTGTATGCCGACCTACTGGGGAAATAGGTCCTGCCGGTTTGGCAGCGTCTTTATTCTCTTTGTCTGTCTGAGTCCTTGGCTATGTGGAAGTGTCTGGGCAGTGTGGAGTTTGTTGTGGGTGGCCCAGAGCGGAGCAGAGCTCCTCTCGCTCGTGGGCCCCACAACAAAACTCCCAGAATTCCATAGCAAGGACTCAGACAAAGAGTCTCCCATCCAAGTACTAACCAGGGCTGACCCTGCTTATTTAGCAATAATAGTATTATTGTTATTGATCTTTTCTAACTTCATGTTTTTTATTGTTTTAGGAAGGAAAGCTGGTGAAGCCACATGCAAGTAGCCTGTGACAATTCATACATATTATTATTATTATTATTATTATTATTATTATTATTATTATTATTTGTCTCGCAGCTGCCTCTCGCACACACAACCCCTCTGATTCTGATTCTGATTATCAGTTTTGCAGCTTCTGGAAGCAAGGAGTAAGAACAATTTAGGTGCTGCAGCAAAGATGGAAAGGCGGACGTGTCCCTTTGCAGAACGAAGAGACTTCCTGAGGAGGGAAGAACAAGCATTTGGCTAAAATGTGGCTTCTTGGTTGCGGGGGAAGATGACCCCGTGGGCCTGAGCTGCAGAAAGCCTGCACAGAGACTGGGATGACTAACAGTTCTCTTGTGGCAGAAACTCTGCTGCAATCGTCAAATGGCAAGGAGGATGTGTGCCACAATAAATCTGTTCTGTCTGAATTGCCACAGGCTGCTTGCGTATGGCTTCATCAGCTTTCCTTCTTGGGGGAAAAAAAACAAGCGTGAAGCCAGAAATGTTTATCAGTCTAAAAATGAAAAACGAAGCATTAACCAGTCCCCTCTCTCCCTGCTCTTCCACTCATAGCAGGGTGGAAATAAGCAGTACCAGCACACCTCCTTATTTGTTCCATGTGTTTGCTTTCCTTTGCCTAAGTTGATAAAGACTTTTGAGAGAGGACACGTCATGCAAACCTTACTGGTTTAAAAGTGCTGAGAGACAGGAGACGAGTTTGTTCAGAAGACTGAAGGAAAGAGTTGTTGCATCCAGAAAACATGTTAGTTTAAATCATTGCAAAATGGTAGTAGCACATTGTGTGCTACTGCATTACCACATTGAATGAATATACAGTACTGTATTTCTGGAAGCTTTTCCTGTCTTTTGAGGGACAACAGGACTGAATTGCAAATAATAGATTTTTAGTTTGCATTGCCAAATGGCTAAGGTGTTTTTAATTGGCTTCAAGTCGACTTCGACCTATGCAGCCCTATGAATGAGAGACCTCCAGGTCTTGCAGCGTCTCTGATTGAATCTATCCATCTGGTATAGGGTCTTTTCCTATTGCCCTCAACTTTACCAAGCATTATAATCTTTTCTTGCAAGTCCCTGCTTCTCGCAAAATGGCCAAAATACGGCAACCTCAGTTTAGTCATCTTTGCTTCTATGGAGAATTTGGACCTGATTTGCTCAAGGACTCACCTGTTGGTTTTGGGAGTCTATTTAGCAGTCTATAGAGTATTCACAGAACTTTTTTTCTTCCTATCAGCTTCCTTCACTTTCCACCTCACATCCATACATAGAAATGGGAAATACAGAGGCATGAACAATCTTAACTTTAGTATTTATTGATATATCTTTATGCTTCAGGATCTTGGCTAGTTTCTTCATAGCTGCTCTTGGAACCAAATCCCAGCCCACTATATTCGTCCCATGGCTGAATGTTATTGAACTGGATGTAGAAAATTTTCAGCACTGCATTATAGTGCCATTACTGTTCAGCCAACATTTCTTCTACACCAATTTAAATTCAAGTATTTTCAGTCCTTTTCTAATCCAGATTATATCCAAATCATGTGCAAAATAGGCTTGCATGACAGGTATTGTTTGAAAATCCAGGTTCCTACTGCAGTAACTTTGTAAATTGAAATATAGCAAGTTCAACAGAAACTAACATCTGTTTATTTCAATTGAAACTTGTGCATTTTTGTACGAGAGAGAAAGGTTTGAAAAGGTCATTGTTTCCCTGCAATAAAAGCTGTACCTTTGGATCCTATACATCTGTCCTGGCATGTGGATCTCATAAGGAGAAAGTTATAAGTGTAGTGTGCACCAGTTTTTTTGTTAGTAGACCAATTCCTAGGAACATATGTGGTGTTGCAACAAATCATAAGAGTCGCACCTGAAATAAAATCACCCTTGAGTTTTTCCAGGATTGTTTCTATAAAAAGGAAATTATTTTTTCAGCAACAAGAACAGCAATGAAGAAGCTTTTTTAATTCATATTCTTTGCCCAGATTAAAATATTCCTCATGTATCCCTAGATTCTGTGTTTGTTTGGGGAAAAGTTGATTGTGTTCTTTTTATTTATTTACAGTTTCTAAACCTGCACCTGACTGGGAAGGAACAGCAGTCATCAATGGAGAGTTTAAAGAGCTGAAATTGACAGATTATGAAGGAAAATACCTTGTTTTCTTCTTTTATCCTCTTGACTTGTAAGCAAAACTGTTGCAGTTGTAATATATAAATATTTTCAAAACAAGTTTTGTGTTACCCAAAGGGCTTATAGGAGGTATTGTTGCCACTTTAGGGAGTAAAATTTCTTAATTAAAAGATATCTCTAGAAGATTTTATTAAAGATTTTATTCTATCATGTTGGAAATGTTAAAATGGAGGGGGGAGGAGTTGAAGGTTGACAGGTTATGCTGTAAATCTTGTAACTGTGGCTCTGACATATTTGTACTTCTGAACAGGGGAAAGTGAAATTAGATCACTGTCCTAAATCCAGTGCCAAGCTGTTGTTTATCACCAGTGTGATAGTTCACCTCTTTTCCCCACTGCAGCACTTTGGGGGTACACCAAAATCAGCTCCAGATGGTTTTCCAGGTTTTGGGAAGGGGGTGCCAGGGGGACTACAGGAAGAAAAGGAGATCTCTCCTCTCTCAGTTCCATTTTTCTATCCATGAAAATCCAGAATTTGCTGCCTAATGTTCTAGGTCAAAGGGTAGCATTTTATAAATATTTCTGAGATTCTAAGAATAATTTTAATTGAGCTTGGAGTGATATAACTAAAGTCTACCTATCCAGTGAGGTAAGCTGTGGGAAATGCTTTGAAAACATGATATGAATGGATTTTATTCCAGCATCACCACTATCAGAAATGTTTAGAAGATAATGTTAATTAATTTATATATAAAGGTCACCGTAAAACAAATCTTGTTTTATACATTGTTGGAAATGTAGTACTTTCAGGAAATCATTTTATCTGTGGTTTAGAGCAGTTTATTTGTGCTTTCAGGAAAACAGTTTATCTGTGCTTTAGAGATGTAACAAAAATAAACTGTTCTTTTAGCTCTCTGAAATTTAGAATATAATCTTTTGTTTTGTTTTAATTTAGCACATTTGTGTGTCCAACGGAGATAATTGCCTTCAGTGACAGAATTGAAGAATTCAGATCAATAGGTGCTGAAGTAATTGCTTGCTCTGTAGATTCACAGTTCACTCATTTAGCATGGTATGTCCTTTTTATTCCCTCCATTTTAATGCAAGTCAGTAATAGGTGGCTGTTTGAGTTGAATAAGCAAATCAAAAGTCTTGTTTCAAGGAATTTTAGGGAACCTAGAACCCAGTCCAGTTCACCCTGTTTGTGTGCCATTATGTGGCCACAACTATTGCATAACCTTGGGTGCCCATTCGCATGTGTTCTCTGAATGAGGTGAGGAACTTGGTGGCTGTAAACATGTATGTATGGAATACTGTGCAAATAAGGATGTGGCAAAGATGTGCCTGGATCAGGCTTGTGAAATTCCCTCGCACATGTGCAGAACTAGATGCTGGGGGGAAAGTCATTTAGGGAATTCACATTTGCAACTCTTGTAAAAAGAATTCAGAAAGTGTCATAGAATCATATATGATGTGACAGTCAATGAAACATTTACTTTAAAGAAACATGTAGGTTAGTTGCAGTGCTACATGGTAACCTTTTTGTAAATTTTTGTTTAATCTATGGAACTGAAAGTGGTAGTAATCTATATTTTGGGCAAAAAAAGGGTTGTAGATCACAAATTCAATGTACAAATACAAAAAGTATGAAACAATCCTTACTGATATATTTGGTGATTTTCTCTACAATAGGATTAATACACCACGAAAACAAGGAGGACTTGGACCTTTAAAGATACCACTTCTTTCAGATTTGACACACCAGATTTCAAAAGATTATGGTGTATATCTAGAAGACCAAGGACATGCTCTTAGGTATACTGTCAACTGTTCACTTCTTATTCCTCCTGCTGGTGTAAATATGAAGGAATTAAGGATTATTTCCATTTTTGTTCATTATTATTTCCATTACAGGTTGAGTACCCCTTATCTGGAATTCCAAAATTGGAAATACTCCAAAATCCAAAATTGTCCACATGTGTGGCTGAGATAGTGACACCTTTGCTTTTTGATGGTTCAGTGTACACAACTTTGGATCATGCACATTTTAAAAAAATATTGTATGAAATTATTTTCAGGCTGTGTGTATAAGGTGTATACGAAACATAAATTAATTTCATGCTTAGACTAGAGTACCATCCCTAAAATATCTCATTATGTATATAAAAATATTCCAAACACATCTGGTTTTAAGCATTTCAGATTGTTGCCACTTCCCATTATATTCATCACAGAAGACTTTGCTTTAAAAAAACTAGGTGCTTACAATGTGTGTTTTGCTGTGTGCAGGCATGGGTTATCTGGCATTTAAAGAAGTAGGAGCACTCATTTTGCTATACAGTATGTGTGAAGTGAATGGACTGATTTTTCTCTTGTATTTTTCCATGTTTTCTCAGAGGCCTGTTCATTATTGATGACAAGAAAATTCTTCGACAAATAACTATGAACGATCTTCCTGTTGGAAGATCTGTGGATGAAACTCTTCGTCTAGTGCAAGCATTCCAGTACACTGATAAACATGGAGAAGGTATATCCACTCTTAAGTACTTTGATGATGAGAATTGTTAGACTTGTACTTGCATCCTATAGTTTTTACATTAAAATCTCACCATTTGAAGATTAGCAGCTCTGAAATTGCAGCAGAGCTGGAATGTTACTTTTGAAAGTAATTCATGCTGTTATTCCACAGCCAGCTTGTTATTGTAAGGGGTTACTTCCAAGTTAAGTTGCAGTTTTTTCTCCCTATCTGTACTGTTTGGAAACCATCTAAAAAGGATTGGTAGCAGTGAACATTTTGCCACCTTCATTTCCTGTGTTCAGATAAGAATTTCTACAAAAAGTATAGGGCAGTGATTCCCAAACTTTTGTCCTTCAGCTTTTTTGGATTTCAACTACCAGAAGCCCCAGCCAGCTTGGCCAACAGTCAGGAATTCTGGGATTTGAAGTCCAAAACATCTGGAGGACCAAAGTTTGGGAATCATTGGTGTAGGGCATTTACATGTTAGGCAAAATAATTTCCTAGATTTACAGTCCCCAGAACTCAGCCACAAAACTCCGCCATTATAAGCAGAAATTTCCAATGATGAACACACATTAGTCTATAAGAAATCTGTAGTGAAGAAGCTATCCATATTTCTCTCAAGATTATTTACATCATCAATTCAGCAAATTGTTGAAGAGATTGAAAATGGAATTTACCAGCAGTTTTTCAATTTGGTTTTACTGTAGACCCATGGATATAGCTGGGCTATTTCACTTTTCCTTGGAAAGATGGTAATTAAAAGCAAATTAAAGTGTGGAAAGTGTTATGGATATCCTTTCCCCCAGTTAGCTTTGGTCTTTATGTTTTGGCTTTAGGACATAATCTGTTTTCTCGTCTTTATAATAGATATTTGGCTGCATTAGAGGTAATCTCCAAAACATGAATAGGACAGCAATTTTTTAGAAACCATCAGATTAATGTCTTCTTTCCTTGCCTTATCAGTTTGCCCTGCTGGTTGGAAGCCGGGCAGTGAAACAGTAAGTTGTGTTTAAGTCTATATTATTGTTTGAAAAACAGTTATTCTCATTTGAAAAATGCTCCTGTTGTATGTTGTAAGGAATGTCATTACCACACCAAAAGTAGCAGGTATAATATGAGTGCTACTTGCTACTTAATTGCCTCCCCTGAAGAAAAAAATAAACTGGCTTGAGACCTTTGTGATATTTCATGTGCTTCATCACACTGCTACCCTCTTTGTAGAATTTAGGGCCTGAATTGTCCTTGAACTCCAAATAGTTAACATCTACTCAAGTTAATAATACAGTGTGCCCTTCCCTTACACAGGGGATCTGTTCTGAACCCCCCCCCCTCACGTAAGGGAAATATTACATATGTTGGACCCCAATTAGAAACAATGGGGCTTGTGCCCGTGGTGTGCCATGGGCATGAACGCCATTACCTTTTCCAGTGCACAGCTTTCAGCATAAGCTGAAAGCTGCATATGGCATGCTCGCGTATGACGTGGGCACACTATATTTCACTAGTGTTCCTGAAAGATGCAGCAGTAATTTAATGATCATTCGTAACAATACAACCTTAGAAATACAATTCTGCATCAGGAACTAATTATTTCAGTTATTTGGGACAAAACATTATGGCTAGGCACTCCCTTTTACTTCTCCTTTTCTATTTTCCTTGGTTTTCTAGAATATAATTTGTACTGTTTCACTTTTGCCAGGGTGGTTGGGATAAAACTACTTTCAAAAGGAGCTTACATGTTACAGAGTTGATCTACAAGAAGCTAGCATCATAGTAGGTTGTAATGAAAGCAATACAGTATATGAAAGTGCCTCATATTATTTAGTGGTGGAAACATGCACATCCACACACACTGGCATTGAATAATATGGGGCATGGTGATACACTACCAGTACGAAGGGTCCACTGTATTTATGTAAGACTGGATAATTTATAGAAGTTGTGTAGCTATAAAAACTATAATAGATTTTGGTAGAGTTTTCTCTCTCTTATTTAAAAGAAAGGTAGGATAAAATATTTTAGGAAAATTAATATATGAAAAATCAACAGTATGTTCAAGTAAGCATGTGTACATATGTGAGTGCACACATGCATGCAGCCATACCAAAGTGCATTTACATCTATAGCCATGCTTTCTAAATACGGATAGATCAGACCTGAAGATGGTTTGTGAATATGGTGACTTGGTTAATTGAGCACAGATGTTAATTTAGGGAAATCATTTCAGAGTTGTGTCATTAATACACACTTCTTAATCAGCTAGGCTCCATTTCAGTATATTTAGCATATATGTCGCAAAACAGCACAACTAACTGGGTTTTCTTTATGACACTTTTTCTCTTTTAAACAGATAATTCCGGATCCTGCAGGAAAACTGAAGTATTTTGGTAAAGTCAACTAACTGCATTTTTCCTAAAACTCAACAACTAAGAAATTGTTAATAAAGTTCTGTTACTTTTGATAATTGCTTGCCTGTCAGTTTGTGGTGGAGGGTATAGGTGCTATAGATACAATACAATGATTGTCCATTAGTGAAAGCACTGCCCAAATATTAGTATGCAATATTCCTCTCACAGATTTAGATGCCTCTTAACACACTAAGAGATGAATCCACAAGACTTATAAACTGGCTGTATGGTTACTCTGAAATAAGCATCTTACTCGGAGTTCAATTAAATTTATAGATTTAGTTACAGGTTCTACAGTCTCTAGTAGAATCCTGAATTCACTTTAATATTCAGGCGAAAATATTTACCAGAAATACACTAGTACTCCCCACAAAGCTAGTCATTTTTTAGTTTTTAGTTTATTCTGAAAGGGCCCATTTCAGGAAATCACAGAGCCTAAATTGTATAATAATGTTATTATAATTGTATAATCAGATTCAGTTATTCAGCCTTTCAATATTCTGTGATTACCACTTTGAAAACCATGAAAAACAAATTGGGGCGGGGGGGGGAGATTTTGAAGAAGGTAGATCAAAATTTGTGGATCAGTCACTAGACGGTTTCTAGTGCATTTGTCTGCTCATTGCTTAGATTCTAGCAGAGGTAGTATGAGATGGAACGTGATTACAAATCCACTTACTGGACAATGTAGCAAGGACTGAATTACAGTCAATGAGCTGAAATCTACACATGCAAAAGAAACAACACTGAAAAGGTATCATACTGATTCTACATGCATATTCCATATCAGGATACATTTTTAATTAGATGAAATTCAGAACCTATTCAATCCAAGTATAAGCTAAATACTATAAAAGTAAGTAAAATTAAACATCCTTTAAAATACTAAAATAAAATGTCAAGATTATCTTTTTTCCATACCCACCAGTTCCCAGATAAGGGACTTCCAAGGTTGTGATGTGCAGCTTCTCCCACTCACAGTTGTCAAGACTGTGTTTCAAACTTCCACCAGGGGGAGTAGCTTTCTTAGTTTTGGAAGCTCTGAAGCGGAGGGAAGAGTATCCCATCTAATACTTTAAAAGCAAGCAGCACAAAAAGAAAATTAGATGGAAAAAACCTGAAGATGAAAAGAAATAAACCACATTTCAATAAACCTGACTAATAAGTTAGGGTGGATGTGACTAAGAGGCCCTCTCAGAAAAAACAATGACTTCATTGGAGGGGGATTTTGCTTTGTTTTGCAAAAGTAGTTCAACAGTAAGCCAAATGTTCTGTCTCAAATAAGAATGGAATATTCAGTAGTTACTCATCTAGTCAGTCTGGGTGGGTAGTCTGTTATTCTCCACCCCAAAGACACTATACCTACAGTGATGGTGTCTAATTACAGAAAAAAGTGCTGCTTGAGAATCAACCCAACAATGTCTAGTAGCAAAACACTGGCAGAGAATATTATGGTAGTTACCTCTACCACAGAATGGACCAAAATATCTGAACTACAACAGACAAATGTAGAAATAATTGACCCTAGTCCATTTGCAGTAATCCAAAACCTTTTACCTATGTTTTGTTTTATATGGAAAACCTTCATGGTATGCCCAGCACTAAAAGCCCACCTGTTAAAAAGTCATCCCATCTGTCTTGTGCAGAGACTGGAAAACAGTCAAGTCTCCACCTTGAGAATGAATTTATCATCTTTAGTTATGCTCAACAGAGAGGAAGTCAAGCCAAAGGAAAAGCATCGATGTAAATAAGCTATGTGCCACCCTAGAGAGGAGACAGATCATTGCGTTCTACACCAGTTAAAGTTTGCAAATGATCATCAGTGATGTCCATTGTTTATCATAGTAAAGTAACCTAGAGATTAGGAAGCCACTGAGTGATCAGTGAATTCACTGCAACCTGCTCACAAAGTTGCAAGGCCTACTGACTTAACATGTTTAATTGTTAGGAATAAATCTATGAGCTCACTTTCTATAGTTGGTCAAGGCAACATAATAAGACTTAAAAGCCATGTTAAAAATGGCCTTACACTTACTTGTATTTAACCTTCATCAGTTTACACACTGAGAGCCATTTTAAGAAAGTGCAGGAAGTGACAAATTGCAGCCCACTTTTTTTGGTAGCCTATCAAAAAAAAAACCTAATCCCCACCCCCAAAAAGAACTAGAGATGAAAGAGCCTCCAAAACTCAAAATCCATTTCTATGAGCTTTCAGTTGTAGAAAACTTGAAAATACCCTTTCCCCAAAAAAACAAGAATGGTTAAAAAAAGAAACGGCATTATTTGTAGTTTTGTTTTCAGGACACTTGTCTGCTGATTTTTGATAGTGTAGCCCATTAGGAGGACACAGAGGCAAAAACTGGCCCCATGTCTTCTATGAGTTGGATTGCTGACTCATGAACTGAGCTTAGACTACGATCGGTACTCTGCAACTTCACACTACAGCAGAGATCAAAACTGGTAGCATAGGCAATTTTTCAGGATCCACTGTTTGCCTGCCCCAATGAAAAGTACTGATCCGCTTCCAATTAACTTTTGGTTTAGTTAGGACACAATTTGAAGACTACGTTCTTGACATAACATACATAAATGAAGTAACCAACAGCTTCACATAAAAGAGATCTGAATTGCCACTGACAAATTGGATTATAACAATGTACCAACATTTAGAGATGCAAAGTACCCCCTTAGTAATATTATTTCAACGACTGCACTTCCCAACAAGGGAGAAGACAGAAGGTGAGGTGTCTTCGATACCTGGAAGCCTTTTTCCTTCCACCTACTCTGTCCTGAAGTTTGGAAGGTGAAAAGAAATAAAATTCTGGGCCACAAGCCTGAACAGTGCAATCCTACCCAGGCTGACTAGGAAGTAGGGCCCTTTGGAATCAACAGGCCGCCTAGAGACTTCCAACAAATAACCCAAGTACTCACTTTGAAACCTGATGTCACCTATTTTTTTTTTTAAAAAAAAATAATCTATCTGGTGTTCCTTATGGGATTCTGTCAGTCTCTTATAGAATTCTAAATCAAAAGCAACAGACTATCTAAATACTAAGAACTATGGAACTTCAATGGCTGTGTAATTCTAGCCTCTTGAACACAACAGAGTCTTCAACGTTATTGTGAAACTGATAAAGCTTTGAATTCAGTTAAAAATATTTCTTTATATATATCAATATATATAAGATCGATTATTATATCATCCAGGGTAGCCAGGAAATCTTTAGTTGATTGCAGAGTATCTGACAGATTATCATAACAGCATGAAATCAAAGGTTGATTGATGGGTGCAGAGATTGTGCTTGTAAATCAGTCAGCTGCTTTTTTTAAATGTCATGAGAGTAACACCAATCACTGACAAGGTGGCTCAGTCTGTGCTCCTCAGGAATCTCAAAACTCTCAAGTCTAAAGGATTATAGGGAAAGAGATTCTCTTTTTCTGGACAGTCTTAAGGAACCATGCTGCACCAGGAGCCCTGGTGGCGCAGTGGTTAAATGCCTGTACTGCAGCCATTCACTCAAAACCACAAGGTTGTGAGTTCAAGACCAGCAAAAAGGCCCAAGCTGGACTCAGGCTTGCATCCTTCCGAGGTCACTAAAATGAGTACCCAGACTGTTGGGGGCAAATTAGCTTACTTGCTAATTAGCCTGCTTGCTATTCACCGCTATGATCTTTGGAATAGCGGTATATAAATAAAACAAATTATTATTATTATTCAATTTTATTTGTATTCTCAGTAGCCTTTTTTGTAAATAACTTCTTTCCTTTAGAAAACTGAGGCCCTCTCCAGACGGGCCTTGTAGAACATATTCCATACATAAAAATGGCGGCACCCTGTACACATGGGTGCCGCCATTTGACATGACAGCCGCCCCACGTCCAAACGGTGCAGGCATGAGGTCTTTGTGCTGCATCAGGCCGCTTGTGGCGGCCTAACCATGACACAGGAAGGAGCTCCAAAACGGAGCTCCTTCCTTGAGGGTGCCTTGTTCCCACAGCAACTAGATTGCTGCGGGAATGGCACCGGGAGAAAGGGGCCAAGCGGCCCCTTTCTCCCCTGGCTGCAGCTCCCAGGTTGTCCTAGGGCATGAAGCCCAAAGACACCCCTTTTCAAGACCAGGGAGAAGCGGCATTTTGTCGCTTCTCCCTGGTCCCGAAAAGCACCGTATTGGGGCCTTTGGGCTGCTGCTGTGGCTGTCCTGGCCCCAATACATGGTGGAAAGGAGCGGTCTGTATCCTGCCCAAGTCTTTGTAGCTGACAAAGGCCAATTCACGTTTCTAAGAGCCTTCCTGACCCACTGAGAGGCTACATTAGCTAAATTTACATTAGCTGCCCTTCCAACAAATGGAGTCTTAGGATGAGACCTTTCAACAGAATTCTTTGAAGGTACTGCCAGGAGTCTCAGTCAATCCTTAGAAGTAGTAACCACACCAGTGTCACCATTTTCTTTGTCTATAAATATATGTGTTGCCATTCCTTTTGCATTAGATGGCCCCTAACTACAGTCTCTAGAAGGGAACCAAGTGAAGTTGCTGTAAAGCTGAAGATTTGGACTGGAATAGCAAAGCAACACTGCCATGCCAACACACCAGTATGGTTTTGCGACCCAAGACTCTCCTACATAAGGCAGTGTGCCTTCAAAGCAAGATAATGGAGTCACGTTCTTGACCATATCAGCCATACCAACAAATTAGTAAGAAACAGGACATCAGTATTCCTGTACCTGATGTAACTTAAAACAGATAGATTATTTCAATGAAATATTTATATTTTATTAAAGCGTACACATTGTTTAATAAAACATTTCAGTATATGATGAGAGTGTATCAAAGGCTGGAGTCATGATGCATTCTTGATTAAATTCAAGGAAGTTTGAAGTAGCATCCAATGGCAGTAGTAACTGGCTGTAGTTTTTTGTGAAAACTGTCTCATGAACTGAGCCTAGGTCACAATCAGTATTCATCTGTTGGTTTATTATTTGTTCTGAAGAGCAATCAGCAGCTTAAATAAGATGATATTCTAAGGCCATATGACAAATACAAACAGCCCTTGGTATCCACGGACTTGCCATGGACAGATCTGAGTCTCTCCAGACACGATGGTGGCGCATGCCCATGGCCATAGTGCCATCAGGGACAGCCCCCTTTCTCCCATGGCGGCATGTGCCCATGGTTGTGCTGCCATTACATTCCATTGTCCCCAGTGGTGGCACAGCCACGTGTACACATTACCACAAGATAACAAGGGCTGTCCCTAATGGTATGGCCATGGGCACATGCTGCCATTGGGGGTAGCGTGGGCGTGAGCATCTGCAAATTTTGGTATCCATGTGGCTCCAGAATGGCTCTCCTGCGGATACGAGGGCCAAATGTATAGGGAGAAGAGATTTTTACAATATGTACCATCTGATTTGCCAAGCCCCCACTCAACAATTTTTATCTCTTATACTCAGAATAACCACCCCATGAGTGATATGCTATATAGGCCACAACTGATTTGGCCAAACCAAGGTCTCAATGGGGGTGTTAGTCTGTAATGTCAGTATGAAAAGGGGTTTTGTAGCACCTTTGAGACTGTTTGAAAGAACTTGTAGATCCAGCTTTTGTAGACTAGATCTACTTCGCCAATGCATTAGACGAACCTCACTTCATGCAACTGAGGAAGTAGACCAAGGACCAAAACATACAGACAAAATGATGCAGCTTCAGACTGTGCTGGGGGCATGGGTTTAGATAATGCACACCCCAAATGCAGCCTGAAAGTGTGTCGAGACCGCACCAATGAAAAAGAACTGGGCCAAGAAGAAATGGATAGAATCCGCTCCTTCTGATGGCTTGGTTTCAGGACCACAGCGGCGACCCAGATTAGGACCAGATACGTGCGGTTGCCACAGTTCTAACACGAATGGCACTGGCACAGCCTTACTCCACTCCTTTAGGCCTGTCTGGAGATCTAGTCTATGAGATCCATTAGGAAGTGGTTTATGGTTTCTTCTCTGAAGATGCCAGCCACAGATGCTGGCGAAACGTCAGGAATAAACTCTTCTAGAACATGGCCACGTAGCCTGAAAATCCCCAAAATACTATGGTTTATGGTTTGTTCTGCAGAGCAGTCAGTAGCATAAACCAGACCATATTCTCAGGCTATGTGATGAATAAATGGACAGGAGAGGAGATTTTTGCAAATCTCATTAGACAAATCTATGACTTCATTAGAAAGCTGGAACAAGTCTATGAGGAAGCAGACCTAGTTTCAAAAGTGCTACAAGATCCCTTTGTGAGGTCTCACTGGATCTTGACTTGATTTTCACACTATGCAACTAGTAATCATTTACAGTTGATGTGGATAAACAAAGGTCATTTTAATCATCCAGTAGTGTTACAGAATTTAAATGTATATGGATCACCACTTCTGAATTGAGAAAAAGGCAAAAAGTATTTAGAAATAAACTATAATATCAGGATAAAAAGCTAACTTCTTTGGAGTATTTCTGCATTCCATGATACTGTTTTTAGGATAGGCTGTCCCGTATTCCTCTAATAAGCACGTTCCTGAAATGTCCAATGAAATGTCCAAGGCAATCCAAAAATGACAGATTTGCCGTAATCCACTTCACTTATAACTATACATTGTTCTCTTTCATAGCTGACTCAAAATGTCGTTTCCCATCCAAATACAACATGGATTCTGAAACAAAAAGAAGAGAGGAATTAGGCCAACTATAGCAGCATCTATCAAACTGAAAGCATCTACAATGATGTTTCTAAAGCTCCCTAAGATAATATGGTTTGTTGTTCAGAAATGCTCAGTTGCCTTCATTGATCACATGCCTTGTTTACAGACTGTAGGTTTTCCTTTCTTTTTAAGCTCATCTTTTGCCACAGTTGGGATGAAAACAAGTAGAACATTATCTTCATTATCATTGGGAATATCTGAGTAGTTCCACTTCATTGTCTGCCTTCAAGTTGTTTCTGACTTATGGTAACCCTAAGGTGAGCCTATCACCAGGTTTTCTTGGGCCAAGAGTGTGTGACTCACCCAAGGTCATCCAGTGGGTTTCCATGGCCAAGCAGGGGACTGAACCCTCCTCTCTTAAGTCATAGGGGTCAAGCAGACAACCAGGAAGGAGTAGTCTCTGGCCACAATCAGGCTGTGACTGTGGTGTCTGCACAGCCCACTTCCAAAATAGGCTGCCACCTGCAGTCCCAAGCCATGTCGGCCAGGAGGCAGTTTAAGCTGACTCCTTTTTGCAGTGGCTTCAGGCTCACTTTGGGGTCTCGGTGTGGCTTCCAGCTGCTTTGGGGGTGTGTATCATATAAACCCAGTGCTCAGACCACTACACAACACTGGCTCTCTCTTCCACTTAAGATGGTTTAAATAAGAAAGGTGAAGACGTTGACAGATCAGTATTTTAAAATACTAAAATTGCATATGAACTTCTTGCCTGAATTCAAATAAAATCTGAAGTACCTTAACACTGAAAACCACATATATTAGTATGCAGTTTTCCTCAAGATCACATAAACTCAGGGGGAGAGGTGGAGGGATATAAAAGGGAACATGGGGAGCAAAACTCAACATGATTCTACAAAGTTATTATACCTACAACACATTAAAATTAATCACACAACACCACTCACACGGCTGCAGCAAGGCATCCAAATGCCTACTTACCACCATATGTCTTAGGGACAATAACTGGTATCTCCGTTTCTAACATAAATGTGAAATGAAAGACATTGGTTGTTTGGTGCACTCGAGAATCTGGATCATAAACTTCACTGTGCACCCGAACCTGGATGTAATTATTTTCAGTGTAACATACCTTTAAAAATTAGGATGAAAAAATTACTAGAATTGCAAATAAGTATTAAACAAAGCAGACATGACAATCTCTGACTAGGCATTGCTTACTGTCAGAGTAACATCTGTAAAGATCATTTAATAAAAGAAACTGGTTACCTGGGAAGAAAGTAGCAATAATGATCCAATCTCAACTGGTTTTTGAAACATAATATCATCTACAGCTACCACATAAGGTCTGGAGTTTCTGGGGTGAATGAAAAACCACTTTTTAGAAAGCAAACCTGAAAACTATACGTGTACTTAATAATATGCAAAAGTAATAAGCAAAAGTAAGATTCATTACAGATACATTCAAGGAATCAAACAGATATTAATGAGAATGTCACTGAAAGCTATTTTGCAAAGTGGTTTCTTCAAAGCATCAAAATTACACAAACTCATAACAAAACATTCATCTGATCATCAGATTAAGGTCTAACTTATCCTCAAATTCCTAAGTTTTAATTGTAGGATGATGTGTCTACAACAGCATATAAAGGCTCTAATTATTATCTTATTCAATCAAAATCGACCTATAAGGACTTCTACAAGGGGCTGATTTCATAGCATTTAAGCTGAATGACTAATGCATGTTGAAATGTCAACCAGGCCACAGATATGACGACAGAACATTATGAATTATCGCAGCAATTTTACAACCATCACAGAAGAACTTGTAACATCATGTGTATGTGTGCCTTCAATTCACCTTTCGACTTACAGTAACCCCATGAATTTCATACTCTTTCTCCCAAATCGTACCTATCAGAAATATGATTTGACTAATTTTCCAAAAACAGTTGCAGGGAAAGAACTATACGAACAAAGTAACTTGTAATAGTTTTCTTAAGCCAGTTCCTGATCTGTTGTTGTTATGATTTCAAGTTGTTTCTGACTTATAGCAACCCTAAGGAGAACCTATATTCTTGGCAAGTATATTCAGAGTGGTTTGCTGTTACCATCATCTGAGACTGAGAAAGTGTGGCTTGCCCAAGGTTACCCAATGGGGTTCCATGGCCAAGCAGAGATGCAAACCCTGGCATCCACAGTCACGGGCCAATGCTCAAACCACTATTAACACCCTGGCTCTCTTCCAAAACATGCCATGGACTGGCAGCTAAAGGCTCATGGACTCTTTCAGTAACACCACTTTGAATAATGCTGCTCTAAACCAAGGCATGGACCAGGGTCCCACACCTCATTTTTAGCTGATAATTTATGGGGGAGGGATCAAAATGAAGTGTTTTTCCTTTTAGTTTGACATGGAGGTTATGGTGAAAGTCCTATGACCAGAAAAATGCCCCCAAAGCCCTGGAGCTTGTCCTCTCCTGCCCTAAAGGGAGCAGTGTTTCCCTCCTACTTTGACTGCTTTCCACCTGAATCATTTAACTTCCATCCTCACTAGAGGAAAACCCTCACAGCTGTTGACCAGAACATAGTCCTTACATTATTATATTTTTATGATCCCTGACTGCCATTATTGATTGTGGTACTGCTAAATTCATTGTGAATAGCAGTATAGAAAGGCGATCAACACCCTGCTAAGAATTAGTTGGAAAGAAATGTGTTGAGATGGTTGACAAGCACTTGTTTACCTCTGAAGCCTTAACAGTTAGAAATTAGAATGAAATGTGATTTAGTGCAGAATCACTAATTGTGTGTACTTTGCAAATCAGAAGATCTTATCCACATCCATAAATTTATTGACACTTAGAATCAAATTAGGTATTCACTAGAGCAATCAGGAGCAGATTTTTAGCATGTAGAAGAATCATAGTAGAAACTGGATTATAATTATAACAATGTAGTCTTATTTTGTGAAAAAGAATAAGAAGTGCTAGAAGTTACTAAGACCTTTATTGTCCAGCGTGGTGAATATTCATTTATTGTCCCACACAGTTTGACCTTTCACTTACTGTACAGGTCACACTCCACATACCATTTCCTATAAAGATAGCCCAAATATCATTGGTCTGCATAGGATCTGCAATAGAAATCAGTTTATGTGTGCGATCCCCTTGCTTACGTTGTACAGAGAGAAAAAGAGAGATGTTCTACCCACCCATAGGGAAGGAAGAAGTGTGAGGGCCAGCAAGATGAGCCATCCTCACCATGATTCTGAAACTTGTTGCAGCTTATAACTTACCCAAAGCTGTAAGCACAAGCCCATCCAAGTTCATATGCCTTTCTCATGAGAAATCCTCCAAAAATTCTGTTAAAAATGTTGCGTTTCTGTATGAGGAAACATGGACAGAAATAGCAACGACTGATACCAACATCTTACAGAGCATATTGCCTTGAACACATCTTTGTTTCTAGTTCTCCATCAAGATGTCAATTAAAGAACTAATAAGCAGCTGTTCAGATTATTAGAAACACTCTAACAAAGAGTAGAAAATTGGCAGTCCCAGGTATATGACCTGTTGGTACATGAAGAAACTGGACTATAATAATGGGTGCATAAATTGTCCTCTCCTAGAATGAGAAGATAAAAAGACGCATGGACATTTTGCTATTGTAACAGCAACTTCTCTGGGTTATAGTTACATCTTCACTTTAGACTCTATTGCTGACTGCTTCATGGCTCCAGATTTCATTCCTTCTCTACCTATATATCTTTCTGAATGTGTTTGTATTTATTGGCTTTCACATCTTATTTATGATTTTAGGATGTTGTATTTTAAATGGACTGGTTCAATTGTAGAATTTTATTAATTCAATTTTCATTGATATTTGTAGCCATTTCAGGAATGTATAAATTGGGAATCGGAGGCCCCTCAGAAGCCGGTGCACGCGCTCTCGGGGCTGCTGGCCTCTCAGGCCTCCGGAGGCCTGAGAGGCCGGCAGCCCTGAGAGCATGTGCACTGACTTCTCAGGGGCCTCTGAAGGCCCCTCAGAAGCCGGTGCAGGGCTGCAGGCTTCTCAGGCCTCCAGAGGCCTGAGAAGCTGGCGGCTGAGCACACGCACCCGGCGTATAAGATGGCCCCCGACTTTTGATCCAATTTTCAAGGGTCAAAAAGTCGTCTTATACGCCGGAAAATACGGTACACCCTTTCTTGAAAGTAGAATTCTGCTGAAAGCTATTAAACTTGCTTCTAAATAAGTGATCAGCATTTACTTGGAGTCCCAAACCAACTGATTCATGGTCTGTGTCTAAAATACACTGCAGCACTAAATGCTTGCTGACTTTTTTTACTACCAAGGACATATAATTCTGGAAATACATGTTATTCCACAAACAGCAGGCAGATTTAGAGATAAAAGTGCCTGGTATAAAGTGGTAAGCACAATCTGAGCATGTGTATAAGTGCATAATTGTATAATTGATCCAGTTATCAGTATGATCAAATAACATACCGGTGTACAACAGCCATCTTACAAAACTACTAGAAGTTGTAAATTTTAAATACAATGTATCCGTTGGAGAAAGCACAATATCAGTTTTGATCAGACTCAAATATCTATTAATCAAGAGCAAAAAGAACCTAACTTCATAAAATCATAGAGTTGGAAGAGACAGCAAGGGCCATCCAGTCCAACCCCTTCCATGCAGGAAATCAAAGCATCCCCGACAGATGGCCATCCAGCCTCTGTTTAAAGACCTCTAAGGAAGGAGACTCCACTACACTCCGGGGAAGTGTGTTCCACTGTTGAACAGCCCTTACTATCAGGGAGCTCCTCCTAATGTTGAGGTGGAATCTCTTTTCCTGTAGCTTGCATCCATTGCTCCAGGTCCTAGTCTCTGGAGCAGCAGAAAACAAGTTAGTTCTCTCCTCAATATGACATCCCTTCAAGTATTTAAACAGGGCTATCATATCACCTCTTAACTTGTTCATTTAAAAGTGCTAAAATTGCAGATACCTCAGGGTGGCAGATCTCCAGACTTTTTAATGATGTATCTTGCATCCAAGCTGAGTTGTGCGGCAACACTCGGCTCCGAAAACTTACTGTCCTAGAAAAAGGAAGAGCTGAACTTGCAAAGCTGCCATCTCATGCCAATATTATCAAGGAAGCTCTTGTTTGCTTACAGAATTCAGCCACAAGATATAATGACAGCTACCATTACATGGCTTTGAAAAGGAAAGACAAAAATAAATATAGAAAAATTCAGTTCCTCCAGTCATGATTCCTACCTCCAGATTCAGAGATAATTTGTCTCTAAACTGCCAGATATGGAGAACAACTACAGAAGAAAACTATCAGCTCCAATGTCTTGCTTATGGAGTTTCCAGAGCCATCTGGTTGGCTAATGTCAAGAAAAATGGGCAGTGGAATACACAGGATTGGTAAAGCAGCAGTCTTATTCTAGAATGCTTATGTTCACAACTGGAACACTTCTACAGTATTTGGAATTCCTATTTGGGGTAACCATGTCCTGTCCCAAGACACTCCATTCCTCCTCACAACAGTCTGCCAGTATTTTATGGTGAGCGAGAATGTTCATTCCTCATTGGACTACTTTTGAGAGTCCCCCTCCTTAATTTTATTAAAAGTGAGGGGTACTCTGCATATTTTTTGTTCCCTCTAGCCCAGGGGTAGGCAACCTGCGGCCCGCGGGCCGAATGCGGCCCAGCGAGGCCTTGGGACCGGCCCCAGCCCGGTCCTGCCGCCGATTGCCACCGGGGCCTTTGGGGGGCAATTGTCTATAGAAGCCTCAGAAACATGCATTTATATTAACATTTTTAAAAAACAAAAGCAAATTTTTTTGCGTGTCCTCCACTTTTTTAAAAAAAGTGTCCACCATTTGAAAATGTTGTCCTACATTTTTCCCAGTTTATTTATTTATTTAAATTGTTTAATTTTTTTAATTATTTATTTTTTGGCTTCGGCCCCCCAGTTGTCTGAGGGACAGCAACCCGGCCCCCGGCTCAAAAAGGTTGCCTACCCCTGCTCTAGCCTGTGCACAGAAGGTGCCAATCTCTGTACATAAACTTTAAGTAAACTGTGCACAAGCCTTATTAATATGGAAGAGTTTGAAAATATTTGCACTCTGTTCATTCTTTTGCTATTATTACTACCTTTTACTTTGGTACAATGGCACTGGGCAAAATCTAATTGTTGGTTTCATGTAGAACTGACCCACTGATTCAATGGGACTTACGTGAGTCTTGATTTAACCATTCAACAATTGATTCAATGGGTCTATTCTAGGTAGGACTAGAAACAGGATTTTGCTTTCCCCCTTCAAAGCTTAGAAAGGGTATGCATCAGTGATGGCAAGTGAGAAAGAGAAATTATCAGCTGCAACTTTTAATATTCAAAATCAGTAAACCCAGCCCTAGGTTGTGGCTATAAGCATTAGAATAATAGAATCACAGAACTGGAAAAGGCCACAAGGGCCATCCAGTCCAACCCCCTGCCATGCAAGAATACACAAATCAACAAATTAGAGACTACCATCTACCTTGTGTCCAGCGTATTAAGAAACAAGTTGTGAATAATGTTTCTTTCTTCTGCAGTAGGAGCCATTTTTAGTAAGGAGGCTTTACTGGAATCAATTCTTCTTGACTTGTTCACTAATCATTGAAGAGGGGAAAAGATAATAAAACAAATGAAATAATATAGGATTAAAATTATATCCACATTATCCACTCTACTTTTCTTTCAAGCAAAACTGTGTTATGCTTCACATATCTATAAGCACACTTCAGGCTGTATAAGATTTTGTTTGCAGAGTATACTACTACAAAAGAAAACAGCTACCTTTTCTTTAAATACTTATTTTTTAAACTAGTTCTAAAGGGTCCAGATTCCATCTGATCTCAGAAGCTAAGCAAGATTAATACTTGAAAAGGAGCCCACCAGGGAATACCAGGTACTGTAGGGTACCTTCAGAGGAAGGCAATTGCACACTACCTCTAAATTTTCCTTACCTAAGAAAACCCTATGAAATTCATGAGGTTGCCATAAATCAATAGGCAACTTAAATGGACACACTACTGCTTCTGCTTCTGTTACTACTACTACTACTACTACGTAAGTATTGAACTGAGTATGATTCCCAGTAAAACCAACTCTAGACAAAAGTGACTAATAGCCCTTACAGAAACTCAGTGGCTCCTATTACTTTCTAGATCTGAGGCATGTACAGCACGCCCTTCCCTTATCTGGGGGATCCATTCTGGATCCCCCCATGTAAAGGAAATTCAGCAAATGCTCGAGTCCCATTGAAAACAATGCACGTGGCATGGCGCAAGCACCATTGCCTTTTCCGGTGTGTGGCTTTCAGAGTATGGCACGCCTGCATATGATGCAGGCGCACTTTATATGACTTCAGAGTTGATTGCCAAATGGAAAAGGACTCATGCTATTAAATGGACATTTCATTACAGGACCCATCTGGGCCATGACTCCTTAGGCTCTGGGGATAAACAGGGAATATCTAGAACTGGGATGGAGTTCCTAACAATTGGCACCGGATCGCTCCCTATAGAAGCTCCCTTGAACAGGGTATCATCTAAACAAGCAACCTCAGCAGTGCTCAGGCGGAAGGTGGTATGGGGTTGACACATAATCTTGCTACCTTTCTTCTTTAGAAGAAATCTTGTGGAGCTGAGTAGAGGTGAGTTCAACATCAAATGATATGGAAGCAGCACATCCCAATATGTTTTATATCTGATGGTTGCTGTCCCCATGCAAGCCATCACTTGAAACAGGAGTTGTCTATTAATAATAATATGTGAACTCATCCTCTAGAAAGAGGCTAGAGACAATGAAACAATTGTCCATTTCCAAAATAGTCCAAAATTGCTTCAAGCAGGACTCCTGGTTGGCACTAACATCAAATGAGATTAAGCAACTAATCACATCTGAAGGCCTATACTCTCAGATCCAGCACTATCCACACCTAAACCACTTTTTCTGCTTGTCTCCCCATGCTAGGACTAAAGTTTGTACAAGTGAGGAAGCAGCACACAATGACTGAAAAGGGCAGATCAATTGGTACAACTGAACAGACAGACCTTAATAAGATTCAATGGGATTAAATCTAGAAACCAATGAGCTAATGAAAACTGGCAATTTGCAATACAGGAAACAGCTCCAAGTCAACCATTTAGGCACCTTGGAACTGCATAGAAGTTCTCTCCCTGATCTCAATACTACATGAAAAACAAGAGAAAGAGAACTACCAATAATGATTTGTTGGCTAGATTCAGACCACCATCTCTTATTTCATAAAAAAAATCCTTGCTTCAGAAAGTATTTATTTCAAATTATTTTTCATTTATAACCCATTCAGCCATCAACATATGAAAATGAAGATAATGTCTAAGTATGACTGGATAACAGGTTTGCAACAAATTAATGAGAAGAATTAAATTTAATCATTTGATAAACCACATCATCTTAAATTACTTATGAATGCAGAGAGGAGCAGGAACAGAGGTAACAGGAAGTGTAAAAATGTCTAATTCATGCTACCTTCTGTTACAAAATTCAACATTCTTCATTTTAAGAATTGCCACATCCAGAAATACCCCCACTAACCAAAGGAATGCATCACATACATTCTCCTTCCTTGAAGATTTTTTCCTCCTCTGGGGTCTCAAGAATCAATGGATTCACAAATGCTGGCCTATAGATAGATGATTTAAAAAATACATTCAAAACAAAATGTTTTTCATGGGGGGAAAATGAGCCCTTACCCTGGCTCCTGTCCAACACTGTCATACACATATAACATTTGGTTACCAACAAAGGTCCAAAACACATTGCTGAAATAATCCAGTTTGAGACTGCTTTAACTGCCCTGGCTCAGTGCTAGGGAATCCTGGCAATTGTAGTGTATTTTGGCATCATAGCTCTTTGACAGAGAAGGCTAAATGTCTCTCAGAACTACAGTTCCAAGAATTCCCTAGCACTCAGCCAGGCCAGTTAAAGTGATCTCAAACTGGATTATTTCTGCAGTGTGTTTTGGACCACAATATGAATTATTTAAACTGAAAAAGTAGTGGTTTGAAGAGCCTATACAAATAGTGGTTTGAATAGCCTATACAAATCAAAACATGTTCATGTAATAGCTTATTTCTGGGTCCCCAACATTTTTTTGAGCTGGTGGACACCCTGGACTTTTGAGAAAAGATGGCCCCAAAGGAGTGACTTGTCACCACCCCTCTGAGCGCCAGATCGGGGCTGCAGCAATTGCATGCCGTGGCCCTGATCCAGCATTTTTCCAGCCCCATAAGAAGTGGCAAAATGCCGCTTCTCTTAAAGCCGGAAAAAGGACGCCTTTGTCGCCACTGCGCCACTTTCCGGTGCTCCTTTTGGCATGCATCATCTGACCACTGCGCCAAAGGAGTGCCATAACACTGACCGCCATGTAGGTGGTCAGTCAGCATGACGGCAGCTTGGAAGCGGAGTCGGGGCATGCACTGTGCGGCCACCACGACACCCCGACCCCAGCCCTTTTGGCCAGTCTGTTTAGCCCCTAAGTAACAAGGATGTAATTACAAAATGGTTTCCATTTGGAGAATAATGGATATTTATTTCATACAGAAGCAAAGAAGTGAAACTAACGGTTAGATAACTTGCTTCAGATCTATTGAAGAGAAGTGTGGGTTCCACACATAAATGCAAACACAAATCCACTCTTGCTGTAAAAATTAACTTTTTTCTCCTTATCCTTTTAGGCTCTTAAGAAGTAAATAAACAGATTATCGTAGAAAAAATTAATATTTCAATCTCATTTTCTTCAATGGTAAATTCAAACAGCTCAAAAACCCAAACATCCTTTCATGCCAACCACTGTTTTGCAATTCAGAAAAAGTACTTGCCTTACATACTTATGACTTGAAATTAAGGATTACCCTCAGTCTGCTATGTAGTCCATTTAAATCTATTTGCTACGGTACATTTACACTTAAGTTCCAGTTTGTTTTGCAAAGCATTAAATCATATTTCCATCCTGATTCAGAACACTAATGATACTCATGAGAAATTCTGTTGTTGTTGTCATTTCTGACTTATGGCAATCCTAAAGTGAACCTATCATGGGGTTTTCTTGGCAAGATTTGTTTAGAGGAGGTTTGCCCTTGCCTTGATTTGCCCAAGGTGGGTTTCAAGGCTGAGCTGGGAATCGAACCCTGGTCTTCAGAGCCGTAGTCCAACACTCAAATCACTACGGCACGCTGCATGAGAAATTAATTAAAAGATTTCCTAGACCAGTGGTTCCCAACCTGTGGGTCTGGACCCCTTTGGGGGTCAAATGACCCTTTCATGGGGGTTGCCTAAGACCATTGGAAAACACCTATTTAATTACAGTTATGAAGTAGCAACAAAAATAATTTCATGGGTTGGGTCACCACAACATGAAAAACTGTATTAAAGAGTCGCGGCATTAGGAAGGTTGGGAACCACTAAAAGAGGTGAAGGAACAAACCTCTTATTTTACCTGCCTGTTTCCATTCCCTTCTCTGTCCACAGTTAGAAAGGTTATATCCCTTCTCACTGTACAATTACTTTCAATGACTTGTTGGAAGCATTACCTTTTGTTTTCGGGATCACGAGCCACCATGACAAAAGTTGCATCTAACACAGGGCTGTAGATACCATCATTTAACTAAAAGGAAACAATAGGAGGTAAATCACATTTGATGAGCTAGTTCCAACTGATAATGCAATAAAGACATTGATGTTTTTTCCTCCTATTCTATTAGAACTTTCAAGTATTCCTGCCATGAATGGAAGAAAAAGAAAACCCCAGTTTCATTAAAAGCATTGCTTTATTATAATGTATACTGCTTTCTATAGAGACAAATGATAAGTAACTGTATTCACAGGTTCTCACTGTTATCATCCCTGAAAACAAAAATCAAAAATATCCTATGATAACTCCAGAATTAAGACACAATCTGATGACAAGCACATATAATCACCATCAAAAAGAGCATTGCCTTTGGAAGACCCATTTAATACTGTATTTTCAAGGGTGAAATTCTGCTAGACTGCACCTTTGATCTCACATTGTATGAATCCCCTCTCTGAAAAGAACAACTGCTTAAACAGAATACATTCAAGATCTATATTGGACAGTTACATTGAAAAGTAATAAGAATGCTTTATATAGGTCTAGATGTCATCAATCCCTATCCTATCAAAGGGACAGAATGTGGCTAAAATACCAAGAGACAGACAATCTGAAACCTTAACTGACAATAAAACAATTAAGACGCAAAATACAAATCCTACAATAAACCTACAATAAACAATATTTACCAAACACCAATTCAGTTATAAAATGTTACAAATTTCAGGAATACACTAAAATAACAAGGAGATTATACAACAAACCTCAAAGCTATACACTGTGGCAGCATCAACATTACCAAATTAATTTAGTTTGACACCACTTTAACTACAATGACTCAATGCTATGAAATTCTGGAATTTGTAGTTTTGAGAAATATTTAGCCTTCTGTCAGATGTTCCAACAAACTATACATCCCAGGGTTCCATAGGATAGAGCCATGACAGTTAAAGCGGTGTCAAACTGCATTAATTCTGCAATATACCAGTAGTCACAGATACCTACACCAAAAACCAATACACTAAATCATTTGGATGTACCACTAAAAAGGCTAACATATCCTGAAGCCACCCTAAGTTATAGTATAGTATACAAAGAGTAGCTACTGGTAAGGGCTCTTGCTAAAGGCTCTTGTAGTCCTTCTATAACTTAGCTTTCAACACAACTGTAAGTACTCTTCACATTACTGACACAGGGGTTGTCCGCACAGGCCAAAAGACCCATATTATCCCCACCCTTGCACTGTCTAGTTCAGACAACACAGGCCAAACATCCAGGGTCAAGATTAGGCCTGATCCTGGTAAACTGGACATGGATCCAGTAGATCCAGCTTGATCCCAAGTAAATAGCCTTTACCAGGGATAAATAACCAAAGGTAATATGACCCCTGGTTTGCCACAGAATTTACTGGAAACTCCACAATAACCCCCACCTATTTATACAGCCCCCTTCACTCCTTACCTTGCTTGTACTTAGAAGCTATTCAACATCACTGTGTCTGATGCAAAAACAGGCCATGTGGGTGCAGCCAGGTGCTCTGTTTCCAGGTAAGATGCAGCGACGGGAGGTTTCTGAGTAGCAGCAATAGCATGGCAAGGTAAGGAGTGTGTGCCAGTAGTGGGTTCCAGGTTGGCATGGGAATGGGTATGTAAACACCCATCCATCCCTGCACCAACCTGGGGACCGACCCAACTGAGCAATGGGGTCAAAATCTATCCTGGCCAATCTGCTCAGTCCTCTTATGAATAAAAATATTCCATTATTGAACTAGAGTTTAGAAAAAGCTCTTAACTCCCCCCCCCTTTTTTTTTTTTTTTTAATACAGCTCTCACAATCCCAGGCCAATAAGATTTACAAGCTCTGCATTGTAACTAATCAGATCAAGAATTTCTTATTTTTATTAAGTAATTTTATTATTTGGAATAATTTGCTGTCACTAACCTGAAGCATGTGCATCTTCACTTCCATTGAAGTCCTTCCTACCCATGAAACATTTCCAACAAACTTGATATCACGATCTGGATAAATGTGCTGCTCCCATAAACCTAATAATGAAGAAAGCAATTTTATGATACAGTCAGTTGGCATAAGCCTGCCTACATCAAAAGGTCTCTACTTGTTTCTGGATCAGAAATTTTGCCTGTCTCTGTCCCAGTTATCTACCCACAGTGTACACTGCCAGAACAGGGGTTAATTAATGAATTAATCACTTACCAATTTTATCCACCAGTGCTGTAACAATAGACAGAGGAGATCTCTGAGCAGCATCATGTTTTGTGTGAGTATAACAAATCAGAACTGTAAAAAAGTAATAAGAAAGACTATTAATTATTCTCGGAGTTTATAAAATGTCTTCATTTAAGGAGTATTTTCTTCTAAAACATGCTTTCTTTTGAGAATCCAGTTCTACAATGTGGTCTTTGTGTCAGACAGAGCTCAAACAAACAAGAAAAAAATTATAAATCATCTCATTCACAGTGTTGTTATAATGGTTCAGTCAGTCAAATAAAGAGCTTAAGCTCATAGACTGCAGAAATATAAATATGCGCTTTCAAGTGATTCCCAATTTTGGTGACACATACATCTAAAAAGTATGCTTAAAACTCTGCCAATGGGATTCAAAATCAGGGATCTACGGAGTTTATCAGACAAGGGAAATTGGAAGTATAATCCAATGGCAATCCGAATGCAATCATGGGGTTTAACGTTATTGTGTTATAACCTACCACACGCAATTTCGGGCAATGGGAAGTCAGTCTGAATGCAATCATGGGGTTTCACATTATTGCGTGATAGACTACCACACACAATTTCAGGCAATGGCAAGCTATTTTCAGGCAATGGGGAGTAGTTCGAACGCAATTCAAATTCATGTAAATTCGCTGAACTAGTGAATTCACGTGAATACGTTCTGGCCCCACTTTCTTTTCATTCGAAATTAAGAGAAATTCCTCCCATGTGATAAACTCCTACATGTCCATTTGCCACTTATGCTATGGTAAGATGAGTGGATAGTATGCAGTTCTCCAGATGTACTTGAATGGCAACCATAAGTAGTCCTAGCTAGCAGAGCCAATGGTAAGGAATGATAGGAGTTACAGTCCAACATTTGATGGGCCACACAATTCTCCTCCCTTCAAGTATAGGATTTCTCTCAAGGTGTAGGGCATGCTTTTATAGCAACCATTTCTATGTATGATTGTAAAAAGTGAACAGTGAAGAAAGGGAGAGAATCAGTTCATTTGAATTGTAATGCTGGAAGAGAGTTCTATGGATACCATAAATGGCCAAAAAGACAAAGAAACAGAACGAAGAGGAAATCAAGCCTGAACTCTCCCTAGAAGTCAATATAACTACTGTTGTACTTTGGAGATATCATGAGATGGCTCATTAGAAGAGACAATAATGTTTGGTAAGGCAGTAGGAAAAGAGGAAGATCACATTACAGATGGCAAGATTCAATCAAGGAAGCCATGGCCCTGAATCTGTAATACCTCAACAGGACTATTGATATCATGAGGATCTGGAAAGCTCTCATTCACAGGGTCACCACTGGTTGAAATTGAGTTGACAGCAGTTAACAACAACAATAATTCTAGCAATAATGACATGGTTTCCAAATTCAGCAGTGTTTGTGGACCCACACACGCTTATATTTCTGTGCTCTCTGTAGAATTGTCTGAAGGAGGCATTTGTACTTCTTCTGCCTAGTATGATTTATGATCAAAATTCAGAGAGAAATTCAAACATAAAACTGTTGGGGGCAGGAATGTGTAAGTTCCCAATTCCCAAGTGCTGGAAGCACTTTCTCTTATGACACCCTAATTCTATATATTGTCTGAAACCACCCTCAGATATGTTCAGACATCGAATTTATGTTCTGACGTCAGCAATCAGCTTGAAATTAAAATAATGATATACAGAATTACAATAACTTCTGTACACCCAAAACATCTTTGAGCTCCTGCCATATTTCCTCCTTCATGTAATTACAGGTGAAGCACTACTGCTAGGAGGCATAAGACTACACATAACTAGGGCAGCACAAAGCATGTGCCATACATACTTCCACTTCAACCATATTCTTCATTCCTACAAGTAAATCACCAGAAGAAGGACAAAAAAATTGAAAGGACTTCCAAATGATTAACACAGTAGCCTTTAACACTCCCCTCTAATCTAAGTCAATTAACTTGATTATTATTATCAGAAATAAGAGGGAGCAAGGAAAAAATGCAATTGTATGAAATTGTACAGACCAATATGATACATGTATTCCCTCACCTATCATCAAACTTAATTACAGATTGCAACCATTTCTTTGCTGAAGAAAGCAATTGCTTTTTATAAGAACAAGGCAGGTAATTCAGCAATTCAGTGGGGGGAAATGCTAGATATGCAGAGGACAGAGTTCAAATCTCAGGTCAGCCATAGTCCCAATGGAAAACCTAGGGTAAAATACATACATCAACTTCACAAAATGTTGTGAGTTACAGATGGTAATGAACTGTACATTTCCAAATGGTAAAGCATTCATTTTTCTAAAGAGAATTTTGCTCATTATTCAATCATCAGATCACTAGATAAATGAAATGTATTTGTTACATACCTCCTAAGCTATCAAGATCTTCAAGAATTCGGCCAAACCTGTTAAAATAAAAGTGTAACACAATAAATAAAAGAGCATGAACGCTAGGGCCCCAAATACACAGCCTGTCCACTCTATTAAAATAAAATTAAAAATAGAACTTTATTTACCTGACTGTGTTATGTACATTAAGGTATTTCTCTCTTATTTCAGGCTGGCTTCCCAAAGGCAGAATAACTTCTATATAGCTGTCACTCATCTTCCTTGGGGGCAAGACAGCTTGGCTTTCAGCAAGGAGTGTATGTAAGGCTTTTCGTTCATTCATTGCTTGTACATGGTCACTGGGACAGGAAGGCAACCAAACCAAATTATTCTAAATGAGAGGGGAAAACAGTTCCTAGGGCCAATGTGCAGCTGCTTTAACATAATTATTAAAATCATTCATTTTTAGCTGCAAGTTATCAGTTCAAACCTTAGTTTAACCATGACTTAGTTTAGCCAAGACCTCAGACAAGTTACTACCAAGTTCAAACCATTTTTTGCAATGTAGGAAGAATGACACTAACATTTCCTCAAGGGTTGCAGTTTGTTCTGAAGGATTGATCATATGATATTATGTGCACTTAGATAATCCATCATTATCATCCATCATTAACTTCAAAAAATCTGGTAGATGAAAGGCTGAATTTTTAATTTGTATATTTTAAAGAATGTATTTTAATGAGTGTACTTTAATGGTTTTATAGTACTGTATTTTGACTGCTGGTTTTATGTATTTTCTTTTTTAATTGTGTTCTGTATTTTAACATGTTGTACCCTGCCTCAAGCCTTGAGGAGAGGCAGGAAAGAAATAAACATTATTGTTGTTGTTGTTGTTACCATTTAAGACTCTCAGTTGTTATTGCTACTCTGCTGTAAGAAACTAAAGTGGTCCTTTGGACAATGCCAGATCCTCAGTAATTCAAGGAAGAGCTAGTTCAGTTTCTAAAGGATGTATGGCAGTCTTTTTCACTATCACAGAGCTATTTCGTATAATACAAAAAACTACAAAAAAACCCTGAAATTTACAAGTTTCATACCTCCAGTTAGTAGATGCTCCTACTATCTCTCTCAGTTTATTTCGCACTGAAAGAAAACAAAGATTAGTCAGAAAGACCTGATGGTATAACAATGATCAAACGTTTCTGCTAATCTCGCAAGATATAGAAGTGTAAGCAAAGTCATGCAAAGAGCATCTGAAATGCAACACTCAGGAGTTTATCACACTAGCGAGATCCTATGGGAAAATGGGATTTAAAGGAGAATTAAATTGGAGAAAACCCCAGAATTGCCCAAACTTTATCACACGACATCACTGTTAACATGAAATAATGTGAAGTTAAACCAAAGTAAAGCTGGAGAAAAACTGCAGTTTTTTACTTTCAGGAAATTCCTAAAGTAAAAAGGTGGTGTTTTTCTCCACTTTAACTTTGGTTTAACTTTGCGTCATTTCACTTTAGCAGCAATTCTGTGTGATAATCTTCCCAAATTTGCAGGTTCTGTTTACATTCAATTTTAATTGATCTCCCCTTTAAATCCCGTTAGACAGGTTCATTCCTGCTCTAGTGGAATAATCCAATCATTCCTTAACAAATAGGGGAGTTGTCGCCATGTGCCTTCAAGTCGTTTCTGAGTTATGATTACTCTAAAGCAAACCTATAATGGTGTTTTCTTGGCAGGGTTTGTTCAGAGGAGATTTGCCATTGCCTTCCTCTGAGGTTGAGAGCATGTGACTTGCTCAAGGTCTTACAGTGCATTTCATGGCCAAGCTGGGAATCGAATCCTGGTCTCCAGAGACATAGTCCAACACTCAGATCACTATACCAAACTGGCTCCCTAAGCAGGTGAGACCATGACAACATTAATAATGAAATACATGCCTTCTGTTTTTGTAGCATGGCTTTTAAAATATATACTGTATACTGAACTTAAACTTTTCAATTAACCAAATATCCCCAAAAAGTACATTTCAACTCCTATAAACTAGATGTTGAAGGAACAATTAAACAAACCAAATCATTTTCAGAACTTGCTTTAATCCAAAAAAGACAAACATGTTAAACTCACAGAAGGAACCATGATTCAGTTGGATAAGAATTTACAGCATGGCATTGTGGTGCACTAGAACAGTAATGGGATTGATTATCTATTTAGTGGCCCAAAACAGTGCAAGAAGAGAAGGAGAAGCATCAGAGATGTACTTGAAGCAGATTTATTGGGATATGCATATTTCACCATTAGAAAACTTTTTTTGGGGGCATCTTTAATAATACAAATGTACAATGGACCCTCAGTATCAGCTGGGGTTTGGTTCCAGGACACCCCTCCCCCATGGATACAGAAAAGGGGTAAAAGGATTAAAAGCTATTTTAAAATAGTATATTTAAAACTATACAGCACCCTCTTAAAAGTCCTCTTTTTTAAAACCAAAAGATTGTCAGATTTTTTTTAAAAAAAAAAGTCTTCATTGATCAACAGAAGGAAAACAAGGAGAGGGCCATTCTAGCATCCCTGGAGAGGGAGTGCCAGAATTTAGGGGCAGCCACTGAGAAGGCCCTATCTTATATCCATACCAACCATTCCTGTGTAGGTACTAAGACTGAAAGAAGGGCCTCTCAAAAAAAAAAAAAAAAAAACCCTCAAGAGCTGCAAAGGCTTGTAGGAGGAAATATTATCTATCAGATAGCCCTAACCTAAGTAGTATAGCATTTTATAAGTTATAAGGAAAATTATGAAAGAAAGAAATACTGCTGACAGCAACACACTGACTCATATAAGGCTTTCTGATCACCCCAAACAAAACTGTGTAGCTCTTTAAAGAGACCTTAATCTTGAAGGCATACATGAACCCAGCATTCTAAACACCTACAAATAAAGCATGTTGAGGTTCCCATTTTCTGTTATCACTGAAATAGGAGTAGTCATGAATGCAACATCATGTGAAGCAGACAAAGGAAGAGTACCAGGATGCAAAGGCAAAGTAGCTCTAGGAAGGGTATAAAGTAGTCAAAGAAGTGACAAATGGGGAAAATAATTGGTGAGATAGATGTAGGGATGCCATAACCCGGTGGCCGCTGGGAAAAACCCGCTTTCGGGAGCCCCTCCCAGTCCCGGAACGGTTTGGCCCTCAGCCATGCCTTGGTCCCGGTTTGGGGCCCGCTCCTGCGGCCATTGCCGCTGCCTGTCGATTGCGGTGGGCCACAGCGGCCAACCCCACCTCTCCTGCTCTACTGGAGTGGTGGGGACCATGGGCAGCCAACCACTCCTCCTCCAGCTCCGCCTTCCTCCTCCTCCTCAGCAGCAGTCGCGCCGCCGCCGCCGCACCTCCTGCGCCAAGGCCAGGGCTTTCCTGCCCGCGCGCGCAGGGGGCTCTAAAGCAGGAGCTCGTCCCCTGCTTTGGCCAGCCGGCCAATGGCCAGCTGGCCAAAGGAGACAGGCTCCTCAGCGCGCACTGCCCAGGCCTCAGCAAGGGCTAGCGGCAGCGCGCACGCCTGCCCCATTTCCCTCCCCACGCACGCGCGCGCCCGATTCTCACCCCGCGCACGCGCCTGCCTCACTTCTTTTCACGCACGGCGCGCTGAGCGCCAATATGATAAAAACGAGGAGGGGAGGGGAGAGAGAGGGGGGGGGAGCAGGAGGAGGGGAGGAAGGAGCCGAGGAAGGGTTCCTTGAAGGGGCAGATAGGGGCAGAGGAGGAGGAGGAAGAAAGCTGAGTCAGTGGCCATTAGGTCTGCCTTGCTTTTTTTTTTGGTTTTTTAAATTATTTTTAAAATATAAAAATACTATTTTATTTTACTGATTTTTTATTTCTTGTTTTATTTTATTATTTTTTATTTTTCTGGTTTATTTTATTGATTTTTTTATTTCTTGGTTTTATTTTCTTAATTTTTATTATTCTCTTGGTTTTATTTTATTAATTTTTATTATTTCTTGTTTTATTTATTATTTTTATTATTTCTGGTTTTATTTTTTTTGTATTTTGTTTTATTTATTATTTTTATTCTTTGGTTTTATTTTATTAATTTTTATTATTTCTTGGTTTTATTTTACTATTTTTATTATTCTTGTTTTATTTTTACTAATTTTATAATTCTTTGTTTATTTATTATTTTTATTATTCTTGGTTTTATTTTATTAATTTTATTATTGCTTTTTCCTCTTATTTTATTTAAATATATCCCCCCGTCTTCACTTTATCTATTTTTTCATTATTTTTATTTAAATATATACACCCCGTCTTGATTTTTATTTTTTTGTCTAGGAGTAATGCCAAAATGTCCTCCATTTTGATCATGCCTTAGAAAGCATTTAGATTAACATTTTTTAAAAATCTCATTGTTTCGCGTGTCCTCCATTTTTATAAAATTGTGTCCTACATTTGAAGATGTTGTCCTACATTTGTCCTACATTTATCCCGGTTGGAGGTCCTGGCTTATGGCAACCCTAGATGATGGACCCTTGAAGAAAATATGGAGCTGTGATAAGGAGCCCTGGTGGTGCAGTGGTTAAATGTCTGTACTGCAGCCACTCACTCCACAAACCATAATATATATAATTAATAATAATATATATTTGTTATTACCGCCCTCTGGCAAACCAATCCGGGCGGTTAACAACAGTAAAATATAAAAATATGACAATTAAAAACACTTTTCCCTCCCCCCCTTAAGACAGTATTAAACAGTATAACATATTAAAAACCAATATCTCAGCATAAAACAGCAGTTAAAACTAAAAACCCTGATATCCCTCTGTTGATCCTCAACCATCACTAAGTGGGGCCACGGGAGGAATGAGGGAATCAGGGAACCTGGAGGTGGTTAATCTGGAAAGGCCTGCCGGAAGAGATCCGTTTGACCGCTTTTTTATCTGACGGATCTCATCCGGCAGGTCGTTCCAGAGTTTGGGGGCGACAGCAGAGAACGCCCTCTGGGAAGTTGCCGCAAGCCTAGATTTTAGAGGCTGCAGTAAGTTCCTCCCAGAGGACCGGAGAGCGCGGGGGGAGGATGTACGGGAGGAGGCGGTCCCTAAGATAGCTTGGACCCAAGCCATTTAGGGCTTTAAAGGTGATAACCAACACCTTGTACTGGGCCCGGAAGCTGATAGGCAGTCAGTGGAGGGACCTCAAAACCTCAAAAGGTTGCGAGTTCAATACCAGCGAAAGGGCTCAAGCTCGACTCAGGCTTGCATCCTTCTGAGGTCGCTAAAATGAATACCCAGATTGTTGGGGGCAATTAGCATACACTTTGTAAACCGCTTAGGGAGTGCTTAAGTGCACTGATAAGCAGTGTAGAAATGTACAGTACTTGCTATTGTATAAGGAACAGCCAATGAGAATTCAACAAAACGAAAAACCTAGGTACAGGACAGGTTGATGAGACTGTATGTATGCGGCTGGACCAATATTCATTTCAAAATGTAGAGAACTGCCATAGAAGCTGTCTTTCATTCATCTTATTCAGTATAATAGATATGATTGGTCAAAATGTAGTGTCCCTAAGAGAGTTTTAGACCACTTGATACTGTGGGTTAGGGAGCTAAGAAGACACTGATGCCTTCCAGAATCAACAACACAAATCTATACTAAAAAAAACCCCTCTTATCTTCCTGACATCTTGTCAACATGCATAACAGAAGAAGCTGTAAAGATACATAGATTATATTACGATTAATAAGACATGCTGTTTTTGCTTTACAGGTTGAAATCGTTTAGTGAATCTCAGTGACTGAGAATCATTGCCAGAAAATAAGAATGTGGATTTTTCATTAACTTTCCAACAAAGATTGATAGGAGATAGATAGCAGTAGATACATAGTCAAATTGAAATGCATACAGGTTACCACAACACACCATTATTCACATGAATCGGTAACTGTCCTGTGAAGGAGAAAAATCAATTTAGATTAACAGCATAAATGTAAAAACAAAGGCCGGGGCGGGGGGGGGGGGGGGAGAGAGAAAACAACTTGCATTATTCTTCTGTCCTTACTGCACTCAGTCATGAAACACAAGAACATTCACAACTGCCTCTTAACTTATTTTATTCTAGTAATAATTTATTTTCACTCCAGAGTTATACACTTCCACATATTTTTTCAGAAATATATAGCACTGCAGAATATTGAATAATTGTATTTTCTTTCCCTTCATGCTCAGTTCCATGTTATCCCCCATTTATGTGATCATTTTTCTCTGTTCCTGCTGGAAAGGGAAGTCTCACATTAAACAAGGTGCCAGGAGCTCAATATTCCTTCTCGTCATAAATTTTTCCCATTGTTACAAGATTTAACTTTTTAAAAAAAAAATTGCAACTATATTTCCTCCTTCACAATCCTGCAGATTCCAAGATGTACTGAGATAAAACCACAAGGTACAGTGTCACTTTTACCACTATCTTATTCTTTAATAGGACACTCTGTAAAAGCAGATATGCTTTACTGGTCATATTTCACGTGTTGCATAGCTCTGATATATTACCTTCTTCCATGTGTTGAGTAGCCTGGGAGCCACTGGTGGATGATGTCAGATTCCTAGCCAGGACAGGACAGACCTTGTGTAACGAAAACACTCTGCACCAAAAGAAGAATTGAACCCTGTCAAACACAAATTGTATCACCATAGCATACACTAAGGGCACAATCCTTGAAGTCTGCTGGCCCTCATGATGGAGAATAGTGATAGGACTCATATAATGTTCCAAATGCTATTGGCTTCTTAACTTCCACCTTAACTCTTGCCCACATAGCCAATAGTGTGACATGCTAGGAGCTGCAGTCCAGCAACAGTTAGACCCCATTACACCCTGATATACAAGAACAGCCCCACTATACTGACAGAACACAAGTTATACCACTACCATGACAGGAATGCCATAGAAATACCTGAGATATGACAATGAAAAAGGCTGAGTTGTAGGTGGTAACGAAACCTCATATTAAGTTTGCCTTAGGGCCGCCATAAATCAGAAATTACTTGAAGGGACAAAACAACAGCAGAGTAAAGTACTGCATTTATTTCAATAAAACTGTTCTAATCTTAACAATTTTCTTTCCTTATAAAATATTCAAATATGAATATACATGAATGTGCAAACGGAAATATGCACACTCAGGTTGACCAGATGTCCTAACCGCAAAAGAGGACACGTCAGGGGGAAATGTAGGACACTGGGGGGAGATGTAGGATGTTACAAAATAAAAGTAAAAAAATAGTCCTATAAACATACATTTCTGCTTCTTAGTCATGCTCCAAAAGGAGGACATTTTGAAATTCCTCCTGGGAATTTCTAGTGAGCAAGGGAGAGTTGTAATGTCCATGGTGGTGGTGGTGGTGTGTGCCTTCCAGACTTATGGTGACCCAGTGGGCTCTTTTGGCAGGATTTGTTCAGAGGAGGTTTGCCACAGCCTTCCCCTGAGGCTGAGAGCATGTGCCTATGGAGATGTAAAGGGGATCACAGGGATGAAAAAAAGTTTGAGAACCACTGCTCTAGAAGTTCCTCTCCCACCCAAGCCAGGGAAGGCTAAATGCCAGAAACTGGGCATTAAGACAGTGGCGTCACTAGGTTTGGTGTCACCCGGTGTGGTAACTCATGGTGTTCCACCCCCATCGACCTTCTCCCATTCCACACCATACAGAACCCTTAATAATTTTTTTAACTAATGTTACTCACAATCATAATTCCTGTATATTGCTGGATGTAATTGTAATAGTTTTGACATAAAAACCTAGCAAAATTAAAATTATACTTTTCAGTTACAACATCACACACACAGTTTAAATGTATTTACATATACAGTGCTCCCTCCACATTCGCTGGGGTTAAGAGTGAAGGACCCCCGTGAATGCGGAAAAAAACGCAAATTACAAAAAAAAAAAAAAAAAACCACTATTCTTTTTACCTGAGAGAACACCTTTCTAGGAATCTCCAGGTTCTTCAGTGCAACTCTATGGTCAACATTTGCCAGAAGTTGATCACAGAATCATGGTGGAGGACCTACAAATGCCTAGAGGAGTGTTTTTGAAAGGAATGTCTCCAGCACAAGTCTACAGTCAACTTCTGGCAGAGTTGCACTGGAGGACCTAGAGATTCCTATTTTATTTATTTGGAGTATTTATACCCGACTCTTCAGCCAAAAAGACTCTCAGAGCAGCTTACAAATTGTTAGACCATTCCCTGCCCTCGGGTTTACAATCTAAAAAGACATGATACAAAAGGAGAAGGGGATAAAAACAAGTCCAGAGAGAACATATTAATCAAGACCACAAATAACCAAAGCCACAAAAGTCAAAGCCACAAACTTGGAGGGCTGACTGTACATAGTTTCATGCGGCTGAAGTGAAAAACTGGTAAAATGTGATAAAATTTTAAATAAAATGTAAAAACATTTTAAATAATATTTTAAAACATTTTAAAATAAAATTTAATTTAAAAAATTAAAATCTGAAAACTGAGGCCTCTTCATTCTCACACCCCATTACTGCACTATCCTCTTATATTGCTGCTATTCCACTTTTACTGCTTTAGCTGCCTCCTGTTGCATTCTGGGATTTGTAGTTCAGTAAGGCCTAAGAGCTCTCTGGCTGAGAATGCTAAACTGCAAGTCCCAGAATGCAACAGGAGGAGCCAGCTGGGGCAGTTAAAGTGGAATAACAGAGCTATAGGAGTGTAGTGTGGTAATCTAGTGAGCCTCTCACCCCATCTCTTCAGAATTTAAATGGGACACAGGCGATCTCTGCCCAAAGGCAGGTGTTTGAGGAGCAGTGGTATGTCACCTCCTGCACTCTGCACCCCCAGCAACTCCCTTGGTCACGCAGTGCTTAAATGCCTGTACTGGAGCCACTCATTCACAAACCGCAAGGTTGTGGGTTCAATCCCAGCCAGGGCCTCAGGGTCCGCTCAGCCTTTTATCCTTTCTAAGTCGCTAAAATTAGTACCTAGCTTGTTATAGAATCACAGAATCATAGAGTTGGAAGAGACCAGAAGAGCCATCCAGTCCAACCCCATTCTGCCATGCAGGAAATCCAAATCAAAGCATCCCCGACAGATGGCCATCCAGCCTCTGCTTAAACACATCCAAGGAAGGAGACTCCACTACACTCCTAGGAAGTGTGTTCCACTGTCAAACAGCCCTTACTGTTAGGAAGTTCCTCCTAATGTTGAGGTGGAATCTCTTTTCCTGTAGCTTGTATCCATTGCTCCAGGTTCCAGTCTCTGGAGCAGCAGAAAACAAGCTTCCTCCCTCCTCAATGTGACATCCCTTCAAATATTTATGATAGGGCTATCATATCACCTCTTCACCTTCTTTTCTCCAATTGTTGGAGGCACACATTGTAAACCCTTCAGGGAGTGCTTAAGTGCACTGATAAGTGGTATAGAAATGCACTTGCCATTGCTACTGACCCCAGTGCTGAAGACAGGCAAAGAAGGGGAAGGAAGGAGGGCCTGGCCCTGTGTTCCAGAGCCCCAAGGGTCTCCTCTCTCTGCTCTTGCACAATAGAAACCAAAATAAAAACAGCTGCACAAAAGACCCAAGGGAAGCAACAGTCTGCTGGCCTTACCTGCGGGACAGCATTCTGCTGGAGCTGCAAGATCCCAACCTCTGGCCCCTTTGGGAACTGGCCTAGGCTATGCAGCCCCGCCTGAAGCTTCCTGTTGCTGGAGGGCTCTTTCGCCACGCCTCGGTCAGGAATTCAGCCCTGCTGGCTGGGCTGGTTCGGCTGCCAACTCTCTTCTTCTACTGCTGTTCACCCCTCTTCCCCCAAATGGTTCCTCCCAAGGCGCGTCTCCTCCACTGGGAGCCGGGCTCCTCCATTTCAAAGACAGGGGTGATTGCCTCTGCCTTGTGACTTTTGCTCCAAAACACTGCAGAAATAACCCAGTTTGAGAGGGCTTCAACTGCCCTGGCTCAGTGCCAGGGAATTCTGGGAACTGTAGTTTTGTGAGACATTTAACCTCCTCTGTCAGAGAGAGCTCTGGTGCCACAATTAACTACAAATCCCAGGATTCCCTACCACTGAGCCTGTAAAGCAGTCTCAAACTGGATTATTTCTGCAGAGTGTTTTGGCCCATAGTCAGGGGTAGCTGTGAAAGAAGCTACCTATGAAAAACAGGGATAGCTCAATAAAATCCAAAACCCACCAAAGAATGAGGGCTTTATTGGCCAGCCAAAATAGACAAAACACACTGTGCAAGGTTTGGAAGCTCCACTGGCTTCTTCCTCAGGCAGAATTTGTTTACAACGGCATCCAAGAGGAGACTGTGGGAGTCACAGGCCTACCTTTTGTATAGATGTTGTCTCTGCTGTAGTTTTGTTGGTTTGTTGTTGTTGTTGTGTGCCTATAAGTCATTTCTGACTTATAGTGACCCTAAGGCGAACCTGTCATGGGGTTTTCTTGGCAACATTTGTTCAGAGGATGTTTGCATTTGTCTTCCTCAGACTAGGCTGAGAGAGTGTGACTTGCCTAAAGTCACCCACTGGGTTTCATGGCCAAGCGAGGAATCAGATCCTGGTCTCTGGAGTTGTAGCCCCAACACTTAAACCATTACACCATGCTGACTCTCAGTGTGGGTAGGCATGTGTTTAATGGGACTTTCAACATAAGCTACTGTTTACAAAAAGAGGCACGTCTCACTTCATAAACTAACCAGGGTGAGGACAGATTGGTACTTGGATGGGAGACCACCAGGGATCTAATCCTCTCAGGAATCCTGTCCGCATTGACTGTACAGGCCTAGATAGACCAAACCTCTGATGCAAAGTCCTGCCTGTTTTGCTCTCTTAGGATAAATCTTCTTCTGGTTGTTATTTTTCAGTTTCTTTCCCACAGTGTTTAGGGAGGATTAGTGGCGTCACAATAACTGTTTCCTTTTGCTTTCTTGTTTTAGTTAGGTCCTTGGCAGCATTTCGTCTAAACCGTGTCGCCAGTAAGACTGGAAATATATTTAATCCAGAAAAACAAAATTACTTCTTTTTCTAGCTTTGGGAGGCAAAACATATAGCCAGCAACGGAGTGGATGGTGTGTTGGTTTTCTTCTGGATCTGGAAGGCATGCTTTCTTTCAGAGAAGCAACAGAGTGCCGGTTTTGTGGTTTGCTGCAATCACATGGTTAGGAAAAAATATCTTTATTTAGGAACAGGAATAAGGAAGGAAGCAGAAGAGCAAAGAGTTCTGGGTGTCAATGACTCTACAGTCTACTGGGTGTCAATGACTCTAAAACAAAGGCAGAAATATTGAATACTGTATTGAAAGGATATTGGAAAATGTAAAAGGGATGAACAGCTATTAATTGGAAAAATACTAAAAGGAAATGATGTGTAATTTGTTTGAAATGCTGAGAATTATGTTTTGTTTTGTTTCTGAATAAAAATGTTTAAAAAAAATAAAATAAAGGTGGAAATCAGGTGGCTCTGTAAATGTTGGCCAGCAAGTCCCATCATCCATGACCAACATAGTTAATAGTGACGAATGCTGGGAACTGCAGTCCAACAACACCCTGTTTTATAACCATTTCTTTGTACAGTGAAACCATGTTACTGTCTGTTCAGAAGCCATTCCCACTGAGTTCAATGGGGTTGAAGCTGAGGTAAGTAGATATGACTGGGGTGTGTCTCCATCTCTCTCTCTCTCTCTCTCTCTCTATATATATATATATATATATATATATATATATATATATACACACACACACACACACACACACACACAATGGACCCTTGTTATACACTGAGGTTTGGTTCCAGGATCCCCTGTGTATAACAAAATCCGTGGATGCTCAAGTCCCATTAAATATGATGACATACCAAAATGGTGTCCCTGATAAAAAAATGGAAAATCAAGGTTTGATATTTGAAATGTATACTTTTTGGAACATTTTCAAACCGTGGGTGCTTGAATCCGTGTATAAAAAATCCGTGTATAAGAAGAGCCGACTGTATAGGTATATGTGTGTGTGTGTATATATTTCTCTATAGATGGATGTATATATACCTCTCTCTCTACACACACACACACACACACACACACATACAGTATATTCCACTAGGACCACAAGTATAACATCTCAGATAGATGATAGATAGATAGATAGATGTAAATATATATTAGATAGATATATTAGATAGATATATTAGATAAACATATATTAGACAGATATATATATTGATAGAAATATATATTAGATACATGTAAATATATATTAGATGTATTACATATAGATATAAATATATATTATATTAATAAAAATAATAATTTTTATTTGTATACCGCTTTTCCTCCAGATCAAAGCGGTTATTACATAGATAGATAGATATTAGATAGATTACAATTTATAGATAGATGGATAGATATATATATTAGATAGATAGGCGAAACTGTCTATACTTGTGGTCCTTGTGGAAAAGAGCGAGATGTATGTGTGTTAGTGTGTACACACACCTCTCAAGATTATTTTTATCCATGTCTTGAACCATCCACAGCTTGAAAAACTTATCTATCTATCTATCTATCATCATACATACACAGATATAATCTATCTATCATCATATAATCTATTGTCATATATATCACATACACACGACATATATATAATCTATCATCATATCACACACACATATATACATAATCTATCTGTCTGAAGCGGTGGGTGTTTGGCTCCGTGGCTAAAAGGCGGGCGTGGGGCGTGTGGGGCTGTGCTTGTGTGACTGGGCTCCTTCAGGGCGAGAGAAGAAGGCTTAGAGTCGAGGCCTGAGGCCTGAGTGTGGCCCGTGAGGCGGCTCTCTCTCTCTCTCTCTCTCTGGAGGAGGCCCCATATTTCCCCAAAAGATGAGGTCAGTGGAGGCGGCGCCCGGCGCTCCTTGGAGGGAGGCGCGGGGAAGGCGGGGCCGCCGAGGACCACATATACAGCCCTGGAGGCAGGCGGAGGCGGGTGGTGGGCAGAGAAAGGAAGGAAGAGGGAGCGTCGGTGTCGTCCTCTGCGCCGTGGGATGCTGTCCGCCTGACTGCGCCAGTGCCTCCGCCGCCTTCGCCTCCTCCTCTGCTCCGGGGCCTCCGCGAATGAAGAAGCTGCTCCTCTTGCTCTTCAACTACCGGGGATTGGTGACTCGAGGCGGGGGACGCAGAGGGAAGCGCCGCCGAAAATGGCCTCCTTCCACATCCGCCCCGCCAGGCCCGGGGACTGCGCCGACCTCCTCCGGCTCATCAAGGTACGGCGCCGTCTGGGCGCACGGAGAAGGCGCTTCCAGAGCGCTTGAAAGACTGGCAGGCAAGGGCAAACCCTCTCTGAATCCCCATGATAGGGTTGCCCTGGGTTGGAAAACAACTTGAAGAAGGCACACAAGGGACAAAAAGAGCAGAGGGGGGCATGCAGGTGTTGGGTGGGAAGGGGGGCTGGGCTGCTACTCAGGGACTACAAAGGCCAGAATCCATCAGCAGATGGGGATTCTGGGAGGTGTGGTCCACAAAGAGCATCTTCCCAGCCATCCCTGTTCAGATGGAGCTCCTTTTAGGTGACCAGAATGGTCCTACAAAGGAAATGGATCCTGAACCGAAAAGGGGAAGGTGTCGGGGTGATTGCCTTTGGTGACTCACGCAAAACTCTCCTGCCTTTTTTGATATAGAGTCATCTAACTCCAGATGGCTCCAGACTTTGAATAATGTACGCATGCGCACGGAAATAAAGATGCCTCAAAAACAAGAAGGGGCAGGGCTTTGCTCTCGCTTGTCTTGCTCCACATCAGCAGCTGCTGCTGCAAGAAGTTTGTGTCGTGGCTCAATGCTGATGGCAGCTGTGTGTGTGTGTGCCCCCAAGTCACTTCTATGGGGCTTTCTCAGGCAAGGACTACTCAGAGGTGGTGTTCCCAGTGCCTTCCCCTGAAATGCAGCGCCTAGCATTCACTCCCATCCAAGTACAGTCATTCCTACATCCAAGGATTTTTTGTGGGTCCCATCATCCGTGGATTGAAAATAGTTCAAAAATAGATAAATTCCAAAAAGCAAACCTTGATTTTGCCCTTTTATATAAGAGATACCATTTTACTATTTACTTAGTAGGATTTCAGCATCTACTAATGTTGGTATCCACGGGGGGGGGGGGGGGGGGTGTCCTGGGACCAAACCCTAGCAGATACCAAGGGCCCACTGTGCTCCCCAGGGCTTATCTTCCAGGATCTAACTAGATCTGGTGTCTTTGGGGTAATTAGGCCTCTCTTCCCCATACACAAAACTTAAATACCTAATTACTTGGAAGCAAGCCCCTTTGGACTGAGTTGGACTGAAGTGTCAGTAAACATGTGGGATTCCATTATACATCCATTGTTCTGGAAGCTGGAGCTGTGTGTGCCTTTAGAGGCCCATAATCCATGATCTACTTGTACTGAAAATGCCTTGGAAAATACAGATTGGGGGCAAAGGTAGATCTGCTCTTCATGAGAACTGTTTGTGCCATACCTGAACAGCCTCCCTTCTTGCATGCAGAAACACTTTGCCCTCCTCCCAAGTTAGCAAAACATCCCCTCCCTGGTCTTGTGCAAGAGGCTGTACAGTCTCCTCCCTCATCTCAAAGCTGGTGCTGTAAACCAAAGGGGGGGGGGTGCAAACGTCATGGAAAGTGAGTCAACAGTTCCTCTGGTTGAACTTTTTGCAAGAGAGGTTGACCTAGTTATAATGGATTAGATCCGACCTTAGTCAGACTTAATCTCCTATGGGAGGGGCCTTTTAATGCAAGGAACATTTCCTAATGTTAACGTGAGTTTGTGTTTGTTTAACTTAAACTCATTAACTGATTTTTTGCTCATGCTCTTCTTCGTCACATTCCAAGTTCAAAGCATGTTTGCATCTCACGTCCATAAATCTTTACTTGGGAAGTAAGTCCCATTGTCTTTGTTCAGTGCGCTGAGGTAATATTGTACAAGACGTCTATTGCAGACCTATGTACTCAGAAGTAAGCCCCATTGTATTCAGTAAGACAAGTGTAAAAATTGCTGCCTCAGTCTTCTTTTTCTTCCTTTTAATTTTTTCTTTTTATTTTTGCTGTTCTTTTTATGATGTAGACTATCCATGTTCTATATAGTTATTTCCTGAATGTTCACATTTCTTATAACAAGAGCAGACATGGTATTTTATGTAGGTGAGAGAAGTGTTCTTTAAAGGAAAAATAAATAGGTTTTCTCTGCATGTATATGGAACAAGAAAGACAGACCAATGAAAGCTATCAAAACTTGTGTGTTTTGTTTTGGCAGGCGCTTGCTAAATATGAAGACATGGAGGATCAAGTAGTACTGACTGAAAAAGGTAATATTTGTCAATCAACTTCTCTGGACAATTTTGTAAAAATAAAAATCATTCAAGGGAAGAAAATGGTATCAAAATAATCCATTTGCTGTTGTTCTGCAGATCTACTTGAAGATGGCTTTGGAGAACACCCTTTCTACCACTGCCTCGTTGCAGAAGTGCCAAAAGAACGTTGGACTCCTGAAGGTGAAGCTTGTTTTTTTTTAGTTCCTCTAGTATAAAAGAACAGATTGTTAACAACAACCTAAATAATGTTAGGGACAATATGTGAGTCTTTAGGTCTGCCTGGTGCTGAGGGTGAATGCTTAAGTTTACTGAAATGTGAAAATGTTGGCTTGGATCCAGACCTTGCCTTCCGCAAATGGAAGAACTCCTTCTGTCTGCAGAGGGCTTTCGATCCAGCAGAGTATTTCCAATGGCAGCATGGGGAAGGAAGCAATTTTTGCTGATTTCCCCCTGCAGCTTCCTACACTCTTCCTCCCTAAAATATGTTCCAGAATATATGCTCTGGAACTGTGGGAGGTGGTACTGGGGGGGTTGCAGGGGGAGGGGGGAATTGGCAAAAATCACCTCCCCTGCCTTTCTTGTTGGCTAGAGTGTACTGAGCACTGCACTCAGGGAGTGCGCCCGCTAGTGGGAGCCAGCTCTGGATCCAATCCAGTGTCTCTTCTGATATGTTCAGCTATTTTGAAGACCATGGAGAACCTGGTATAATAGTAATAATGAAGTTGTAATTCAGTTCATTACATGGTTGTTCTTGTTTGACCCTAATTTATCACTTTGTAATCCTGTTGAATCACATGTTTTCTTCAATTTGTCCCCAATCTTCAGGTTACAGTCTCTAGCTTCGCCATGTACATGGCCCTTCCGTGTACATGGATGGGCGGGGAGGTAACTAAAAGATCCGTTACACAATAAAGTAGATGATCATGATATATGAGGTAAGGTCTCCAGGGATGAATATTATTCCCAAACATTGACCTCGAAAAGAAAGTGAAAAAGCATATGCAAAACACTCGGTAGATCAGAAATCCTATGTGTATCTCTGTGCCTCATCACATGTATAAAACGTTTCATGAATAAAAGATCAAATCTGAGTTTTAAACTTGGCTGTCACAGACAAAGCAACGCTGCAGTCTCTCTTAAAGAGTGAATGCATTGTGAACATAAATTGACTTAGAAGACAAACATGAGGGGTTTTGCTTTGTGAATCTCATGTTCCAAAATGTAAAAGGAAACAGAGCTGAGATAATAATATTCTGATCTGCCGTGTAAAATTGAAGAAGTCTGAATTGTATCTCAACGTGGTATGAATAGACTGTGTGTTGAGCATCTCTAGCAGAAAACTCTACTAGTTGAATAATGTCAACACAACTTTCCATCTACTACAGTAGTGCAGTTCCTGATTATTGAAGCAACATTCTGCTAATTGTACCTAGTAAATGTGCTGCTAGCTTTGGAGCAGTTTGAGACCATTTTTACTCAATGGGAATCTCTACTCTACTTGGACATTAGTCCTTGTGATATTGCATTATAAACTTCACCTATTGTAGCTCAACAAATTAATTTTGCATGTTCAGAATTACCATTTTGACATATGCATGTAAGACTTAAAATATACTAACATTGCTTTTTAAATATATTGGTATGTTTGTTTATGGTAAATATATAATTTTGTTGCAGGTTATAGTATCGTGGGCTTTGCCATGTATTATTTCACTTATGATCCATGGATTGGAAAACTATTATATCTTGAAGATTTCTTTGTGATGAATGAGTACAGAGGTAATTAAGGAATATCATATACTACTAGAGATGCAAGCCTTCTAAATACATTACTCAAAACTGCAATTCTTTCCTTTTTAGGCTTGGGCATTGGTTCAGAAATTCTGAAGAATCTGAGTAAGGTAAGTACTCTTACTATCTGTTGTGGTTTGGTTCCAGAAACCCCCAGGAATACCAAAATCCATGGATGCTTGAGTCCCATTACATACAATGGGGTAGTTAAATGGTGTCCCTTATATAAAAAGGCAAAATCAAGATTTGCCTTTTGGATATTTTTTTTTAAAAGTAAGCCATAGATAGTTGAATCTGCAGGTGAAAAATCTATAATTTGAAAAGCTGACTATAGTCACTGGTAGCTTTCCATCATGTAACAGAAACCTATTTTCTAAAGTGTCCAGTTAAATAGCACCACACTTAATACCACTGGGTATTGTTGCTGACACGTCGTTCATTCAAGGTTCTGTAACACCTCACAGGTAACACATAGTCATCTGATGGATCTCATAAAAACAGCTATTGCAATAACTGTAGAAACACGTTCCCAACCAAACCCACATTATTGTTCATAGTAACACACCAAAGTGTGTGTGGTAACATTCTGAATCATAATTCTGAGAGTGGCAGATTTGCCATCCTCACAAATCCAGCAGAAACAAGAAGTCATGTGCCTAAGAGGAATGCGACTTAGAACAAATCTGCACTACAGAAATAATGCAGTTTGACACTACTTTTAATTGCTATGACTCAATGCTGTGGAATTCTGGGATTTGTAGCTTTGTGAGATATTTAGCCTTCTAATTGTTTTCAATTGATGTAAATTTTTAAGATTACAAAGTGATTAGTAAGCATACTAGGAATATAGTATTTCAAGAAGCTATCTTGAAATCATTAATTTCTTGAGCAATTCCAAGGGGAAGACAATTGGGGAGTATGAAGAATAGTTTCAGCAGGGAGTCAATGAAATAAAATAATCACTGCCAATCATGCCCCAGGACACAAAAGTACTCCTTTTGTTGTTCATACCTTCTGTGCTTTCCCTAGATGGCTGTCAAATGTCGTTGCAGCAGTATGCACTTCCTAGTGGCAGAGTGGAATGAACCTTCCATCAAGTTCTACAAGCGACGGGGAGCTTCTGACCTGTCTTCTGAGGAAGGCTGGAGACTCTTCAAAATAGACAAGGAGTATTTGATAAAGATGGCATCTGAAGAGTGAAGAGTTTTGCAGAACAATAGCAAATTTTTCCAATTGTTTCTTTTTTAATATTGTCTTCCCACCTTATTTTCAATGACTTTATTTTGAAATAGTTTATTTTGAAATAGTTGTATGGACCCTGATTCAAAAGGCTCATTATCTGGCATAAATAAAATGGTGTGTCAGATTTTTAGGACTCCAGTCTAACAGTTGGTGACAGTTGCAGAGTCAGTTGAGGTGCTTGTCTCCATCCTCCTATCAGTATATTTGTGATCCTAAAATGTATATTGTTTATAACTTCGTTCTTGTAAGTGTCATAATGACACCAGTAGAGGTTTTGTAATTATTTTTGCTATTATTTTTGTTATTAAATTATTTTTGCTCATAATAAACTATGTTTTTCATGTTAGTGACAATAAATTGGTATCCTCTTTTAATCTGGGTTTTGGTTGCTCCAGTTCATGATGTATTACATAGCCATGAAATGTTTCCTGCTTCTGTTAAAACTTAACTTCTTCTTACTAAGCCCAGTATGCTATCCTTCAAATTTCCTCTTCTTTGTCCATTGTTAACTTCAAGACCTGCATGGTGTAGTGTTTGGAGTGTAGTACTCTAGGAGACCAGAATCTAAATCCTCACTCGGCTCATAGAAATTCATTTAGTGACAGTAGGCAAGTCAAACTCTCAGCCACAGAAGAAAATCATGGGAATCTATCCATCCCTCAAACAAATCTGGCCAAGAAAATCCTGTGATAGGTTCACTTTAGGGTTGCCATAAGTTCAGAAATGACTTGAAGGTACACTGAAAGTTTCCAAGATGGTACTGGACACCTAGAATAAAAGGTTTTCTGTGAGATTTTGATATAAATAATACTGGTCTGGAGAAATTTAACTGGCCTCATCATAAAGGATGTTCCAGTCTGGCAGCAAAAGGAAAACATGATAGTAGGGGGATAAAGTATTGAATATGGTGGGAAAAGAAAGGAGGCCAGCTTACTGATTCCCCTTTGTATGGACTTTTATCGCACAGGAAAAATCGGGGGTTTAAACAGTGAAAATCATGCAATTGTGATTAACATTTTCACATGATGTCGTGATTAAAGTGCCATTATCCTGGGAATAGACAGCAACAAATCATTCATGGAGAAATCCGGTGAATGGTTTTTTGTTGTTTATTGCCTGTTTGTTTCTTTAATCATGATGTTTGTGAAAATGTTAATTGCGATGGCATGATTTTCCACGTGGTTTTCGGTGTTTAAACCCTCAATTTTCCCTATGTGATAAAGTTCAAAGTTGGCTCTGTCCTCACTGCAACCAAGCAGTATAAACCAATGGGGAAATCATACAATATCATGCAATCTATCACATTTTCACTTTCCTTTTCAATCAGTTCACAGACCCATCAAGCAGTATTCTAAGAATCCTTTTTCCCTCCCCATCAACTCGGTATCTGCCTACTGCTTCTGTGACATATTACATGGCTTGCAAAAGCTGTTTCCAAGCATTTTCCTCCTTGTATACTCAGATTAAAAGAGAAAGACAGGAACTGTCAATTATATAGTTATGAAACATACTGGTTTTACTGGTTTTCAATAAAACTGATCATATGTTTGGATACTGGAAGCTGAGGTTTAAGATTCAAATTTGCCCAAAGCTACTCAAACAGCAATGAAACTCAAAACCAGATTTCATAAATATACAGTGGGCCCTTGGTATGCACTTGATATCCTGGAACCACCATCCCACCCCCTCCTCCCCATGGATACCAAAATCTATGGATGCTCAAATCCCACTAAATACAATGGCCTAGTAAATTCTTTCCATATAAAATGGCAAAATCAAGATTTGCTATTTGAAATGTCTATTTTTTGAATATTTTCAAGCCGTGGCTGGTTGAATCTGTGGATATGGAAGCTGACTAATAAGGATAAGGACTGGTAAGGGCTGAGTGGTAAGCAGAGCCAGGACGCAAAAATGTTTCACAGTCTAACCACAAAATCTCATCATACAGTCTGCTGGTTTTGCAGTGTCTGTTGTTGTTATTATTATTATTATTATTAACATTTATTTATAAAGCGCTGTAAATTTACACAGCGCTGTACATACAATCTTTTTAATTGGACGGTTCCCTGCCCTCAGGCTTACAATCTAAAAAGAAACAACACAAAAGGAGAAGGGAGTGGTGGTGGGGAAGGGGATGAGGGCCAGCAGTTCTCTACCTCCAAGGCCTGGATCAGGGGAGATGGACTGGAGGGCAGGCTTGGCTTCTTAATGGATGGTTAGTTAAGCTCATACAGTCAATATGGGGAAAAGAGTCCTGGTGTTAGCCTACAACATTCCTGGTGCTCCAACCAAGTCTAAGCTATGAGCATAGGCAACTGAGTGGCTAATAAGACAGAAGTTGTACCTAAGTACAGATGGAAATATGATTGCCATTTGTTGGTAGGGTGAACAGACAAATAATGGCCTACTTATAAACACCTGAAGTAACAAATGGGGTTCACGATCCATATTTTGCTAGTTTCAAAAGATGTTGAAAATGTCCATTTGGTAAAATAACAAATTAAATTAATTTAAAAAGAAAGCTTTTAAATGTGCAAAGTCAGCTCCAGAAAATGTACCACCAACGCTGGAAAGGAGAGGGCACTAGGACTTGACTAACACTTAATATTGAAACCAAATTTTATTGTTTAGCTGTGGTGATTTGGTGATACAAGAACTGGCTAAAATATACCATCAACTTTAGGATAGAATTGTATTCACCAGAAAATAGACTTCCTTCATTCTATTTACATTTCCTCAAGACAGAACTCATTGCCAATCTTTTACCTTCATTTTGTTTGGTAAAAGTATTCCTAGTATAGGCACCTATCAAGAAATCCTGGATGGAGGAAAACACAGGCGCGTTACAGACCGCCGGATTGCGGCGGTCTGCTGCCGCCGCTGCTTACACCATCCGGGAGCCACAGCCTTTAAACGGTGCGGCTCCTGGACGCTGCCGAGAAGGAGCGTGGAAATCGCGCTCCTTCTCAGGCCCCGGAAGAGGTGCCGCAAAGCGCAAGGGGCGCATTTGCGGCATCATTTCTGAGGTGACATGTGCGGATGCAAGGTGTCCAGCACGTAAAGATGGCAGCGCCCGTTTGTATTGGGCACTAGGTCCTCGGCCAACCCCTAGCACGTGACGGGGGCGTATTAAAGGCCCGTTTATAACGCGCCCCAGTCTGCTTAAGACAGTACTACTCAATACCTAGTTTAATCATTAACTTCAAACCTAATCGTCAGATACAACCTTTATACTTTGTACGTCTGGCTGTGTAAGATAAACCTCCCCACCTTGCTTCAGAATTTTTTAATATTGTCTGAAGAGGGTCTGAAGTAACTATATTTTTATAGGGTTAATTACATAAGCCTATGAGTAGGAAGAAGAGGATAAACTTTGTACTGTTGCCCATCCTTGACACACATGGCTGGATGGATAGACAGACAGACATAGATATGCTAGCACAGTTGGCTTTTCTTATACACTGATTTTTTATACACAGATTCAAATATCAAACCTTGATTTTCCAATTTTTATAAGGGACACCATTTTGTTATGTCATTATATTTAATGGGACTTGAGTATCCACGGATTTTGTTATCCACAGGGGATCTTGGAACCAAACCCCAGCGTATAACAAGGGTCCACTGTATTGATATGATGATGGGATGCTTCTGGTGCCCAAAGGATGAGGCAGAAGCACCATAGGTGCAACACATAGATGACATTATATTGGAAATACAGATGGCCACACAAATTATACTGAATCTTACTGTTTTCAGTTCTCTTACTGCATGATGAATTATACTCCGAGTAAGATTTATATAAACTACAAATTGTGTTCACAGACAACACCATATGATTACTGCAGATACTATCTGTTTTGCATTTGTTGAAGTATAGAATTTGGTAAGTTACATACTTATTTATCACATCCTTATCACATGTGGCAAAAATGGTTCTTCACTTCATAGCTAAGAGCTATTGATCATGCTGATCATGCTTTAACTCATATTATCTTCCAGGATCAAGGACATATGTCTGTGAATGACAGTTATGCAGTAACACAATCAGAAGTGGGGCATATCCTGTTTTGGGGCTCCACCTAGACAACTAAGTTTTCTACTGTGAGAACAAAATGTTCTACTAAACAGACTTTTGGTCTGATACAGCAAAGCTGTTCTTATGTTTTTGTCTGTCAAAGGATTTATTATGTTCTATAGTTTTAAGTTTGGTTGTATGCCACCTAGCAGATTTACTCTAAAATGAATTATTAACCAAGAAAAGACGGTCAAGTAAAGAAATCATTTTCTTAACAGTAAATACAAGCTTTTCTTCGTGGTAATGACTCTGGGTTACACTGGATGTCCCTTGTGGTCTCTTCCAACTCTGAGATTCTTTGATTCTTCTTGGGCCATATATTTTCAGGCAAATGACATATAAACCATTTGGCATACTTTTGGCTCTAGTTCCATGATAGTATTCAGATTGCTTCAGCAATAATGTGAAGAATTATATAAATAGGAATATGAGTTTGTTTTTTAACTGTCGTGCTAGTCCCAGCAATCCTGTTACAAAGAAAAATTGAACACTTGAACTATAAGACAATGTGCAGGCACAGAATAGAATGATGTCAGCCAAGTATTTCTTTATTCTTGCATAAACATACAGCTCATATACCACAGTGCTTCATCAGAACAAGAAAATCAACTTCTGTGGTTTTACTCAAACAGGAAATAAGACTTATTTTTCAACACTCAACCAACTCAGTTTTTAAAGGGTGGGAGGGGGAGTTCATTTCCAAAAGTGGACGGAGCATTTTATTTTAGAGGCTTTTTTTTAAAAGAGCCTGTTAAAAGTCAAAGCCTTCTCAGGACTTCCCTGCTTAAACTGACAGATTACTTGTGAGAATTCACTTTCATACCTGTCTGTACATAGTAAGCTTAGCCAAAGTCTGACATCAATACTTGCTTTTTCTTCAGTGTTTGATACTCCATTGAATTTCTGCCCTTGATTACATCCACACAACCAATCACAACAGCAGTGATACAGATGTAGTCTCAAAAGCTACCACTGAACCCTACTGGTCTGTTATGTAAGTCAGCACCAGATGCATCAAGGGAAGTATTGCAATAGTGCCAAGCTATTCTGCTTTGGTCAGGCTTCACCTCAAATACTGTGTCCAGTTCTGGGCACAATTCAAAAAGGATGTTGACAAGCTGAAGTGTGTCCAGAGAAAGGTGATCAAAATGGTGAAGGGTCTGGAAACCATGCCCTATGAGGAGCAACTTAGGGAGCTGGCTGTTTAGCCTTGAGGTGAAGAGGTGATATGATAGGCCTGTTTAAATACCAAACTGAGGATGGAACATGCTTGTTTGTGCTGGTCCAGAAACTATGGGTTTCAATGGGTTCAAACTATAGGAAAAGAGGTTCCGCCTCAACATTAGAAAGGACTTCCTGACAGTAAGTGATTAAAAGTGGAATACACTGCCTCAGAGGGTGGTGGAGTCTCCTTTGGAGGTCTTTAAACAGCAGCTGGATGGACCTCTGTCATTATTTTGATTGTGTATTCCTGCATGGCAAAGGGTTGGACTGGATAGCCCTTGTGGTCTCTTCCAACCAGGTGATTCTATGATCCTTTATAGAAATGCTATACAATGAGTCAACTACCTTTAATCCACGTTAATGTTTTAAAGTGTTGTTTTTTTAAAAAAAATAATTTTACATATGAAGAGATTAAAAGTTTTCCTGGAGCTTTAGTTGTAATAATAATAATAATAATAATAATAATAATAATAATAATAATAATAATAATTTATATATATCCCGCCTCTCCCTATGGATTGAGGCGGGAGAACAACATAAGTATAAAATTACAAGTAGTTAAAATATATAGTCATTGGACATAGGAAAACTTAAAAACACATCAAAAACCTGTACATGTGCAATATCATGTTTAAATCCTCATCAAAGTTACGAGTAGAGTATCATCTTAAGCTGTTATAGCAGGTCAGGGGGATAGGCTCCTGACCTGCTATAATAGGCTCGCCGGAAGAGATCCGTCTTAATTGCCTTCTTGAAGGCATCTAAGGTGGTAATAAGTCGGATCTCCTCCAGCAAGCTATTCCACAGTTTGGGAGCCATCACAGTGAATGCCCTATGAGAAGCAGATCTTAATCTGGTCTTTGGACAATCCAATAGGTTCTTCCCAGTTGTTCTGAGAGTGCGGGGCAGATTGTGTAGGGAGAGGCATTCCTTCAAGTAACTCGGGCCCAAGCCATGTAGGGCTTTAAAGGTGATAACCAACACTTTGTACTGCACCCGGAAACTAATCGGAAGCCAGTGAAGAGATCTTAAGATTGGTGTTATATGGTCAGTCCTAGGTGTACTGGTGACCAATCTGGCTGCCGCGTTTTGTACCAATTGAAGTTTCTGAACTTGATACAAAGGTAGCCCCATGTAGAGCACATTGCAGAAATCTAAACGAGAGATTACTAGCGCAAGTACCACTGCTTCAAGGTCTTTTCAGTCCAGGTAGGGACACAGTTGGCGTATCAACCGAAGTTAGCACCAGGCACTTCTGGCCATCGCATCTACTTGAGATGATAATTGTAGTGATGGATCCAGAAGAACCCCCAAACTGGGGTAACTAAGCCATTAGCAGTGCTTGAAGACAGAATCTAATGTAGCAATGGGACATTGCTGTAAGAGATCTAAGAGTAAGCTCCATTTATATCTCCTACAAACCAGTACAGATGATGGCTGGCATTATATATCACAGTTATGGATTTATAATCTTGAGTTATGGACTCGTCACTGCTTTGCATTCAGTAAGCCTATGAAATCTTACTGTGACAATCAGAAGCAGGACCTATCACAACTCCTTGTCGCAGCCTCACTCACTGGTGGGCCCAGGCTGAAAACATCCTCCTCCTTGTGCTCCAACTAGCAGCTCAACAGACCTCCTTCATATTATTTAGCTGCTGGCTGTTAAGGTGGGGTGGGAGAGTTGGGCCAGGAAACATTGTTTTGTTACACACACATAACTAAGTAGCTGGTGTAAAATATCGGCAAACATCCTTACATGTCATACACAATATCAACTCATCGTTTTAATTGTGGCTTTTATTAAAGATGTTATCCATCTTAAATAAAAATATATAGATGTTTAAAGGGATATTTCTATATAATTTAATGTAGTCCAATCACTGGTTGGCACCACAGAAGAGGAAAAAGAGCCAATTAGCTACAAAACTTAAATGAATATATTGCCTAAAGACAATTTACCAGATGGAGGACAAACAAGATATCAGCTTCATGCCCTGTTTTTGATCCTGGATGTATCTAGCTGGCAACTACTGGAACTATACAGACCCAAATCGCTTAAGGAAATGATTTCCTCAAAATGAAAATGGCTTAGCTTCTAGGCAATTGGCCTAGAACATGTCCTACACCAATGCATGTTGTTATTATTCATTTTTGTTTAATTCTTAGAACTGTGGGCTAAGATCTAAAATGAAGTTAGTAAGGTGACACATATTTATCTTTATGATGAAAAGAGGCCCAACTAATGAAGTAAATTGTTAATATTGAAATGTCATGCATGGAAACAGAAGTGCCTGTGTTCCAGCATGGGGCAGAGGGAAGAGTAAGAACAGCAGGGGCTTTTTAGAAAAAGCTGGGGGCGTTATTACATTACTCAATAGTCTGCAAGACTGAGGTCTATTGTGTAGCTTCCCTCGTCTGTATATATACTCAGCTGGCATGCAATTGTTCTATTTAATAGGACACAGAACGACAATTATATAGGATTTTCCAGACCACCTAACCACTTCCTGAATTGTAACAGAAGAACTACACAAATAATAACATAAGACAGTGCATGGTATTTGGCAGTGCTATCCCATCAAAACATTGAAATAAAATTCTTCTCATTTTGATGGTCTAAAATTCACAAAACTGCTCAGTGTTGCTAGTACTTTTATCGTTCTTCCAGGTTATATTCACTTTGGACATAAATATATAGAAAATGACTGTAAGCAATAAATCTATCTGTTACACAAGATGTCTGTATTCTATTGTTTTATAGTTCTCCTTTCTAGCTGGCCAAGAATAAATCATTAGCTATGTTATAGCAAGTTCCCACCAGTTCAGCATTCTGGCCCTTACTTAGCTGTGCACTGAGGCAAGAAAAAATCCCTTACAAAAGCACAAAGAGTTCTCTTCCCATCAATCTATAGAAACAAGCTCACAGATGCTCCATTATACATTTCCCACTGATCTTTGTCATCCAGTAGAGTTTGATTTGTAGAGGAAAGGCGAGGAGGCTCGAACAAAAGAGGCAGCCATTGTATTTATGTTTCAGTTGTCAAATTTGCAAACTTACTGTTAGACACAGTTTTAATGTTGTTTAGCTCATTGTCTCCCACCATAACACAAATAAGCTTTGTTCTCACTAACACAACATAAGGGTATGGCTAAATGACTGAATGTGAGAGAAAAAAGAGAAAAAATAGTATTTTCAAGTCTTCACTTTATTTAAGCCTTATAAATAGTAACAAGAGATTGGCGAGTTTTGAGGCTCAATTCACAGCCCAGTCCCAAGCATTTACTTGGAATTAAGTCCCACTAAGTTCAATGGAACATACTTCCTTGCAAATTCAGATCAGGATTACAGTTTATAGTTGCAGGTCCTGAAGCAGGCTCTGAGTCACACCACAGAACTCCAATCTAAAGAGCATAAGTGGAAGAGGCACGCCTGTGTCCTTTCACATTCAGACAGGGTGCTTTTCAGACACCCTGCAAGATCCATTCTTTCTGCATCTAAAACACAGGTAAACTGTAGTCACGGTCATGACAGATGCTGCGATTTTCTAGGAAACTGCTGATCCTCTGTAAGCTCTCTATTCATTTATACTGAAAAGAAAAAAAATCTGAGTTAATTTTTTAAAACTAATTTACAATCAAGTGCAATATATTCAAGATTTTTACTGGACAGGATAGGTGGTGAGCCTGGAAAAGTTGATGCTCCAATTCAGTTTAAGTCAACAATTAGTTTTAAAGATTTTAACCACATTAAGAAATCCAAGCAAAACATAGCATCCTGTGTATACTTTTCCCTATAACCTCTTCTGGTTAAAACCAGGGCTAAAAATTGCTTGATGCTCCAGCTTTCATAAGAGTAGCAGTATAATGGTCAAAATGTACCAGAAAAAAAAAATCTTCACGTGCCAGCAACATGGAATTATGATGGTGCAGCTGAACCTAAGAGGTTGATATGGTTAAACATTATTAGGCAGATAACTTTACAGATACTACTGCAAGCATTTAAATAATGAAATACTGCAGCTTCCTTAAGTTACAAAATGTAACTATATAACTGTACATTTGCCTAATGTAGGACATTCTTTGTCCATGATGGCTACTATTAAATCTAGAAAGATTTCCTGATTCCTAAGCAGGCTCCTGGACCTGAGGGATGATTTTCAACCTATCACTTTTTCAGCCAATTTTCTCTAGATATACATCTATGTCATGGGGCCATCCTTTAAGCAGCAGGTGAAAACTAGGGGTATATCTAGTCTGATTCCTACATAAACTTATGGGGATAGGAGCAGTGGCAGAGGAATCCTGCACAGAGAAGGAAAGGTTTCAGTAGGAATTAGATCCATTCCTTAGGGCAGTGGGTGATGAACACAAGCCTCCCAGCATCTGTTCTAAGCAGTAGTCTCATAGTAAGAGATGAAAGGGACTGCAGTGCAACAACACCTGGAGGCCCACAAGTGGTCTTCTTCCTTTCCAGTGTTTCTACATATACTGAACCAAATGCAAGAACTTCTTTCTATTTCTTTACATATGTGAAAAGGCATGAACACATTATGTTCACAGAAACAAGACTAGCTCAGTTTTGTTCAATTCCTATATTAAAGAACACAGTGATATCAAGAATGAATCTATCAACATAAAGTAAAAAAAAGCATAGTGATGCAAATATGTCTGTGGTAAAGAATGCAAAATTAGAATATACTCAAAATACAGCTTTACTTTTCCAAATGTACTCTAGTACTTGCTGCTAGTGCTTTGGATGGATCAAAATAATTGCTCTGTCCACAGGAATTCACAACTAAGATATTTTAGTTTCCCCAAGTCTTTTTTTTTTTAATGTTGCCTTTACTTTAGGTGCTGACTTAAACATCAGAGGGTACATCATTTCCACACTGCTGATTTTGCAGATGGGTAAAATATACACAGCTTCTTTATAAATGGTAATGAAACACTTTAATAACTTTGAAAACTTTTGCCCTGCCTCCCACTGAAAATTGTACTGGAAACACAGTGACTGTTCTTGATTTGCCAAGGAGGGAATAGGATGACCCCTGTAGACTGATCGTCCAAAAAATGGCAAAAGTGGCTGCCACTGTCACTGGACAACCTATTCTTTGCCTCTATTTTCCAGACAACTAGGAATGTGGAACTGGTATTCAGCTGCCTCATATCTTTAACTCCCCAAATATCTCTGGTTTCATGTGAAACCAAAGATTTCTTAGGCATAAAGAAGGTGGACAGATGGAAGTCAGTATTATGTTCTGAGAAATTCCTGGCTGCCCTGGGGGAAGAAAAGAGAGGGGGAAACAGACCTCACTGTTCTTGATGTGGAGCAGTATATTGTGCCCATTACTGGGGTAGAAGCAGGACAACTAGAGAACATGGAGTGACCTGACAGTGTGGAAGAAAGAAACCCGGAAAGCAGGATATAATGGCAATGAAGAACAATGGAAGGGTGACCTGGCTGGTGCAGAGGTGCAGAGAGCTGTAGTAGTTTACCTTTCTGCTATATAGAGGTTAATGAGAATCATACATATTTTGCAAATGAGTTATCCATTATTCTGTGATGGCACCCTTGATATTTTCTCAAAAGTTTGTAGACCTTCTAACAGTAAAGGAGTTTGAGGAAAATACGTTTTTTCACCCCGTCCCTTTTTATCTCAAAAGGCTTTGAGAGAGTCAAACATTGAAATATTCAATAGTTTAGAAGTGACATCTCATTACCCGAGGCTCCAGTGGGCAATTGTGCCTTTTCCGGATCTTAAACATTGTATTTAAAAGGAAGAAGAAAAAATACAAAACTTTATAATCAGACCATTTACCCATTTTGACAAATACAGTCTTCTATAATTGGCATCAGCTCTCCAAGATCTCTCTCTCTCTCTCTCCTATCCAAAATATTTTGGATTGGAAATGCCAGGCACTGCGAAGCATGATTTCTACCAGTGCACTTATGCAGGTAGGCAGAAAATGTGAACTGATGCTCTAGAGATAAAACACCAGAATGATTTATACTTTGTGCTCCTATTTAAAAAGATATGCTTTTACAGAGTTAGAACTTTTTACTGAGTTAGAACAGTAAGTTTTTAAAAGCATTTATTGCCCTTGTTAAAATATTAAACATCTCACCATACCTTTGGAATGGTCAGGAGAGATAACAAATGTAATAAAACACAGTTAATGACTTTAAAAATGGCAGTACAAAATGTGTTTTGTTCTATTTGAATAACTGTGTCTCTAAAATCCCCCAAAAGGGAGGAGATGGGAGAACAAATCTATTTTTAATTGAACAATATATATGCAGTTGTTAAGTGAACTTTCTTTCTTACATATATATTGTTCTATAGCCAAAGAGTATATATGAAACTCTCCTATAACCAGGTCAGACATTAGGCTAGTTTCAGGGCTACTTAAAACATTTTCCTCTTCATGTGGAGCAGTAAATTGCGCCCATTACTCCCAAAAGTCAGACTCAAGGCCCACTGAAAGTCAGACCCCCAAAAATCACTCAAAGTATCCAAAGCCCACTGAATTATTTTGGTAATGACACAGGAAGCATCATCTGCTTATTGTGTTAAACAAATACAGAAAAACTATAAACAAACTACGATTAATCTTAATGATGATTAGTGGAATCAAGCTAATATCAAATAAAGCTGACTAATTTCTATTAACCAAGGTTAAGATTTAAACTAATTTTAAGTTCAGGAGGATAGGAAAGACAGGTTGCATGCCTGTAACTGTAGTTCTTTGAGTGGTCATCTGTGCACTCACACAAATGGGTTATCTTGCACCTGTGCAGTGCCTCTTTTGGAGTGTTCTGCAGCATTCTAGACCTCCAGCAGCCATATAAAAGGAGCTTCCAAGCAAAACCTGCCAGTTCCATAGGCCACTGATAAAGCCATCCATGTGAACCACCAAGACAAGACAAGGACAGGATGGGTAAGGTTGTGTGAGTTCATAGATGACCACTCAAAAAATGACAGTAACAGATATGCAACCTGTCCTCCATCTTTGTGATCTCTGTGACTCACAAAAATGGGAGACTAGCAAGCTACAAGAAGTAGGAGATGGATGTATCAGTGCAAACAACCAAAATTTACTGAAAACACATAGTCATCAATCATAACCACAACAAGTGCTGCTTCAATGTGTCATACAAGAAGGTTGTTGATGACGCATAGGCTGTTGTGTTTTCAAGGCCTGCTCACATAGAAGAGCTTTAAGGTTGAACTCTTTGTTGCATCTGGCTTGTAGTGTTAAAACTGCACCTGAGGCAACAATATGGGAATCGCCCGAACACTGAAGGCATCTCAAATGCTCATCTCAGCTTGGAATCTTAGTTCTATATTCAATGCACTTCTTAACAGAAGCCAGTAGTTTTGAGAAAGCCCCAAGGGCTAGTGTGGCTAGACAGCCAAAACCAGTGATCAAGCCTCAGAAGATGTCTTCCAACTTGAGTGAATGTTCCTGTTCATGATGAGATAGCTACAGTGGTGGATGAAAAGCAGTTGGCAGATTTTGACTGGAAGTCCCATATATATATAGTTGTTGAAGTTGGGCAGGGCTACCACCAAAACTCTTTAGTATGTTACACAATGCTCCAAAAAAGGCACTGTGCAGAGGCACAGGATAACCCATTTGTATAAGTCACAGAGACCACAACGAACATGTAATGCCTTTCTTTATTCACTACCACTTGTTTTCCTCACAAGAAGAACAAGGTTTTTAAAATTATTGCCTTGAACAATAATGGTAATTTTTGACATAAGAGAGAGCATTACTTAAGCTTACCTTTTAAAATAAGAAACAGTGGAGAATCCTATTTTATTGCTTTTTCTTCTTGTACTTTCACCATTTTGTCACGCTCTGCATCAGCCTTAAAGACATACAGATTAACATTACATGGGCACAAAAGCCAGACAACTTAACAAGCACAGAAATTCTTCCAAAACTATTTGTATGCCCAAAATAACAAATACAGTCAGACCTTGGTTTCCTCGGGGGACTTGTTCCATACCCCAACCCACAGATATGAAAAAATGCAGAACTAATGGCAGCACAACGTGTGTGCAGACTCTAGTGCAGCCACATGCACAAACCACCATCGGGGACAATGAAGTTTGCCATCCACGGATAATGAGGCCCAGCTGTATGTCATTTTGGATTTTCAGAAAAATAATTGCCATATGTTGCAAAGAGACTGACTCAAATTTCTTAGCCTAATCTTTGGACAAAAGAGCTCTGTCTTGAGTGATTTAATAAGATAATTTGAATGAATAAGATACGTGGAAAAGAAAGCAAGATAGGTTTGCTCAGGACAAGTTACACTATTTAGGGGAAATAGTTCATTTTTATTTATTAAATATTTACAGTATATTCCACCCTATATTGGCAAGAAACAAATAACCTAATAAACAAGTAGATACAGTTCCATTATGTTTTACAGTACTCAAAACAGATCTCTTCCGGTGGGCTTATCCACTGAATTCCATATAAAAAGGTTATGACGACTGCTCTTCCTTGACTCTGATAGTTGGCTAATGGATGAATTGTAATTTTTGGAGAATAGGAATTCTTGGTAAATTCAGTGTTAGTATTTTATTGTTGTATTGATTGTAAATTGTACTAAGTGTCTTTTAAGGTTGTAATCCCGCCTCAATCCATGGGAGAGGCAGGAGGTATAAATAAACTATATTATTATTATTATTATTATTATTATTATTATTATTATTATTATTCTCAGAAACTACCTTGCCCTTAGTAGGCACTTCCTCCATTGCAGCTGCCACTGCTGTGGTCTTGGAAAGAGACTGGACATCACAGTCTCCAGCATCTACCATCTCCTTTTTCCTTGTGGGTTGTGTCTTTTTAGATTGTAAGCCTCAGGGCAGGGTACTGTCAAATTAACAACTGTAACTAGCTCATGTAAAATGCCATGTACACTTATAGTGTTATATAAATGATAATGATAATGATAATAGCAATGTAAAAGAAAAATAAATAAAATAAAGACATATTAAACAATTTGACAAGTTAAAACAGCATAAAGAGTTAAACCCATTAAAACCATGCATATGCACATCTGAAACGTAAATAGAAGCCAATGACTTTAATAAAAAGCCATGTGTTGACCTTCCTCCAGAAAAGAAACCAACTGGTGTCAATTGGACCTCTAAAAAAGAGTATCCCACAAATCAGGCAGCACAGCAGAGAAAACCCACTCCCATTCCTCCTGCAACATATTGCTTCAACTGGTGAGTCACAGAGTAGGGCCCATCCAGCAGATCTCTCCCCTTGGGCAGACATATATATATGAAGAAGTATTGCTTTATGTATGGAGGTTCCAACTCACTGATATAATTTTTAGGATTATATATGCATTTAGGATTGATTCTGATTGTTTTTCTTAGGTACTTTTCATTTAAGAGTCACGTATTTATTATTCTGAATGACTGCTTAACCAATCTGATTAGCCAACATGTTACTCATTGAGAACAACACCTGAATAATGACTCACAAAAAGTTCAGCCTTTGACATGGTTTCTTACCTCTCTATCTTCATATGACTTAATGACTTTCACTTTAGAACAAAACATAGTTCCACATTACATCAAAACTCAGGAAAGAATGGTTTGTTCTTACCAAGATCTGAAATTGTGGTTTGAACTGGCTTGTTAAACTAACTGTGTTAAAAACAATCCATAGCCTTCTGAATTACAGCAGGAAAGAGAAAACTTTTATCTTCTCCTTCAGAGGAAAAAGAGTGAGATGGTAGGCACAAGCTCAAAGCTCACTGTCACTTATTTCTGATCACACCATGCTTTTAACCAGTTTTCCTACACCTTAGACTACAAGAAACATAATCCCTACTCAGCACAATCAATGAACATACTAAATGGAGATAATGGGGATTGCAGTCCCTCATCATTGGAAACCAATAGGTTAGAGATTGCTATTTCAGGCAGCTGTATGATGTTGTTGCTACTAAAAAAATTTGTCAGCTAGAAGAAATGACTAACTAAAGTAGGAAAGCTCGACACCTATTAAAAAAACCCTAGAAAACTTCTGTCTTTCAGAACATTCTAGTGACTGCAGCACTTCCCACTATCTAGAACAAATTACACTGTCAAAAAAAAGTCTTAACAAGGTTTTATATTACTTCCAATGGGTGTGTTTTATTTAAGTACTGTACACATTTTCTGATATTAACTGGCTTTCTGCAGGCATCAATATTTGCTGTGGAGACTTTACCCTCATGTGCAATAATTGCTTCAAAAACTATGTGGTTATCCTTATGTCACCCCTAGGGTTGCCATAACCTGGCGGCCCCCGTGCCATTCACGGTTTCAGGGGGCCCCTCCCGGTCCCGGTCCGGTTTGGGCCCCCACTCGTGCCTTGTTCCCGGTTTGGGGGCCCGCTCCGGCCATTGCCGCTGCCGCTAATGCGGTTGCTGCGGCGCCAACCCACCTCCTCCTCCGGCTCCGCCTTCCTCCTCTTCCTCGGCGGGCGGCAGAAGCGCCGCCGCCACCGCGCCCCCACTGGGAGGGCTTGCGCGCCGCCCAGGCCTCAGCAGGGGCCAGTGGCAGCGCGCGTGCCTGCCCCATTCCCTCCGCCTGCACGCGCGCCTGCCCCACTTTCCTCCCCTCCCCACACGCATGCCTGCCTCACTTTCCTCCCCCCGCGCACATGCGCCTGCCCTGGTTCCCTCCGCGCGCACGCGCGCCTGCCCTGCTTGCCTCCGCGCGCGCACGCGCCAGTCATCAAAAGGACGAGGAGGGGGGAGAGGAAGAGGAGGAGGAGGAAGGAGCCGGAGGAAGGGTGCCTGAAGGCCAGGGCAGAATTGGGCCAGAGAAGGAGGAGGAGGAGGAGGAGAGCTGAGTCAGTGGCCATTAGGTCTGCCTTGGTATTTTGGTTTTTTTAATTATTTTTAAAAATATAAAATACTTATTTTATTTATTTTTTTAATTTTTATTATTGCTTGTTTTTATTTTATTTTATTAATTTTTATTATTGCTTGTTTTTATTTTATTTCATTAATTTTTATTATTGCTTTTTTATTTTATTTCATTAATTTTTATTATTGCTTGTTTTTATTTTATTTCATTAATTTTTATTATTGCTTGTTTTTGTTTTATTTCATT
>NC_056524.1:84091161-84097820 GCF_019175285.1 Sceloporus undulatus | reverse complement strand
TTTATTTCATTAATTTTTATTATTGCTTGTTTTTGTTTTATTTCATTAATTTTTATTATTGCTTGTTTTATTTTATTTTATTAATTTTTATTATTGCTTGTTTTGTTTTATTTTATTAATTTTTATTATTGCTTGTTTTATTTTATTTTTTTTAATTTTTATTATTGCTTGTTTTTATTTCATTAATTTTTATTATTGCTTGTTTTTGTTTTATTTTATTAATTTTATTATTGCTTGTTTTTGTTTTATTTTATTAATTTTTATTACTGCTTGTTTTTCATTTTATTACATTAATTTTTATTATTAAATATTTACACCCCTGCCTTGTTTTTTATTTATTTTTTCATTATTTTTTATTATTAAATATATGCAAGTGCATTTTCTGTGTATTTATGGCACTTTGAATGCTAACAAATCTGCCTTTCTTGCACAATTATAGTGATGATGATGATGATGATGATGATGATGATGATGATGATGATGATGGTGGTGATGGTGATATTGATATCAACAAGCCTCTGAGGCACGGCCAATGTAACTTGCTGTGATTTTTACAAACTCATGCGCAGTGAAGAAAAACCACAGTCCCTTGACCAAGTACACACTTCTGAGAAGTAAAGTTGAACCCGAGGGCAAATACATTTCTGCCATCTGTCTAAGAATAATGCCAAAATGTCCTCCATTTTGATCATGCCTAAAAACATGCATTTATATTAACATTTTTTAAAAAAAAACTCAATTTTTTGTGCGTCCTCCATTTTTATAAAAATGTGTCCTACATTTGAAAATGTTGCCCTACATTTGTCCTAGTTTGGAGGTCCTCACTTATGGCAACCCTAGTCACCCCATCTGGAACATCTCAGAATTTAATATGTGTGGTTCCTTAGTCTACCTCTACCCCCTGTAAAAACATGATTTCCCCCCTACAAATTCACTGTATTCATTGCATTTGAAGCATATATGTATTGTATTAGTTATAATTCACAAGGGCACAGAAGTTCTATGTCAATAGATAAATTTGAAGAGCAGATAGGCACACACCAGATAGGTGGGGAACCACTTGGGCCCCAGATGTCACATGCAAAGTGAGCTGATATGTAAATAGCTGCATGGCCCATCCACAAAGGACTGGGAAGGTTAAAAAGTGGGAGGTTAAAATCTCCTTATCAACAGTATCCTCATTAAAACCAATGTTTCTCTGTAGCTGTTAATCTTTGGACTCCCTAGTATATAGTATCTGCATTCTTTTACAAAGTCTGAAGTTCCCTTGTTTATTGTACAGGATTACTGATATTTGACATATGGGCGGGTTACAAACCGCCACTTGGGACGTCCTCAGGACGTCCCAGTTTAAAAAGGGGGCGTCTCTTCCAGATGCCCCTCTTCCTGTTACGGACTCTGTCCGTAACAAATGGCGGCGGCCGTTCCACACGGCCGCCTCCATCTTGACGTAATGGATGCTGTGCGTCCGCATGTCACGCGGCGTCATGAGCGCGCCGCCAGATGAAGCTCCATTTTGGAGCTTCTTTTTTGCTCCGTAAGGGAGCCACGCGGTTTGGCTGCGGCGGCTCCCTTGCGGAGCAAACAGCAGCACCGGGAGACCGCCGCAAAGCGGCGGTTTGTAACGCCTCATGATGACCTTAAAGTGATATAGTACAACTTAAAGAAACATGGGAAGAATGAGAACTTCACTTCTGCATCCGAGGGGGGCATGGGAGTGGTATGGATGGAAACCAATCTTTCAGTGGAACCTGTTCAGCTGGTAGATGGTTAATACTAGATACAATCCATTAAAATGGAAGATTAACAATAGTTATCAACACACTGTACAGAGAGTTCAACTGACCTATCACAGTACATCTATTTTTAGTAAGTTCAGTTAAAAGCAGCAGTAACATATTACTTGAATTTCCAATCTTCTGAAATAGAATATCATTTCTAGTAATTTGTTCTCTTCCGCAGTTATGAGGATTTGAATTAGGAACAGCAGAATGGCACTTGAAATTGATTTGACATCTTTTGCACAGCTGTTGCACACTAAAATCATGAAACAATGTAAGACATTCCAAATCAGAACAAGAACTACAACAAAGGGGCCTTGCAAAAACTTATGCCATACCTTGTCGCTTGTTTTTGCAGATTTTTTCTTTTTGGGGGTATCTTTCCAGAGAGATTCTATATTTATGTATGCCTGTAGACTCCAATTGTACAGTTGGGAACCAGTTACCTTTCAAAAGCCAGAGATTCAATAAAGTCAGCCATGTTTCTGGATTATTTTAACAGTCATGTTTCTAACATTTTAAATTTATCTTAGGCTTTATGAGCTTTTAACTGAGAAAGTTTATCAGGATTGCTAGTTGAGTCACTTATACTGTATTTAGCAATAAGCTGCTACAACAAAATTAACCCTTCTAAATGAATACGAGGAACATTATACATTAGCCAGTAAAACATTAAATCAGTTATACCAATAGGATACCTGTACAGCTGAACTACTCTCAAAATGTTTCCCTTAAAGTTCTGTTGCCAGAAAACAAAGGACAACCCATAAATGGAATTTTGATTTCTAATATCAGTTTTATATGTAATTATATATGTAAGGACAGAAAATGGGTAAAAAATGTCTCTCTCAGTTTATCATCTAACAGGCATATAACACAAATAATGAAAACATCTTCGGCTTGACCAGTACCACTATCAGAGTTACTTTATTAAATATTTATATGTGTCAATAATAATGACAGTAACAGAACATGAGGTAGACCAGGTAGAACAAAAAATAAAATCCAACACAAAGCAAACAAAATATGCTCTGAAACATGCTGTCAAATGACACTATTTTTAAATGGTAATTGATGTACTACATTTAACTATTCAAATTATCACAAAAATAATAGAGCTGAATGCTGTAGACAAAGCCAACAGTCTTGCCACCAAAACTTTCCTACACTTCTGTCACTGTCAGGGTTACTTTTATTTCAGATTCTTTTCCATTTTAATTTAAAGCATCTCTAAATTCTGATACTACTTTCAATTATTCCCAAGACTCTGCATTACAAATTCTTTCCTCCTTCACCCCTTCCCTGATCACACAACCTCTTTCTTACTAGCCTTTCCTGCAATGTATGCTGTTGTTCACTTTTACTACAACTACAAAACACGTTTTAGAGCCATGCCATTCCACTGATTTTGGTCTTGATTCTAATATAGGATAACTAAAGGAAATTCATGGAGGAAAGTCAGCCCTCTCCCTCAACAATCCTCTACCTCAGAAGGCTCAAGAAGGACCCTAGAGAGGTTTTGTCAGGGTCTGAAGATGGGGGAAGTGGTGGAAACATTACTTCTGTGGATTCTTGTAAGTTATCTTTGCAATCAAGTCAATAAAAAAGCATCACAGCCTTACATGAGTATAGATAAATATTCACTAAAAGATAATTAAAAGAAGCACACAGTGGCTTTAGAAAATAAGATAAAAATTAGTCCTTCATAAGAAAGTTGAAAGATACAGGTAAATCTAAAAAGAGCAGCGCAAAACATCAGCTGCAAAAGCTGATATGCAGCCACCCCAATTAATCATTAATGAGACTATACGACGCCAGACTGTAAACAACTTGTGCTTCATCTGTACATAATGTCTTTGCATTTCAATTACTTTCAGTGCTCAATCAATAAAGCACTTTGTTTTATGGTTCAGCAATTAATGTGTCGGAATGCATTGTGCTATTACAGAGAATACTCAGGTAGCATGTGGTTCAGCCATAAATATATGTGGGGGAGTTGCAACTGGTTACTTAGAAACAGATGGCCCTGAAGGGGCAGGCTCGAAGCTGCCCCTTCTGAAGATGGATAGGGGCCATGGCAGCCACATGCTGAGACCCCAATCTGTCTTGAAGCCATCAAAAAAAGAGCGGTAAAGATCTGCTCCTTTTTCAGCAGGCAAAAAGTTGGCTTTTCCTGCCCTGCTGTGGTTCAAAGCCGGCTGCAAGCCACTCTGGCGGTGGACAGTGTCTAAAAGCCACACCTCTGGAGCGTTTTGAGGCTGGCCATATCTGGGTGGCTGCATGGCTTCCAAGTGGCTTCAGGGCATCATCAGAGCATGTAGCATGTAAACGCAGTACTCTGATGACATCCTAAAGGTATCTTTTATGGGCTGTCTGTTCTGGCACCTAGTTTAGGAAGCAAACATACAATTTCAACAGGCATTTCGGAGTTTTTTGAGCACTATACTATAGGTTAAAACAAAGAAACATAAAACGTGTAATAAGAACAAATACTTGTTTTTATACTATCAGACATGCTTTCAGACATGATAGCAAATACTGAGCAGACTGTTTTTTTCCTATCATGTCAGAAAGCATGATAGTATAAAAACATCTGCTGAGCAGGATGCTCTCAAGAACAGCTATTTCTTCAAAATTAGCTATGGTAAGGAAGATAAACCTCACAGTCTCATTTGACAAGCAAGCAAGCACATGAATAAGGCAGAACTCAATCTTGAAAGGAAATTCAGAGAACAACTACATAATTGTGCAGTGTGGTACCATAAACACAGGATTTAAGGAAGAGACAGATGAACTTTAAATATGAGAAAACAGCCCACGCAGGCTTTTCATATTGTAAACTTCACAGATAATTCAAAGAACACTCATTTACAAAAACGTAAAGCCTATCTCACTGACATTTTGACACAATAGCAGAAAACAACTGACGTATTGTATATACTTGTTTATAAGTCAAAGAATTTATGCCAAAAAACTGACCCCAAAATCCTGGCTCAATTTACATACAGGTCAATATGGTGATAGTGCTCTGAAAGGCAGCTCTTATGGGTTTCTCTCCTGTGGTGGGGATAGCGGAGGGTGTCTTTTAAAAAGAGCCCTCTTCACTCCCTCTGCCTTGGCATTGAACTCCGAAAGAGCTGCTGCTCAGGCAGGGAGACTGAAAGGGCAATCTGTGTTTCTCTGAAAGCAAAAGTTAATAATAATAATAATAATAATAATAATAATAATAATGTGCCAACCATCCCCCACACCCCACTCTTGCTATCTGGCAGTGAACCTCATAAAACTTGCTGCTGAGGCAGGCGGGGCGGGGGGGCGGGCAAAATGGGACTGATGCTTCTTGATAATAAAAGAAGTGCCAATCACGTCTTTCCACTCTCTCAGTCTTATTAGTGAACGGGAACAGGCACTTCTTTTACTGTAAAAGAACACTATCCTCCATTCTACTTTCTCTGCCTCAACAGTGAACTTTGGAAGAGTTGCTGCTGCTAAGCAGACAGAATGGCAAGGCTGGTGCTTCTTTTACAGTAGACTCTTCCTGGGTGGACCTTTCACCATCTGCCCACTCAAGGTTGTCTGCAACTGGCCCTCTTGCCATCTCCTCCTTCTCTCCACCCTTGAGGAGACAAGCAGGCATGCTGTAGACAACTGAGGGGAGGTGGATGGTGAAGATTCTGTCCTGTGAGAGCCTACTATAAAAATACTCTTCTTGGCTTCTCTGCTCCTTGGTATGATTTTGCCAGCACAGTAGAGAAGCGACCTCTGTACATGGCAGTGGGGAAACACTAAAGGGCCACTGTGGATCTGAGGAGTCTCAAAGTTTCACCCTTGACTTATCCAATTTTGAACCCCAAACAAGGCAACTTACACATGAGATTTAATTATAGTTAAGTATATACAGTAGATCAGCCTATATTGTGGCATTCTGGCAATCCAGCTTAGGCTATTAATGTAAACTACTTGCAAGAAAAAAGATGTAAGAAAAGCAGACCAGAGCTTTTCCTACATTAAAAGTGACATAAAAAGGTATACAAATAGGAAGAAAGTATTATCAACCCATAGGCACTAACCTTGCCAATAGCAATGGCCTGCTGTGGATAGTAGAGAGAGGCACAAATCCCTATGAAGCTTACTGGATACACAAACCTCTTGACTTTGGAACCTGTTTCACAGAAAATACATTACTTTTCACAGTGTCAGCATCATTTATTTGAAACTGCTGTACTAAATAAGGTAGTCCATGTATTCTTTGGCCAGACTGAGCTATGCACATTTACATATAGTAATTCATCATAGAAATTATTCTGAGAGTTGATTGGGATGGAATGGCTAAACAATGGGACTCAATCAAGTAAAATGGGTGGGTGGTGAGGATTTTAAGAGCAGTATAACAAATAATAATACTATGGTAAACACAAGGGCGCTCCAGCCTGATTTCTGAACCTCTAGAAGATCCTGTCTACATGATTCCAAACTGTTCTCTGAAATTATTAAGATGAGGGTCATGATTTTTTTAAAAAGTGAAACCAAAGTGTGCCAGTAGCAAAAGAAAGTTACCAACTTCTTTGTGAGAAGGAAAATAATATGGATCCATACAGCTATTGCTCATTAGCTTTCAAAACGTAGCAATCTGAGTAAGAATTAAAGATCTTCAAGCACTATTTTATTTAGTAACTTCCAGGGATGTGACCTACATGTTCAACATAATAATATAATAAAACTGATCTAATTCCCCCCACCCACCCCCATGTGACAGGCATGAAGCAAGAGTTCCTCAGGAACAAGTCCTTCCCAAGAATTTATCATCTTTTCCTAGCTATAGTCTGGTTGTAATCCCGCTTCGATCCACTGGGAGAAGCGGGAAAATACAAATAAACT
>NC_056524.1:84089160-84091151 GCF_019175285.1 Sceloporus undulatus | reverse complement strand
TTATTATTATTATTATTATTATTATTATTATTATTATTATTATTATTATTGCCTCACTGGAGGAGTAAATTCAGATGTGGTAAAATATTGCATACCTCTAGCCAGGAACAATCCAATAACACCAGCAAAACCTATGACACCAAGCCTCGGGTAAAATCCTGGAGGTGGGTTTTTGAGTAGGTCATATCCTTCTAAAATAAAAGTAAACCACAGGACATTGCACAAATGCATGCAGGAAATATCTACCATAATATCACCAAAAAGTATTACAGTATTTGTATTTCTCTTTCTTACTTAATTTTTTTAATGTCCTACTTTTTCTCCAAGGAGATCAAGGTAGTGTAAGCAATTCTAACCTATATTTTGTCCTCACAGTCCATCTCATGAGGTAGGTCAGTCAGAGAGGTAGTGACTAGCCCACCATTGTCCATGACCACAACAAGCAAGTGGAGATTTGAGCCAGAATCTTTATGTGCTTGTTGTTGTTGTCAACTGCCCTCAAGTCAGCACCGACTTGTAGCAACCCTGTGGTCTCCTAGCTCCCTATCCTCCACTGCTCTGTTTAGGCCCTGTAAATTCAGACCCATAACCTCCCTGATTGAGTCTATCCATCTGGCATGTAGTGTTCTCTTTTTTTTTTACTGTCCTCTACCTTCCTTAGCATTACAGTTATCCCTTGGTATTTGCTGCTTGCAGACACCAACCCCGATATAACAAATAATGATACCAGATTCTGTGCAGCTGCAGTTAAAATCGGTCAGGCAATGACCTCCACAGTAAGCTAGTACCAATCTTGCCCTGCCACACTGGATTTTTTAAAAAGATACTTTAAATACTGTTTTTAACCTGTATTTTACCTTATTTTTACCTTGCTTTTACCTTCTTTTATTCTGCATCCCCTTTTTACCTATGCTGGTCTATGACCATAATAAAGTGACTTGACTTGGTTCAAATAGATATTTTATCTTTCTGTTTCACTTTGTTTTGAGTCTAATATGCTTCAATAAATCCCAATGCACTGCAGGAAATGAATATGTCATAAATAATTGGCACTTCATCCCTTTCTATACTACATCAGATACATCTCAGAGACTGGAATTCACAAAAGATTATACAGTACCAGAAATTTCTTTTTCACAATTAATCTCAATGGTACTATGGATTTTTAACAGTAGATTTATGTATTTTATAATACACAATTCAAGTATAATACCGTACTATTATAGACTATAAAATAACAAAACAGGCTGTCATATTTACTATCCGGGTTAAACTATGTTTTGGGTGTTTAGAATCCTTAATCCCTTTCCCCTGCACCATTAGGCAGGTTACATCCCTGTTCAAAATGAAGCTTTATGAAACTGATCACCAGTTGATGATATACAGTATTCTTTGACTTGAACGCATAGATACAATCTAGTTGTTTGACTGGGCCAAGTATATTAAATGGTACCCACATGACACTTTTATGATTCAAAATTTATGTAATCCTCCACTGTTATTTTAAGACAGGCATATGATTGCAGTTATAATTGTAAAACAATGGTCGCAAACGTAAAGCAGAACGTTCAGTAGAATTGTAAAGCAGACTACAAAACACTGATCTTACCTCTACCATATTCAGCTGCCATTTCTACTTTGGGCTTGGCTTTACCAGAAAAATCCTAAAGCAAAGGAGTAAAAGGTAAAACAGCTATTCATTCCTGTGTTGTAAGCACTTAACATTACAGTCGACCCTCTGTTTTTGTCGGGGATCTGTTCTGGACCACCCCCCACGAAAATAGAGACTTGCATGTATTCAAGTCCCATAGGCTTGAATGGGGTGTACTCCCACACCTAGGGTTGCCATAATTCTGGACCTCCAAACTGGGACAAATGTAGGACAAAAGTAGGACAAAATTTTCAAATGTAGGACACATTTTCGGAGGCAGACAGGCAGGGGTTTGGGGCTTCGCTTCAGCCGTCCTCCAAGCCTGGAGGACTCCGCGATC
>NC_056524.1:83983867-84089150 GCF_019175285.1 Sceloporus undulatus | reverse complement strand
GCGGAGGAGCCCCCAGGGCATGGCTAGGGCTTGGGAGATAGCCGTCCTCCAAGCCCCAGCCAAGCCTGGAGGACTCCACGATTGCGGAGGAGCCCCCAGGGCATGGCTAGGGCTTGGGAGATAGCCGTCCTCCAAGCCCCAGCCAAGCCTGGAGGACTCCGCGATTGCGGAGGAGCCCCCAGGGCATGGCTAGGGCTTGGGAGATAGCCGTCCTCCAAGCCCCAGCCAAGCCTGGAGGACTCGCTGGGGGGGGAGTCCCAGGGGCGGGGCCAAACCGGGGCGGGACCGTGCGGACCCGCCCCAAATCGGGAAAGTCCTGCCCCCAGGCGGGATATGGGAAGCCTACCCACACCCCATTGGGGTTAACGGAGGTCACCCCTCTGTGTATAAGCAAGAACACGGATCTCAAGTCCATGAGAAAGGAAAAGTGACTGTACATTTACTTCCAATCTAATTAAATAGAACTTTTGCAGATATTAAGTCAATGTATAGTATAATTAAGGGGCAGAACTGCTAACTACACACTGGCTCCAGCCTTCCAACCGAATGGCAGTAACAGAAAGGAATCAAATCCAGTGATTCTCACAATACAGTACAAACATTTCTAAATTTCTAAAATAAAAACCAAAAGAAAAGTGGAGACTAGTGAAAGAAAGTCACCCCAGAATAATTTTTAAAATAAGCCTTGAAATGACCTCTAGAAGGTTCAAAATGTTTTTGCTTACTCATGCAAGGCTTGTCTGACCTAACTGTTTCATTTCACATGTGCATATTGTTAGTTTTGAATAAAAGATTTGCTGAAACATAGCAAAATGCTCTTCTTTTTAATGGTGTAGGAACTTATCCTTATTCTTTCCACATACTGTAATTTCTGCCTTTGGTAACAAGGTTTCCGCTAAAGAAGTAAATCCCAGGAACACATCTACTTTGTTAACTGAGGTATAAATATAATCTGAATGTGTTTTTTTTCCTGACTTGGTTTGCTCTTCATCCTTTGAATCATTAAATCAATTTCATAAACAACTGGCTAATACCATGCAGCTATAAAATAAACAGCTTATGAAGACAGCATGAACACTGACATATTTACCTAGTACAAAACAACAAGATTTAAGACTTGCTACATATTCAGTGAGAACTGTTATGTAGTAATTTTACAACCTATTATAGCAAATGAATAATTTTCCTTATATCTGGCTTCAGGCCTATGCTACTACCCATGCACAAGAGGAAAATACCAGTAGGCACAGGGCAAGGATGAGCAACACAAAGCTCCCCTTTCCCCTTATGGCATCAGTCTCTTTCTCCATGATGAGAGAGACAGAGTGATTGTTCTGTCTCTATCTCTCCTTGCACAAAATGCTTGTCTTTTCCTGTTCAGTGCTAGTGAAAGATAGCCTTTCTCTAGCACTGAGCAAGTGAATATGTTTGGGAGAGAAGCTGGTTGGTCAGAACTCTCATGAACTAGATGTTTACCATCTGTGACAAGGGCCACAGTGACAAAGGTCAACTGATCCATAAGCTTTAACTCTGTATACAAAAATCAAAATTTTAAATTTTAGGTTTGGTCCCCAAGTTTGACATTCACAAAAAATCTCCATCACAATTTATGGAGTAAAAACTATATGCTGACATGAATTATTCAGTTGCTGGGACTTCTCTCAGGATTACAAACTACTGTACCTGAAACCAGCCTGTATATGGCTCCAAGGAGTGCCGCACATGACCAATGCCTTCCTCCAACTGTGTTCGTGGATCTTCCACATACTTTGATTTTGCTGCTGGACTAGTATAGAGTGAAAGCTGTGAAAAGCAGCACACAGTTATTTACTTCGCAGTGAAACTAAGAATTTGGGAAGCTCTCAATCCATATTTAATGTACAATAAACAAGCATTATGCAATACTCTTCACTGCAAAACCCTTCTTTGTGTGAAAAGATTCAGATAACAGGAAATAGAAACCATCTTTATTAAGAATCTACCCAGAGAAACTGGGGGGGGGGGGTATTCTCAGCCTGTTGTTTACAAAGGGGAACAAATCTTACCTCATCAACTTTCAGTACGTTCTTTTTGGAAGCTTCTTTTTCTGAAGCAGCAGCATATACCTGGAAACTCAGGCTAGCAGGAGCAGCCACCAACTGCTTAACCTAAATATAATGAAAGTATATGCATTTTATGTGACTAAATTAAATATATAATACAGATACATGATCACACACTACATATCAAATCTACATGTAAATTGAGAGGCACAGTCTATTAGGTACATGTTGAGTTTGTTAGAGATGGTATATAAGACCTTGTTGAGTAACAATCTCTTTTAGTGGAACTACATTACTGCACAGGAGCCAAGCACCTAGAACAAAGGGCACTACTGAAATAGAAGATGGAGAAACATGCAGTCACATTTTACAAGGGCTGCATCTGCACTGCAGAAATAATCCAGATTGACACCACTTTAATTGCCATGGCTCAATGCTATGGAATTTTTGGGAATTGTAGTTTTGTGAGACATTTAGACTTCTCTGTCAGAGAGCTCTGGTGCCACAACAAACTACCATTTCCAGAATTCCATGAGCCATGGCAGTTAATGTGGTGTCAAACTGGATTATTTCTGCACTGTGGATGTTGACAAAGCAAGATTTAAACATAATTTTGAAATACATTTTACTTGTTCATCAAACTACAATAGAACTATTCACTGCCTCTCCCAAAAGTACGAACGTACTCTCAAATGGACAAAATGATCAACGCTACAAATAAAATAATGACATGCCATTTTCTCCACATTAAAAAAAATCATATTTTTTCCAAATGTTTAAACAGGAGTAAGGCTCTTTTTGAAGACCTAACACATCGATTATTCCACAAAATACTGAAAGAAGTAAGCTAGATGTTAAAACGAACAAAGAGACATTTCACTAGTGTAACTGCAACCTGAGCATCTTGCCTTTAATGATGTTATCTGCTATTTGCTCTTGACAGTCACATAACCAAATACTCACAAGAACTTAGTGGCAAACTGGTGCTAGTTATGCTAGTTATAGGGAAGAGTGGCATTTCACTAGCAACTAACTGCTCTGAGTGGGTAGGTCTTCAGATTAACCTGTCTGATATGGGAAGGAAGGCATTTATGGCCTTACCACCATAGTCGCCAGCAGAATAGACTCACTAAATCAGGGGTGCAAAAATGTGGAAGGCTAGGAGCAAGCATTAGCACCCCAGGAGACTTTGGAGGGCCACACTCCCCACCACACCCACATCCACAAAAAATAAATCAAGTTTTTTCCTTTAGAAAAATTTCAGACACTTTGCTAAGAAGCATATAAAAAGCAACCTGTGTTTTTGAAGATTTGATTCTAAAACTTTCCAGTTAACAAGACAGAACTGCCTGAGCAAAAACAGAACGTAGCTATAGATAATAGTACATTCATTACTATGATCATTATCATTAGGCGATACTTTGAAGGTGCCCAGCTGGAGAGATAGATGGCCTGTGAACCTGTTTGTCTAAAGATGAAGAGTAAAAAATCAAGACTCTAGAATTGTACCATTTACAGCAGTGGTTCTCAACCTTTGGGCCTCCAGATGTTTTGGACTTCAGTTCCCAGAAGTCCCAGTCGGTATGCTCATTGTTCAGGAATTCTGGGAGTTGAAGTCTCAAAAATCTAGAGGACCAAAGGATGAGAACCACTGATTTACAGAAAAGGACTTCTGAAAATGTGATCACATTCTGGGTTAGAAGTCATCCCATTAAACCACTTTGGCCAAACTCATTTTTAAGCAAGATGCACTGTGTATACAAGACCAAGGGAGGGAATGTTTGATGATTCCTCCTCCCTCACACCATCACCACCAACAACCAGAAGCCCCAGCAGCTTGGCTAATGATAAGGGATTGTGGGAGTTGGGAATCTAAAACATCCAGACAGCCAGAGGTTCTTTATCTCTTGTGACAGGCAGGGACAGACCCTTATTCCTTCTTAGACTGGCTCTCAGTCTCACCTTGAATAAAAGCCCTGCTCTTGTCCTTTCCTCAGCACTTTCTCCTACTTAACTTCACCAGACACCCCCTTTGTGTCTCAGGTCTAAGAACCCTACTGTTTACTCCAGTAACCAAATATGTTGGTGTAACTGGTAGTGTATTTCTGAAAAATAAAGCACACAGACTGTCTTGGTGTTTATATGAAAACAAACAGTAATTTTAATCGAAGTAACAAGTATAAGATGTCTTAATTTATTTCAGACTCAGTAACCCTTTAATTATATCAAGTGTCAGCACACTAGCTATTTACAGTGGGCCCTTGGTATCTACTGGGCTTTGGTTCCAGGACCCCCTGTGGATTCCAAAATCCATGGAAGTTCAAGTCCTATTAAATACAATAGCTAGTAAAATGGTGTCCCTTAGATTAAATGGCAAAACCAAGGTTTATATTTTAGAAGTTACATATATTTGTAAATATATTCAAGCCGTGGATACTTGAATCCACGGATAAAGAACCCGTGGATATGGAGGGCTGACTGTACATAACAAGCAGTTCCCTTTCAGCTGCTACTTCCTCTGACTCTTTTATCACATCACACACAACCTCGGCCCCTTCCTTCTGAAAGTGCTGGTTTTAACCCCACTTATACCTATTTCTTTGAGGTCTCTTTCTGCTAATTCTCCCTCTTTTCTCTGATTCTCCTCAGACATACACTCCTGCTTTTTATGTTTTCTGATCCCCTGCAACCCCCCTCCCTTACAATCTCTGACTTGTGACAGCTGGCTTGAAGTCTCCCTAGTGTCTAAGTCACACCTCTCCATTAGACAGACATAGAGCTCTTTAACATGATATCAATTAATGAAAGATATCAATTGCTCAGTCCTAAGCCTTGCAAGACATCTTGGGGTGTACAAGAACCAAAAAGCAAGCTTAAGAGCTTGGTCTTTCAATTTGCATTCTAGTTCAACAACAGTTCTGGGAAATACAGACACATCTTTTCATCCTGAACTTTTACAAGTTATCTTGCTCAGAGTGTAACTACATTCACAGAGAAAGCAAGAACAAACATGGAAACACATTTAATTTGACGAATCACTGCAGAAATTGCTGCCGGACCAAGTGAGCAAATAAGTGAATAAGCAAGGGAGAACACATGTGGCTGGGCATACCAACCCCACAAATACAGAGGGACAACGTCAGGTATGAAAGTATATAAAACAATATAACACTAAATATGGATTAATTTCAGAAGCCCTAAAAAGGCAATACATACCAAGCTTGCCAGACTAGTCCTGCCCTCCAATTAGCTCAACCAGCCTGATATCACCCCAATCTTGGCATACATGTTTTAAAAAGGGAGTTTGTAACATTTGTATTAATGCCTAAAAGAAACAAGTTTACTGTGAAACAGGGTGCATGTTGTGTCTTCCTACAGAACTGGGATTTTCCCAATTTTTTCCACCTGTGCAGGCAACCTCTTAGAATGCTAAAGAATTGCTACAAACTGGAGCTCACTGGGAGACAAGCTCTTTATAGCTAAAGCAGACTACTGATGTGCTGAAGCAGTTATATTGTACTCCAGTGCTATAAGGGCCATTTCTTCTATGGGGTACAGTCTCTATCATTTCACAGATAAAAACTGGGACACAGGTAGACAAGCAAGACCAGAATATGAGCAACATGGCAAAGTTTATTAATGAATAGCACACAAACCAGGAGAGGCTGCAGTAGTTTGCCTTTGCCTGACCTCCTGCTTTTTCCCCTTCTGCAAAGGGGAAAGGGCAAGACTCTGCCCCCTTCTGTGCTCTTTCTCAGGTTAAGTACAAATCATTTTGCACTTTGAACTCTGTTTGAAGCAATAAGTTGAAGACAAAGGAGGGAAAGAAGAGGAGAGAGAAACTGGGACATTTTAAAAGCAGCTGAAAAAATGGGATGACCTAAGATAAACTGGGACTGTCCCTGACAAACCGGGACAATTGGAGAGCATGAGGTTTACAAATTTTAATTTTAAAAACTTGACAACTATTTTTTTAAATAAAGTATTAAAAGAGCACTGCCCTAAATGTTTTTAAACAATGATTCTTTGCTGTAACCTTTCTAAACAGTCCCTTTTCATAACTGCCAGAGCCCAGTAGCGGAATATTTATCAACTGAACTGTATGCATCCCCCCCTTTCCAGACAGCATGTCCACATTCATTGCCTATGTAGAAATGTGTATGAAATCATGCAAACAGGACTATAAGACTGAAACGTTTCTGCCCTTATTCAAACATTATGTTCCATGCAAGGGTACACAATCCAATACCCTCCAGATGTTTCTATTTCTTAACATCGCTAAGGGTTGGGAATTGTGAAAGATGTAATTCAAAACATTTTTGAGGATCCAGGCCATTTACCACAAATTTGGTGGGGAGATGTTGTCAAGGTGACTTGTTTCAAAGAAATTCCAGTTGGTGACAGATTCAGTTTGGATGATACCACAGGATGTGGTTACACAAAACCAGAAATGAAATGTGAACTCCTCTTCATTGTGGGCTGAAGAGAGAGAGAGAGAAAGGGGGGGGGTTGGTTGAGCATTTGAGCCCAAGAGAGGGTAATCATGTCATTCTCATCATGCAGTGCTTGGCAAGATCTCCAATTGCTGCCACTCTCAGAAGAAAATTTATATATACAATTACAGTATGCATTATTTGAATGCTGCCTTGGCAGAAAAGGGACAGAGGCAACCTGCACAGGCATACAAACAGAACCTAATCATTTCCATGACTGCCAATTGTTGTTGTTTGCTGTCAAGTCTACTACCACTTATTGTGACCTTATGAAAGAGAGGACTCCATGAACCTCAGTCATCAACAGACCTGCAAAGGTCACGTGAGCTAAGGGCCATAGCTTTGTTTGAATCAATTTGCCTGTAATATGGTCTTCCTCTTTTCCAATGGCCTTCCAGTTTACTGAGCATTATTGTTTTTTCTAATGAGTAACGTTGTTTCATGCTATGTCCTCAATTTACGCAGTTTGGCCTTTAGAAAAAGTTCTAGCTTGATTTTCTCTAAGACCCATTCATTTGTCTTTTTGGCAGCACATAGAATCCATAGAAAAGTCCTCCAGCAGCATGTCTCCAATAAATTAATCTTCTTCCTGTCAACTTTCTTCACTGTCCAGCTGTCACACCCATACATGGCCTGTACAATTCTGACCTTTTATTGAATGATATGCCTTTACATTTGTGGATTTTATTTCATTCTACAGTGGACCCTTGTTATATGCTGGGGTTTGGATCCAAGAACTCTTGTGTATAATAAAATCCATGTATGCTCAAATCCCATTAAATATAATAACATAGAAAAATGGTGTCCCTTATAAAAAATGGAAAATCAAGGTTTGCTATTTGAAATTTATACTTTTTTGGAACATTTTCAAACTGTGGGTGCTTGAATCCGTGTATAAAAAATCCATGTATAAGAAGAACCAACTGTATTATGGCTACCTTTCCAAGTCTTAGGCTGCATCTACACTGCAGAACTAATCCAGTTTCACATTGCTTTAAGTGCCGTGGCTCAGTGCTATAAAATTCTGGGAATGGTCATTTGTTGCAGAACCAGAGCGGAGCAACAAACAACCATTCCCAGAATTCCACAGCATTGAGCCACAGCACTTAAAGAAATGTCAATCTGGATTATTTCTGCAGTTCAGATGCAGCCTTAACCTTCTTCTGATTTCTTGACAGAAGTCTCCATTTCATTAAAGACCTGAGTCAAAATACAGAAATTTCACTATTATAGTGCCTTTGTTGCCTACTTTTAAAGTTATGCAAATCACCTGTGGTTATTATGGTGTCTTCTTAATATTCTACTATAACCCTGCTTTTGCATTTTCTTCTGTAACTTTTATCAGCAATAATATCAATAATTTATTTGGTATTTTCTGCATACAATATGGTATTATCTGCATATCTTAAATTTTTGATGTTCCTTCATTCATTTTTCCTGGCTGCATCCTCTGAGTCTAATCCAGCTTTCCAAATGATATGTTCTGCATATAAATTAAACAGATGAAATAATAAAGCGCAGCCTTGTCTGACTTCCTTGCCAATGGGAAACCATTCTGAGTCTCCATATTGTGCCCTGACTGTGGCTTCTTGTCCAGATCAGATGTTGCAACATTTATTACTGAACTCTATTACTGTGCTTCTTTGATGTATCGCTGCCTTGGTTCTCTTAAAGCTGTTTCAGAGCAAGAAAATAACTATTTCTCTCCTACAAGCAAAGTAAATGGGGGGGGGGGAGACTATTGATACAAAGAAGTAGCAAAAAGTCTTAGTTTCTGCTCAAGAAAAAGGTATGTAATATTCTACTGTTAGAACTATTTGGGCATTATTTAGAAAAGATTCCATTTAAACAGGTTTGTTAGAAAGACCAGCATATCAATAAGAACTCAGGAACCAGGTATAAACATTATACAATGGTTTCCTTGGTATTTGCTGGTACAGTATTTGCTTCCAGGATCTCCTGCAGATACCAAAATCCACAGATGCTTAAGTCCCACTGTATACAATGGAGTAGTAAATGTTTTAAAATCTGTGGATGCAAGATCCATGGATACAGAGAAGTGACTGTATGCCATTCTCTGGCTTGGAAAACATGCAACATTTGGGGAAGAACTGCTCATATAGTAACACCTGTGCAGGCAGACCTTGATTCAGTTCACCAGTATTTTCCACCTTCCCACATTAGGTTGTTATATGTGGAAGTGGCATGCAGGATCAACAATTAGTCACATAAAAAGTGGTCTGAAGTTAAAAAAATCATAATTAGTCCTTAATTATTCATTAGTGTCATCTAAAATATACCACTTGGAGGACAATAATGAATATTTCTGGAATGCTCAGTTTTGTTTGTAGTCAGTTTGTTCATATTTTAAAAGCCATTTTAAAAAGACACCTTTTCACAGGCATTCTTTGTATATTTGATCTGTTCCCCCAACCTACAAGTACTGACACATCTTGTAGAAATGCACAGCACAACAAAAATCTGGTAAAACACAGATATCTTAAAGAGATGTTATTCACATTCATAGAACATTTAAAAAAAACCTTGTGTTTACTAAGTTATACAATATTCAAAGTAGTCAACATTTTCGGCTTACAGACTTTCTAACTCAGGGAACTCTTACTATGCCAATTCATCTACTAATGAATCTGTATATTCTGCTAAATTCTGGAGTATAATCAAGAGTACACAGCCATCTTTGATGGCATATTGTGACCCACTGTTGTCCTGCACAAATCAAGGGCACATTTGAGAAAACATATTTGGCTACAGTCCATAGTAGAAGAGAGAAGCTGGGCAAACCAGCTTTCAGAAAAACATGTTGACCTCTACTGATCTTCAGTTTCATCCATAGTTTATCTTTGTTGGCATTGCTTGAGGTTAGTATGTTAGTCACATTTGTGTTGGCAGCTAAACCTGGACAGTGTAGATAAATCAGTAAACCCTGATAAGCTTTCAAGAAAGTCCAATATGAAAAACATTGCTTTCAAGGACAGAATCTATGGGGTGAGAGTAAAAACTGAGAGCCTATGCAAATGACTGTGTGATAATGACATGAAATCCACTGGACTCAATGAAGCCTCTTTTTTTTTTGGGGGGGGGGGGGGAGAGTAAGGTCTTTGGGACATGCTCCAGACTTGAAGTGAACACAACAAAATTGCTGACTAAAAATATTACTTCAGAAGAGGACAATTAACTGCTTTTTTTCTAATTTTGAAGTAGAAAAAAGGAGATTAAATATTTGGCAGTTAAATTCATGATATTATTTCAAAACTATGAAAACATCTGCAAAGAAACTGAAAGTGACTAAATGGAAGAAATTAAACTTGCCCCTTTTGGGTAGAATTGGAGTAATAAGGCAAATGTTTTGTCCAGGCCTATTTCGCTTTCAAAAGATCCCGATTATGAGAAAAGGAATACCTTTTGTGCAATGGCAAAAAGAGATTTCTAGATCTGGCAGCAAGCAAAGAAACCCATATAAAGTTTACAACACTGCTTAATGATAAGCAAAGTTCCTAGCCTCCAAAAATTACAGTTCCCAGAATTCCCTACCACTGAGCCAGGGCAGTTAAAGTGGTTTCAAACTGGATTATTTATGCAATGTGTTTAAAACCAGAGACTTTTTTCCTAAGATAGTATTAATTAATTAATTAATTTTAATTAATTAATTTGTTTTATTTATATACCGCTATTCCAAAGATCATAGCGGTGAACAGCAAGTAAGCTAATTTGCCCCCAACAGTCTGGGTACTCATTTTAGCGACCTCAGAAGGATGCAAGCCTGAGTCAAGCTTGGGCCCTTTTGCTGGTCTTGAACTGGCAACCTTGTGGTTTTGAGTGAATGGCTGCAGTGCAGGCATTTAACCACTGCGCCACCAGGGCTCCTGGAGTATTGGCCATCTCACTTCAGGAAGCCTTTTTTAAAAAATGAAAGAATGGATTAAAAATTAGAGATGGTTGTTCTATGATGATCTTTTGTATTTTAAATAAGATAGCTGGAAATTTAAATCAAGAAAGAGATTCTTAAGGGAGGCAAAGATCTTAATTGGTTTGCTTGCATGCAACTGAAGACAAATTTAATCAAAGCAAGAGAAATGCAGCCACAGAGGTTAGAGAAAATTAGTTTTATTTAGAGTTGTGTAAAGATGATCACCATGTAATTAAAAAGTGTATAAATAGCTTCTGATTCTAGGACAGAAGGTAAGCCTGTAAAAGTACATGATACCTGAAGCCAAATATACTGTCAAAAATGGCCCAAAACATTTCAAATCAATGTTAGGGAATTCAAGAAAAGGAAGGCACCTTTTTCATATGTAGTGGACTTGTAAGAAGGTGAAAAATTACTGGCCTAAGATTTAGATGTTAATACAAAAAATTGAAAGCTAAATTTTGTAATGTTACCAGAAATGTTTTTGTCGGGCATTATGGAGAAAAAACTGGATAGTAAACATAGATCACTTATTTGATATATAGCAGCAGTAGCAAGAATATGTTTGCTCAAACTTGGAAATGAACTGAAGTACTGATCATGGAAGAATAGATTGTTAAAGTTGTTACCTCAAATGTCCAAATTAAGATGGGTTCCAAAAGATAAACCCATTGAAGACCCTTTGAAAGATTGGAAACCTTATATAGACATTTTGAACAATAAGAAATCTAATGTTGTAATAATCTGAAGATATTGTTATTAGTAATTTTAGGATTATTTAGTCAGATCTGTAATGGTAAACTAAGGCGGGGTACAGACCTCTGCCGCCGCCGCCGGTAGGTCCGTGGGGGAGCTGGAGCCTTCAGACGGCGCGGCTCCCGCGTGGACCGAAAAAGAAGCTCCAAAATGGAGCTTCTTTTTGAGTTGCGTTTGTGACGTAGCGAGGCGCCAGGGGCGCACTCGCTACATCATAAAGGCTGCAACACGTACAGATGCTCAGCGTCTGATACGTAAAGATGGCGGCGCCAGTATGAACAGGGCGCCGCCATCTTGTACGTATTCAATACGTACTAGGGTTAGGGGGGTGCGGAAGCACCGCCCCTTCCTAACCCTAGTACGTATTGTATACATACTATTTGGCGGTCTATATCCCGCCTAATACATTTTTTCTCTTTTTCTTTTCATTACAGTCAGGATTGGGGAGGTCAGATCCCTACTATGTATGGGTTTTCTTTTTCCTTTCTATGGTGGGTTACAGACCGCCTCTTTGAGGCGGGGTGTACCCGCCCCTTTCCCTGCCGGATCGGGGCCTGAGCTGCTAGAACGGCAGCCGCTGAGGCCCCGATCCGCCGCTTTTCAGGCTGCGGGGAAGCAGCAAAACGCCGCTTCCCCGCAACCTGAAAAGGGGTGTCCTTGGGGCATCAAGCCCCAAGGACACCCCACGGCGGCGGGGACGGGGAGAAAGGAGCCGCTTGGCCCCTTTCTCCCTTGCTTCGCTGGGCGCAGCCGTCTGAAGGCTGCGCCCAGTGAAGCAAAGCGGCGCCGCGGACCAGGAAGGAGCTCCGAAACGGAGCTCCTTCCTGGTCCATGGAAAGGGCGCCCTAGGTGCCCTGCCGCGGATTGAGGACGTCACGTCCGCGCCACCCCATGTAGAGGCAGCGCAGCCGTGACGTCCTCACGGCGGCGGCTGTATGGAAGGGCTGCCGCCGTTTAGTGCGTGACGAGCACGCACTAGGGTTAGGGCGGTGCAAAAGCACCGCCCTTTTGTAACCCTAGTGCGTGCTCGTCAAGCACTAAAGTGCCGGTGTGTAACCGGCCCAAGTTTTGTCCCTTTTCTGTCCTTCCTTCTTCCCTTTTTTTATTTTTTTACCCCCTCTTTTTCTGCCCCCCCATTTCTTTATCTTTGATTGTATAATATTTTGATTGTAAATTAGATTAATTGTATTAAAAATAATAAAAAATAATCTCAAGAAAACATTGTTTTCAGTTCTGTGAAGATTTAGCCATCCCTTTATTCAAAACAAATGGAAAAACTCTAAGTACATAACCTTCACTCACGCTGCAGTCTGTGTTTAGCATTGCTGAACAGGAGTGAACAGTTTAAACAATAAGAGTAAAATGGTGGGGGGGGTGTGTGCATTTGTTTCTTGAAGGAGTGGTAGACAATTTCCAGAGACAAGGGATCCACAGTGTAGCCTTCTAAAAACCCTCAGGGTGATACCACACCCTGCTGAATTCACTGCCAATGGTGGCAACAAAATCACAAACAGGCTCCACACATTTTGTTTACAGTCAGACAGGTAGCAATTTTTAATTCAGTGGTAGTAGGAAAATCATTTGTTCCTTCCACGTAAACAAACTACACGGGGAGGGGGGGGAGTGTCTTGTTTTAAAGTAATCAAGCTCCTGAAAATGTAATTTTACTTACAAGCAAAACGAGCAACTTTTTGTGTCTTGTTTACATGCTGAAAAGCAATTATCATGGCATCAAAAATTCACTGCATCTTCAGTAGTGGGGAACAGGGAACCTTGACAGAAGCTGTAACAACAGCTGGAGAGGTACCTGTGGCACACATGTTGCCCACACCCAAGAAATCCTCAACACAAATAAGTGACCAAAGTACAATAACTCCTGCCTCCCTGCAGTGTAATCCTATGGTACCTGAAATCAAATATTGCTGAACTTGAAGGAACTTACTTCTGGGAAAGCATGTACAAGACTGTACTGTAGGATTTAAAAACACAATCATAATTCAGAATCTCCTTTAAGACTTTTCAGTCCTTTTCCTCCAGCAGGTTGGCAATTCTTAGAAACAATTATTTAGGCCATGAAGATATGATCTTGTACATACAAGTCTCCCACCACACTAGCTCAGTTCAAGGCTGTAAACTTCCACCTATTAATTTTTATATCATGGTCACAGCATATAATTGAATGGGAAAACCCTGTTACAGTGGGTCATACAAAAAGACTGGACTAATTACCTGAGCAACTGATGCCACTTAGATCTTGGAGGGAAATTGCATAATCAAAAATTTATATTAATACTTATATTCTATTAATTTACTGTTTAATTTATTGTTGCTTTATGCCTTCAGGTCATTTTTGACACCTGAAAATCCTAAGGCCATGTACAAACCAGAAATACTGCTACTTATTTCTTTATTAAAAACCAAAGCCTTAGTTATAAAATATATGGTATTCAGAAGGTAACAGGTAATCAGTTATCTTTTATTTGTGTAATTTGCTCTCATTCAATTAATACTACATTAAGGCTGCAATCCTAACTGTATTTTGACTGTAAGCACCATTCAAGTCAATTTACATCTCATTCTACTGGATTTCTATTCATCAATCACAGCATTCTTATCTCATCATTCTCAAAAGGTTATCATTATTTTATTGTTTATTATGTAAACTGATGGCATTTTCTTGTTCTTAGCACTACAGTATCATAAACCTCTAGGATTTTCAAAGTGAAAAACCTAAACAAGTTCTGAGTTTCTGTAAACAGGTGTGTTGAAAAAGTTATTTGGTATAATAGACTTAACATTCCTCTTGGGTGGACAAGGAGCATTCAAAAGTAGAAACAGGGTTGTCAATGTATTAATTTCAGTTTGGACACTAATAATAAAAATGAAGGAGAACTGAAGAAGGAACAACAAAAAAAAGACCTTTAAGAGAATAGGAAAGTAATGTTTGGCACAAAAAATAAATGTACAGAATCATGAATAATACAATTTAGCAGGATTCTTGGGGGGGATGACATTTTGGAACAGTGGAATAATGCTGGAAGGATATCTATCTATCCATCCATCCAATTGCCTAATGATGTATGTGTGGATGATTTAACCAAAGTCATGTTAAGAGCACCCCCCACCCACCCCAGAAATTGATCAGAAATATGAACTGCATGAAACCACTTGAAGGAATTCACTTCAGGATTCAGAATTTAAGCCTATAGCTCCCCCTGTAGGAAAGCAGAAGACAGAACAGAGAACTAACAAACACACATCGGTCACTAAATACATCAGTCACTAAAGCATAGTAAATTACTTTAACAAGTAGACTATAACAGCCTATATGTGCATTCTTATCAGAAGCAAAACCGCCTTGAAGCTAAACTGCTGCACAGTGTCTATGAAGATCAGTCACCAGGCTAAAAAATGAAGGTAGATGACTGATACATTTGTATTACATATGTTTTTCTTTCAAAGAAGAAATTGTTTTGTTTGTTTCTACAGTATCTGCAGCAAGATACCAAAAATCACAAAATGTAAACTACGTTATTTGAGGGCGATTAATTTTTATTGAATGCCTAGTTAAAATAAACCTGTGTCTTTAAGGCACTAAAGGTGGTTTTGTTGCTTCCAATTCAGAAAAGCTACTCCACAGTAACATATTTTAAGGCTGTAAGCATACATCTACTGTCTTGAGAGTAAACACCATTGAACTTAGGACATGTTTCGGACTACATAACCACAGGACTGTTATATTACTGTAAGAGACGCATCAACAGTCAAGAGCCTGATTTATTATTTATTTCACTCCATGTAAATTTGGTTGCTGTATCCAAGTAAAGCCATCATGTGCCTCTTGTTAAAGGGAGAAAACGGAAACTGATTTATGAGGACTGAACTCACTTAAGGCCAACAGTATGGCTGCTGTAGTGTGTTTTGGACCTAAGATTCATTAGATGTCTTAACAACACTTGTGTTTGTGCCCCACACAGGTAAACCACACTTGGGAGAAATACGTAGTGTGCTTCATAAGAAATCTTAGCACAGCCATTTCCCAAAAATGTGATCTTGTCACCAGCATCAGACTACAAAGAATCATAGAATGGCAGAGTTGGAAGAGACTGCAAGGGCCATCCAGTCCAAACCCATTCTGCCATGCAGGAAATCCAGATCAAAGCATCCCTGACAGATGGCCATCCAGCCTCCGTTTGAAGACCTCCAAAGGAGGAGACTCCACTACACTCCGAGGAAGGAGTGTGTTCCACTGTCGAACAGCCCTGACTGTCAGGAAGTTCCTCCTAATGTTGAGGTGGAATCTCTTTTCCTGAGTTTGCATCCATTGTTCCAGATCCTGTTCTCTGGAACAGCAGAATACAAGCTTCCTCCCTCCTCAATATGACATCCTTTCAAATATTTATGATAGGGCTATCATATCACCTCTTCACCTTCTCTTCTCCTTCCTCGGAGTGTGGTGGAGTCTCCCTCCTTGGAGGTCTTTAAACAGGGGCTGGATGGCCATCTGTCAGGGATGCTTTGATTGAGAGTTCCTGCATGGCAGAATGGGGCTGGACTGGATGGCCCTTGTGGTCTCTTCCAACTCTGTGATTCTATGACTCTGGAGACCAGGGTTTGAATCCTTGCTCTGCCATATATAAACCCACAGGGGTGACCTTGGGCAAGAAGTCACACTCTCTCAGCCTCAGAAAGCCCCGCCCCAGTTTCTCCTCAGTCCCTCAATGGATGCACCAGCCCCCGCTATCACTGGCACGTTTCCATGGCAACCCTGGGAAAGAGGAGGGCGGCTTTTTCTCATCACCGCAACCCACAAAGGCAAACACCGGGCGGCGACGGCGTCCTATAAGGAACAAAAAGGCATGGACCCAACTACTTCGCTCCCTCCCTCCTCCTCCTCCGAACTACTAATGAAAACTTTCTCACCTTGAACATAGCAGCGAGGACAGCGCCGCTCCTGAATGGCGGTGCAGCGGCGATGACGTAAGACGCAAAGCGACGCGCAAGGGCCCCCGGATCGGGCCGCTCTAGGCATAAACTGGGAAAACGTACTCGCCTTGAGCATAGCGGGGACAGCGGCGCTGCAGCAGCAGCGATGACGTCATGCGCTAAGCGACCCGCATGGGGCGCTCTAGGCATAAACTCGAAAGGCGGCGCCCAACGTCATTTCCGGTGCGCCGGCGCGTCCTGGTATCTAGGCAACCAAGGGAAAGAAGGGACCCTAGGCCTTGGAGGGAAATGACCGCAGCTATCTCCCGCACTATTCGGATCGTGCTGCCCGATGACGACGATAAACTGCAGGAAGAAGAAGCGGGGCGGAGGCAAAGGCGCCCTTTATTACATTCCCTGAATGGGGGTCAAAGCACAGTACTGTGGATGGTTCTGGTTGGCTGCGTCCACACTGGAGAAATAACCCGGTTTGGGAGCGCTTTAACTTCCCAGGCTCTCTGCTATGGAATTCTGGGAGTTGGAGTTTGTTGTGGGGACCAGAGCGGAGCAGAGCTCCGCTCTGGGCCCCACAACAAACTCCCAACTCCCAGAATTCCATAGCAGAGAGCCAGACAATGAGTTAAAGCCGCTGTTCTAGGCCTTTGAATCATAGAGAAGCATTGTGGTGTTGTGGTTTGACCATGGCTCCGGAGACCAGGGTTCGGTTCCTGGCTCAGCCGTGAAAGACCCTGGTTGCCCTTGGGCAAGTCACACACTCTCAGCCTCAGAGGAAGGCAAAGGCATAGGCAAACGCTTTCTGAATAAATGTCAAGAAAACCCCATGATAGGTTCACCTTAGGGTTGCCATAAGTGAGAAACGACGTAAAGGCACACAGCAACAGCGACAAATGAAACATGTGGTAGTCACTGGTCAGAGAAAGGCATTCTTTCTCCCTGAGATGCAGCCATAGCACCAAGCTCCTATGAGGGGATGTGGGGAGGCAGATCTAGAGGAGATCAGATCACAGAAATGCAGTTCACAGCCACCATTTACTGTGATCGAATCTTTCCAAGGCATTCTAACCCTGTCTGGCATTCACAATGGTACTCCCTCACATCAGCATGGCGTTGCCTCATGGCCAGGAACAATCCTAGCAATCCGGATTGATTTGGTAGCGCATTCACACTACCAAAGATTTGGATCACTCTGGCTCTTAAAAAAAGATGCGGTTAGATACCTGGTGCAAAATGCACTGGGTTAAATGGGTTCTTCACCAGCATCCCCCCCCCCCCAACCACACCAGGTGCAAGTTTCATACCAGGTTATTTCCATATTGTGAATGGGCCCCTAAGTATCTGGACTAATCCACTTTGCCTAGGACCGCTTTGAATTTGTCATCTTAGTTTTGAGGCATTCCATGTATCTATTGCAATAGAGATGAGCCAGCGTGGTTCAGTGGTTTGAGCTTTGGACTAAAGCCTCTTGGGTGACCTTGGACAAGCCACACTTTCTCAGCCTCAGAGAAAGATAATGGCAAACCCTTTCTGAATAAATCTTGCCAAGAAAACCCCATAAGCCAGTGATGGTGAACCTTTTAGAGGCCGAGTGCCCAAACTGCAACCCAAAACCCACTTATCTATTGCAAAGTGCCATGTCCCTCTGGCTTTCTAGTAACAAACTCTGGCAAACTCTGTGCTGGGGCGATGGCACATGTGCCCACAGAGAGGGCTCTGAGTGCCACCTTTGGCACGCATGCCATAGGTTCGCCATCACTGCCATAAGTCAACATAAGTCAGAAATGGCTTGAAGACATACAACCATAAACAACTTTCAAATAGAGATAATCAACTCAGATTCAGGCTTCCATGACAATGTAGTCATGCCAAGCTTGTTAAAATATTGCCAACTTTGTGGTAACGAGTTCAGCCTACACATTTCTGTGATTTCAGTGTTTTTATTCAAATAATTGTTCATTTGTTTCACATAGAAATTTACCTCAGTGTCATACAATTTACCTCTTGCTTCTTGCAGGATTGATGAAGATGTTGCAGTTCGCGTTATTCAGAAGTCGTGGGGGACTCAAATAAGGAAAAGACTATTTAAACTTCTGAAACACACCATTTGTGCCGCGGTAGGTCCTTATACTTGGTGGTGTCTGACCTGATGTATTTGAATCATTTTATTTGCCAGTCATTTTTTCTTATCACTCTCCCTGCTTTCAAAGCAGGTCCCCTATCTGCAGATGCACTGGCCATGAAAATTAGGCCTGGGGATGGAGGCAGCTTTGGTTGCTTTGGTGGATAACCTACTCAGGTTATGTAATATAGAAATTAAACTGAACATGGTGACATGTCTCTCTGGCATTACCAGTAGGCTCATTTTGCTACAAAACCATAATAACTCAGCATCTCAGTTTCTTAGTAATACGACAACGAAGATGATTATAAAAACAAAAGTTACTGCATATTGCCATATATACTCGACTATACGTCAACCTTACATATAAATCGAGGGCAGGTTTTGGGACTAAAATTACGGATTTTGATATGACCCATGTATAAGTTGAGGGTAAAATTTAGGGGCACGTGACAAAGGATCTATAGGATGAAGCAAAGGAAAATGACGCCAAAGAACTTAACAGAATTCTATCCACTAAAGGCCAGATATATGAGAGAGAGCTGGGGGGGGGGGTGTCAGTGCTTTCAGGACAGATTACGCTTTTGCCTTTCACCAGGGGAAGGTTCCCTTTTTATAAGAGTTAAAGTACAGTACTTACATTAACCCATGGATAAGTCGTCTTAGGTGTTTTGAGTCAGTTTTTTGACTAAAATTTCTAGTCTTCTGTGAACTGCGCCCTTCCCAGAAGGCATCTGGCTCCATCCTGGCTTCTGAGGGAGAGAGGGGGTGGGCCAATCCCATCAGGCCTCCCCCAAAGGAACTGCGCCCTTCCCAGAAGGCATCTGGCTCCATCCTCCACTCCCTTCCCCTTTTGTGTCATGTCTTCTTAGATTGTAAGCCTGAGGGCAGGGAACCGTCTAATTAAAAGATTGTATGTACAGTGCTGTGTAAATTTACAGCACTATATAAATAAAGTTTAATAATAATAATAATAATAATACAGTAATTGAATGAAAAATTATTTATTTTAGGAGCACTGCATTAGCTATGAGATTTTGAGAAGAGTGAGTCCTTTAGAGGCTGAACTTCTTAAAGACCCTACTATTCAGTATAGAGTCCGATTCAGGTAACAGTACACTGGTATTCAAGATGATTATTGTTCAGTTTAACACAATTTTTTGTCTTTATTCATTACTTTAGTGCCACATAGACTGTTTTCAATGGAGTCTTTTTCTTCCAAAGAAGAATGACTAGAGATTAATTATTACTATTGATAAATTAACAATTTTTTTATTCTATTTTATCATGTGGCAGCAGCGTTGTAATAATAGTAGCAAGAGAAGAATTGCAGGGATTTTAAATTTTATAGTAAGAGTTTACTGTGAAAAGAATTAGCAGTATGATGTTAGCCTGCAGAACCTTATTTTTTGCTGAAGGCAAATAACTAAATCATTAAGAGGTTTTAGATATTTGGTCTACTATTTTTGTTTTCTGCCACATATTCCAGACTATATTTGGATGTAATTTTGGAGTCAGAAGTCTAATTTTAAACAACTTATGTTTAGCTGGTGCAATATATACCCAGTTTTGAAAAATCTGCAGTGACAACTGAGGCTCATGTTTTCTAGAGAACTTCCTTAACAAGTCCCATCAAATACGTTTACACTGAAGTCCTTCTGTGCTCAATTAATCTTAAAAGCTGTCTGTTGCAAACTCACAAACAATCAGTAGGAGATCATATGTCTGAATGCTCTTCTCAGATTAAAAACACCCCTTTCCCATAAAGCAGAAATCTAATCAACCAAGGAGAAGAATAATTAGACCTTTTCTCCTTTATGAGCTAGCATATAGCATGTAGAAGATTTGTTTTTACATGGGGCAGAGCATTCAGACATACCATCACCAGCTTTCACGCAGCCAGGAAACTAGTCGTATTAAACACAGTAATTTGAAAACATATGTTGGACTGAAGTAAAAAATGGAAGTCAAAAAGACTCAGTGGGCCAGCTCAGATACAGTAATCCATAAGTTATGATGAGCTGAAATCTTTATTGTGAACCACATGGCAAAAATAATCACTCATATTTTCTCCTCCTTGGAGTTTTGCTACATGTTTTACACATAAGGGACCGGACCCAACATTTTTGGGAAGGTATTTTTCTAGGGAAATGAAGCTTGTACTTCTCAGAATTAACATTATCTGAATCACCGTTCTGAATATAAAATGACTAGTTGTGGTAGGTATCTTACTGGCATGATTGGGGGTCTTTCAGATTTGAACTGAAATGAGCTGAATATGTTGCTGATACTTTAAATGTTACATGAGTTTCGAGAATTGTGTAATCTTATTGCTAAAAACTTTACTATGCTGTATCTCACCACCTGATAATGTTCCATATATGATATTCTATGTATGCTTTACTGAATGTCACTAAAATATCTTAAAGAAGAGTGGTTGGTAGATTTCAATCTTACAAGAGTGCTTAACTGTCCTTGATCTGGCTAGATAACTTTTTGGCCTTCCAGATGATGTTGAACTGGAACTCTCTACATTGCTCACTACTGGCTCTGCTGGTTGGGGTTCCTGGCAGTTGCTGTCCCAACAGCGTCTGGAGGGCAACATGGAAGTCAGATCTCTTTATTTCAGGAGAACGTACTGCACTAAGGTTTGAGGGTGTAATTCTTTTGGTTGCCTTTGTTAATGTAGACTGCAAAAGAATGTTTAAAATAGTTGCCAAACATATAATTTAAGTTAAAAACTTAGTGAAAATGGTCTTTTCCATGGTTGAATATGACCACAAGCTTTTCTGTAATCCTACCTCTTGGTGTTTTTCCCTTCTTCAGATTTGCTGGATCTGAGTTCCCCCCTTTTATTGTGTTCAAGATATTTTGCAGATCAGCAAAGCACGGCAATCAGTACATCAGTGGAAAGACAGTAATAACGTCAACAAGTGAGGTAACTTACTGGCTATTTATCTTGATCATTTTCTATTTACTGAGTCTTATTTGATATTCTGTCATATTGACTTTATGTTACTTAAGCTTGGATGGTCATGCAACTGACTTGTATTATGTTATTTCTTCTACTCAAGAATCATTTTTGTTAGTTATAAAAATACAATACTTTTTCTTCCAGAACTATACTAAGGGCTATATATTTCTTCCATTCTCACATGTTCTGAGCATGTGAGGTTTCTCATCCTGTGGCCAGATGGAGACACTATGTTTCCTCCCTTGCTCATTCTGGGATATGTAGTTTTGTGAGACATTTAGCCTGCTCTGTCAGCGTTCTGGTGCCACAATAAATTACAAATCTCATGACAGTTAAAGTGGTGTCAAACTGCATGAATTCTGCAGTGTGGAAGCAGCTACAGAGACTTGTCGAAAAATCAAGGGATAGGCTGCTCCGCTGTGTGTAGGGGCTGAATCTGGGAGGTCTGCAATTTCCTCATTCTCCCCACCACAGGAAAGCATTTTTAAAATTTATTTTTGGCTCCAACACTCCCTTGTGCCCTCTAGAGGCATGGGGGACATCTTCATTGTTTTGAGACCTCTGGTGCGTTTTAGGCCTAAGACAGAGAGTTTTTTTTTTCTCAGCCAAGAAATACACAGAAGTTACTTCTGGTTTGAGAAAAAGAGGCCCTTAATGGGATTCTGGAGGAAAGTTCTGTAGATCCCATGGACCACCAAAAAGATACATAAATGGATTTGAGAGTAAACCAATCCTGATCTTTCATTAGAAATCCTAATGACTAAACTGAGACTATCATAGTTCGGACGTATCATGAGATGACATGTCTCATTGGGGAAAATGATAATGTTCAGTAAAGTTTAAAGAAGTAGATCAAGATAAAATGGCTTTGCTGGCAGATCACCTCAGTCAAAGAATCCATGATAGAATTTGCAAGACCTTGCACAGATCTATTGATAATCATAAGGTCATCCTAAGTTGAAGCCAACTTGACCATGCATAACAACAACCTTTAAAAGGCCACAGGGATGGAATATAGTGATATTTATCTCCATAGCCTCTAGAGGGCATTAGGGAAGATTTTATTGGCCATTTTAAAAAATGGGGTGGGGGCAGATGGTGTGGAGAGAGTTGGATGGCTGTACTATTGCCTGTCCTATCATCAGCCTCTTCATATATTTAGCTACCATCACTTATCATTGCCTTGTAAATACACTCCAACGTGTGTTCTCCAACAAGCTTCTTTAAATTGTATAAAAACCAAATCACTTTTTGTCTCCTTTCTCATAAATGAGTGTTTAGTGTGAGAGCTTAGCAAGATATATGTCCTAGGTATTTTTTTTTTTAAAAAAAAAGAATGCAGTGATTATCATGATGGTAGTGGTGGCAACTTTAGGATTAATAAATACCTTGCAATTAAGATAATTAAAATATATTTATTTATCTTCTCAGGTTATTCATTTGTAGACTAACTCTAACAAATATTGTTACATTTACATCTTTATCCATAAATAAGTCCTATGGAGTTCATTGGGGATCATTTCCCAGTAAGTGTGTTTAGGATTTATATGTTTTAAACATATGTGTGTGTATTATGTATACTTTATATAATTTATTTATAATCTTAATGTATCTAATATTAAAGACTATCTCCTTAACCTAGTGATCATCTTTATTTTATTTTTACCGTACTCATCTCCTGGAACATTCCTCACCAGCTAACAATTCTATTGTCTCCTTTTAGCTCCCAGCATTATAAAAGGGGTTTCCATCCTTGATTGCAGAATTATTGCTTTGCCAGTTGGATATCAAGATTCTAGTGTATCTTCCGATCAATATAGTATCTACTTGCAACCCTACCCAATAAAATTCTGAATATTTATTCTATTAAACATTCCATTTAAATTGAGCTTTGCAATACACTGTACTAGAAGTCAGCTAGTTAGCAGAACTTTCTCCTTTTCTCCTCCTTTCTTGCAGCTCTCCGTGCTGCCCAAAAATCTGATCCAGAAAGATTCCAGAGCTGGTTTTGGTGTAATATCAGAATTTTAGGTGGGAGAAGGAATAATTCCCATCCTGGTTCTCATAACAAAGATGCCTTGGTCAGTGGGTTGACACTGCTGGATTCAGCTCTTTAACAGATTAAACAACTGTAACACAAATCCTAAAAACATATTTGAAACAAACCCACTTTTCGGTTTATTTACCATTTTGAGTCCCATTTTGAGAGGAAAGAAGGATATAAATAAAAAAATTAATGCAATAAATAATGCCATCATTCAGCCTTGAAAACTGTGTTCAGATTTATGGTCTACAAGCTTTAAACAATTACAATTTTTGGACCAGAACTCTCCAACCATAATCACTGCTGGTGATACTGACTTGGCACATTCTAGGAGTTGTTGCCCAAATAATTAACTTATCCAAGCTCTGTTTATAGTTTTGCTAGTTTGTAGTGTTAAGTGGCAAGGAATACCCTAGTGAATAACCCAGTATTTTAATAAATATTATTTAAATGATATTATTTAAATAAATAATCCTTATTCTAACAAGAATTAAGTAGCCATATGGACTGTCAAGAGATAGCTTTGTGATTCCCCATACAGTATAGCAATAGTAAATACATTTCTATATTGCTTATTAGTGCACTTAAGCAATCTCTGAGCAGTTTACAATGTGTAAACAAACTGGGTGCTCATTTTACCAACCTTGGAAGAATGCCAGGCTGAGTCGACCCTGAGCCCCTGGCTAGTATGGAATTCACAACCTTGTGCTTTGTGAGTGAGTGGCTGCAGTACAGGCATTTAACCACTGCGCCCCAGAGCTCCTTTTTCATGTGATATACTCACTAGAGAGTTTTTATAAATAGGTTTTGTTCTTCACACTTTTACCAGAGAATAAAAAATGAAGTTTGAAACTCTTTCCTTGTGAAGTTGAAGTAATGGTCCTGTGTATTTTAAAAGAGACTTCAGCTTGTATGCACAGCTGTGAAATGAAAACTTGTGGGAAAATAGTATGTATCTACTGGCTGCAGTTTTCTTTTCAGGAGATGTCACACCATTTCCTCAAGTTGTGTTTGAAATTAGTGTTGTGATTTACAGCGACCCTAAGGTGAACCTATCACAGGATTTTCTGAGGCTGAGAGTGTGTGACATGGCCAGGCTGGGAATCGAAGCCTGCTCTCATAGTCCAATGTGCAAACCACTACACCACACTGGTTCCTTAATTATCCATTTTCATTAGATTCCTTTCAGTTCTTATTGTTATTGGTTCCCTGTCACAGTTTTCACATTGTCCTTTTTTCCTTCTCAAACCAAGGTTCATGTGTTTACTGGGAATTCTTTTCTTGTAAAGTATAGGTATGTGACTTTCCATCCATTACTCTTTAAATTTCATTTCTATTTATTTATTATTTATAATTTTTGCCCATCATCTATATTATCAACATCACTTACAATAAAATACTAAAACACCAAATGACATGTAATGCATGATATAGATATTCTATTTGGAAAACTTATTCATACACTTTGTGAGAGAAGATTGCATAAATCAGATTTAAGGATCTTTGACCTCCCAGTGGAATGTCTCTGATGCATCTCATATCAGGTTTGTGATGGAGAAAGACAGTGCACCTGTCCCTCCATTACTGAAATAGGATCACTTCCAAATAATTATACAAACTGTGCTTTAGAAAATTCACCTTCAAATGATCCCAGGATTTTTAAATTATAAATTTGATGCTGATTTTTCATTATAATTGTTAAATCAGACCAGGTTTGCCATAGAGGTAAAACATACGAGGATTTCAGAATGGTTTGGAATTATAATGAAGCTGAGGTTGTTTTATTCTATGTTTTCTCATGTTTGATAGGCGGCTGTTGATGCTTGCAAATTAATGGGGTATCGGAAGTATTACAATCAAATGCTGTGGGATGAAATACAGTATAAAAAATATGGAATAATAGATCAGATGGATGTTGCTACAATAAGAGATTATGTCCAAGTAAGCATCACTTATTCCTTCTTCACATCCTTTATGGGATCAGGTAATGAAAAACAGGTCAGTTCAGTTTTATTTTCTATAAAGATAGGTCATGACAATATAAATTATGAAGACACACAGGTGGCAAGGGAAGAAAGAGGGAATGGATTCACAAGTTGCTCTCAATTGCAAATCAAGGAAGGGTTCAAAGGAAGATGTAACATCAGAACAAGCCCAAAGCCAAATAACTCAATATGCAAAAGAGCTAGACTTCAGCAATTATACTGTGATTGTATAGGAAATTAATGTTTTCAGAATTCAGTTAAATGTATCAACCGGAAACAGATTCTACAGAGATTATTGCAGAAGCAAGCATTTATAGAGCAGCCATATCTATGTTTTCTCTATAGTAATTTTTACTGTACTGAGTAAGGTTTACTCTTCTGTAAATGGAAATAGAATTGTAACTTTTTTTCTTGGGCTAAGGCTGACTATAGTGAATGTTTGTACACAAAAATGTAGGTTTAGGAAGAAATTCTGTATAATCAAGTTCTAATAAATGTTGTTCTTCTATGACTCTCTAGTATGTCAGCCACATGGATGAGACCCCAGCATATGTTGGGGGTAGGCATAACTATTGGAGAAAGCTGTCATTAGAAAACTTTCCCAGAACAATGATAATGTATGACATCATGGACTATGCACAGTCTGGGAAGCTGTCTGAGAGACTTAGGCTGGAGCTGCCTTTTCTGCTCCTGAGGCCACAGAATGAAGAAACATCTCGTGCTCAGCTCCTGGCTGTTTGTCAAATCAGGTAAATGTTTATCAGTGGTTATCCTGTTGGTTGGTTTGCCTACTTTAAACATCTACAGTACTTTCCTTTGAAAATAACAAAAAGGAAGACTATGAAGTAACAGTTTCCACCTTTTCATGGTCAAGTGAGTGCTACCTTTTAGTAGGTCAATCACAACTAGTTGCACTCCCTTAGCCTGTATCAGATGGAGTAAGGCTTATAGCCATTCTTACTACCGTACATCTGCAAGGTGCAGGAATCCCTTCCAGTTCTGGAGCAGACATGAGTCTGTGATATGCCTATTAATTCGTTGTTAACAAATGAACCGTATCAAGGATTTTAAATTAGTTTTCCTCTATATGCTTTATCCTGCATTCTGAGAAACCAGTTTTCTGTCTGATCATGTCCCTGTGTGTGTGTGTGTGTGTTTGTATGCATCTTCAAGTTGCCTGTCAGCTTATGGTGAATTCATTAAATTCATAAGCTTTTCTTAGCCAAGGAATACACAGAGATGGTTTTGCCAGTTTCTTTCTTTAAAAATATAGCCCACAGAACCCAGTATTCATTGACAGTCTCCCATCCAAATACTAACCAGGGGTAACCCTGCTTGGCTTCCAAGATCAGACAGGATCTGATGGCTTTAGGATATTTAGACTGCAGTTCATGTGAACTAAACAAATGTACACTGACCATGTATCTACACCAACATGACAGCTAACAAACTACTACAGGGAGAACAGTATGGCAGTAAGACACTAAAGGAATACAGGGATCAAACTAGGAGTAGCAGATCAAATTGTGGTGTGGGAACAGTAAAATTTTGAAAGTGTTTTCCATTGCCCCCAACTCATTCATATCTGCTCATGAGACAGTATACTGTTATACCAACAAAAAGGCAGCATATGTTTGGTCAAGCTCCACCTGGAATATTGTGTCCAGTTCTGGGAACCACAATTCAAAAAGGATGTTGAGAAACTGGAGCGTGTCCAAAGGAGGGTGACTAAAATGGTGAAGGGTCTGGAAACCAAGTCCTATGAGGAACGACTTAGGGAACTGGGGGTGTTTAGCCTGGAGAAAATAAGGTTAAGAGGTGATATGATAGCTCTGTTTAAATATTTGAAGGGATGTCATATCGAGGAGGGAGCAAGCTTGTTTTCTGCTGCTCCAGAGAACAGGACCCAGAACAATGGATGCAAACTACAGGAAAAGAGATTCCACCTCAACATTAGGAGGAACTTCCTGACAGTAAGGGCTGTTGGACAGTGGAACACTTTTCCTCGGAGTGTAATGGAGTCTCCCTCCTTGGAGGTCTTTAAACAGAGGCTGGATAGCCATCGGTTAGGGATGCTTTGACTGAGAGTTCCTGCATGACAGGGGGTTGGACTGGATGGCCCTTGTGGTGTCTTCCAACTCTGCAATTCTATGATTCTGTGTTCTTTAGCATTGTTTTCCTTTGCTTCATCTTTTATATCTTTTGTTACACACCTCTATGTTTCACCCTCAATTTACCCACTGGCAATATCAAAATTCATAATTTTAGCCCAAAACCTCCCCTCAACTTATACATAACGTCGACTTATAGTCGAGTATATACGGCAGGATTCTAACTAATTCTGCTGCTAAACATTGCACACTACCAGAACTTAAATAATCTCCAGGAAGTGAACACATTTCATGTATCACATAGCATAGCATTTGAGTGAAACACTTTACCTCTATACATTTATAGTTGTAAGAACACAAATGGGATTTTGGTGGTAAAACATTTAGCACAAAGGGCATGGTTAGCATGAACAAAAATTTCTCACTGGGAAGGGTGACCAAAAAAAAAAGGTTGGATTCATAACTTCTCAGAAGCCTTGTAAACACACCCTCTTTTAAGACTCCAGACACTAATGTCAAAACACACTGCAGAAATAATCCAGTTTGAGACTGCCATGGCTCAGTGCTAGGAAATTCTGGGAACTTTAGTTTTGTGAGACATTTAGCCTTCTCAATCAGAGAGCTCTGGTGCTACATTAAACTACAGTTCCCACAATTCCCTAGCACAGAACCAGGGCAGTTAAAGTGATCTCAAACTGGATTATTTCTGCAGTGTATTTTGTACCAAACAATCATTAGCTTAACAACACTTGTGTTTGCACCCCACACAGGTAAACCACACTTGGGAGAGATAATGTGCCTCATAAGAAATCTTAGCACAGCCATTTCCCAAAAATGTGATCTTGTCACCAGCATCAGGCTTCATGACAGGAACTGAATATAACAGACTGGGCAAAATTACCTCCATATTCTATTGCAGGACTGAGGTGTTAGTGATCAGATTGCATTGTTTTAAGTGCTGATTACCTTTTCCTGTTCTTTTTGTTCAGAAACTACAAACTAAAGCTGCATCTGCACTGCAGCATTAATACAATTTGACCCTGCTTTAGCTGCCATGGCTCCATCCTATGTAATCCTGGGATTTGTAGTTTGTTGTGGCACCAGAGCTCTCTGAAAGAGAAGGCGAAATAGCTCACAAAACAACAAATCCCAGGATTCCATAGCATGGAGCCATGGTAGTTAAAGTGCATCATTTCTGTAGTGCTGATGCAGCCAAAGAGGGGAACCAGTACAGTTCTGTTCCACTATTTTTTCTTCTACCAATGCATCTTTTATTTCCTGTTGTTATTCAGATTGTGTACTGTATGCATGAGGAATAGAAACTTTTATTGCAAAGCTATTGTGTATATGCACATCTCTAAATAGTATATTTGCATCAAAACAAAACACAATCCTCACAGGGTAAAGAACAGTTGCATCACAAGATAGGAAGACTTTTATGGAATAATGACTAATAAAATCAGCCACACATTTAACAGATGGTCACAGACTTAGACTGGGGCACCTACACAGAATGAGCATTCTGTATAATTAATGGAAAAACTGTTTAACAATAAGCTGGCCTAAATGAATACCTGAATATCTCAAGTGTATGATTAATGAGGAATGGAATATGTTTATAAGACTGATATTCAGCCTTTATTTCTATAGACAGACAGACAGACAGACATGCATTACTTGTCCCTCAACTACCCACATATGGCTATGATTAATACATTATTATGATCCAGACAATTTCATATAGTGTTTAACAGCTGTTCTTTTAACATGGCTCCCACGGAATGCCAAGTAGTTTTACTTTGTTAGCCGCCCCGATTGTTCTCAGAGGGGCGGGATACAAATAATTTTTTTTATTATTATTATTATCATTATTATTATTATTAATTTCTTGATACTGTTTTCTTGCTGTTGATCAGGATGGAGTAACTTGTGTTCCTCCAGATGTTGTTAAACTGCAACTCACATCAACTCTGCTGTCTTGATCGGACTTGAAGTCTAAAATCACGTGGGGGGTTATGTGTCCTGCACCCACGTTGGTTTTGTTTTGTGTGGCGTGAATATTTTAATATGACACAAGTGTGCTTTTACAATGCTTTGATTTTATTGACCGTCACGTTGCACCACATTAGTAAAAAAATGTGTTCATTTAATAGATAGCACAGTGTTTTAAGTAGCAGTGCCATGAAAGCAAGTCTGTCTTTGCACAGACATGTCATGCATTCGATTTCATATTTTATTTCTGCGTATTTCCCCTTCCGGCCACCATCTTAGGGAGAGAGAGAGAGACAGGCCACTGCTGCCTCAAAGAAGAAACCCCTCCCTTGTCCGGCCACAATCTTAGGGAAAGAAGGAGGCAGCTAGCTCCAACTGGCCTGCCTCAAAGAAAAAAAGCCCCCCTTCCGCCACCATTAGGGAGAGAGAGAGGGGCAGGCTGCTCCAACTGCCTGCCTCAAAAAGAAAAAAGCCCTCCCTTTTCCGGCACACCATCTTAGGGAGAGAGAGAGGGGCAGGCTAGCTCCAACGCCTGCCTCAAAGAAGAAAAAGCCCCTCCCTTCCGGCCAACATCTTAGGGAGAGAGAGAAGAGGCAGGCAAGCTCCAACTGCCTGCCTGAAAGAAAAAAACCCCCCTTCCGGCCACCATCTTAGGGAGAGAGAGAGGCAGGCTAGCTCCAACTGCCTGCTCAAAGAAGAAAAAAGCCCCCTTCCGGCCACCATCTTAGTGGGAAGAAGAGAGAGCAAGCTAGCTCCAACTGCCTGCCTTGAAAAGAAAAAGCCCTCCCTTCCGCCACCATCTTATGGAGAGAACAGAGAGACAGGCTAGCTCCAACGCGCGCCTCGAAGAAGAAAAAGCCCCCCCTTCCGGCCCACCATCTTAGGGAGAGAGAGAGGGGCAGGCAAGGCTCGCAACTGCCTGCCATCAAAGAAGAAAAGCCCCCCTTCCGCCACCATTAGGGAGGAGAGAAGAGGGCAGGCTAGCTCCAACTGCCTGCCTTGAAGAAGAAAAAGCCCTCTCCCTTCCGGCCCACATCCTGTGGGAGAGAGAGAGAGACAGCTATCTCCAACTGGCTGCCTCAAAGAAGAAAAGACCCCTCCCTTCAGGCGCCACCATCTTAGGGAGAGAGAGAGGGGCATGGCTAGCTCCAACTGCCTGCCTCAAAGAAGAAAAAGAACCCTCCCTTCCGGCCACCATCTTAGGAGAGAAGAGAGGCAGGGCAAGTACCCAACGTCCTGCCTTGAAGAAAAAAAAAGCCCTCCTTCCGCAGCCACCATCTGGGAGAGAGAGAGAGGCAGGCTAGCTCCAACTGCCTGCCTCAAAGAATAAAAGCCCTCCCTCCGGCCACCATCTTAGGAGAGAGAGAGGGCAGGCTAGCTCCACTGCCTTCCTCAAAGAAGAAAAGCCCCTTTCCGGCCACCATCTAGGGAGAGAGAGAGAGGCAGGCAGCTCCAACTGCCGGCCTCTGAAGAAAAAAAGCCCTCCCTCTGGCCACCACGCTTAGGGAGAAAGAGAGAGAGGCAGGCAACTCCAACTGCCTCCTCAAAAAGAAAAAGCCCGCCCTTACCGGCCACCATCTAGGGAGAGAGAGAGGGGCAGGCTAGCTCCAACTCCTGCTGCCTCAAAGAGAAAAAGCCCTCCCTTCCGGCACCATCTTAGGGAAGGGGAGAAGAGGCAGGCAGCCCACTGCCTCCTCGAAGAAGAAAAGCCCTCCCTTCCGCCACCATCTTAGGAGAGAGAGAGAGAGGCAGGCTAGCTCCAACTGCCTGCCTCGAAAGAAGAAAAGCCCTCCCTTCCGGCCCACCATCTTAGGAGAGGAGAGAGGAGCAGGCAAGCTCCACTGCCTGCCTCAAAGAAGAAAAACCACTCCCTTCGGCCACCATCTTAGGGAGAGAGAGAGAGGCAGGCAAGCGCCAACTGCCTGCCTCGAGAAGAAAAAGCCCTCCCTTCCGCCACCATCTTAGGGGGAGAGGAGAGAGGGCAGGCTAGCTCCCAACGGCCTGCCTCAAAAAGAAAAAGCCCTCCTTTCCGGCCACCATCTTAGGGAAGAGAGAGAGAGGCAGGCCTGCTCCAACTGCTGCCTTAAGAAAAAAGACCTCCCTTCAGCCACCATCGTAGGGAGAGAGAGAGAGGGCAAGGCAAGCGCCAACGTGGGCCCGCGCCCTCAAAGAAGAAAAAGCCCCCCCTTCCGGGCCACCATCATTAGGAAGAGAGAGAGAGGGCAGCGAAGGCTCCAAGCTAGCGCCAAACTGCCTGCCGTTGAAAAGAACAAAGCCCCTCCCTTCCGCGGCACACCGATCTTAGGAGAAGAGGAGAGAGAGGCAAGGCAAGCTCCAAACGGCCTGCCCTCGAAAAGAAGAAAAAGAGCGCCTCCCTTCCGGCACGCATGCGTAGAGGAGAGAGAGAGCAGGCAGGCAAGTTCCAACGCAGGCCTGCCCGAAGAAGAAAAAGCCCTCCCATTACCGGCGCACCACTTAGGGAGAGAGAGAGGAGAGAGGTCAGGCTAGCTCCACTTCCTGCCTCAAAGAAGAAAAAGCCCTCCCTTCCGGCCACCATCTTAGGGAGAGAGAGAGAGGCAGGCTAGCTCCAACTGCCTGCCTTGAAGAAGAAAAAGACCTCCCTTCCAGCCACCATCTTAGGGAGAGAGAGAGAGGCAGGCAAGCTCCAACTGCCTGCCTCAAAGACGAAAATGCCCTCCCTTCAGCCACCATCTTGAGGGAGAGAGAGGCCTGTTATGTTTTATTTTGACTTTGTTTTGTACTTCCTGTTGTACACCGCTTTGATCTAATTTGGAAAAGCGGTATATAAATAAACATTATTATTATTATTAGAACATTAAGATTACTCACAAATTGAAGGTATAGCTATAAAACAATTAACCCAGCAATGTCCTCATCTCCATGTAAGGCTGTTGAATGTTGTTAAAGTTTTGTAAAAACAAAACAAAAACATGGGCTCTTTTCTAGATCTCCAGTACCATGTCCCACAACTGCCTGTCTCTCAAAAGCAGATCGAATGTCAGTCACCAGACTTTCTGAACGTCGCTCATACCAAGCGCGGCAGAAAATTGCAAAAATGAGGAAAGTATATAGGGCCAACAAAAAACAGGTGAGCATGTACAATGAATGAAAAATGTTCAGATACGTGCTGATCCATCTCACCAGTTAAGATTCTGCCAGTGTGTTTTCTTCTTTGAAAACTGTCTACTTTGTTGTTAGGACATTTCAAGACCTTTCAGATATTATGATAGTGACAGCATTTTGTTCTATACAAATGACACATCAGATAAATGAAGGAAACAGACAAATACTGTGCTTAACTACCTTTTTTCTTGAACATGTTTGAGGAAGAATTATATGCAACTTACTAATTTCAACGTGAAAACAGTTGAATCTTAACAAACTGTTTTACTGATAGTGAAAATGACACTTAGACATTATGTGTGGAAGGTTATTGTGTACATCATGTCTATAGTCTTTCATTATGTATTAAGTTAACATACATTTATTTCTATTCCAGATTTTTCAAACCATTCCTTTGAGTAGATTGAGTAGACAAAGGATCATTAGTTCCCATTTAGGCCCGTTACATACTGCCCCAAAAGGGCGGGCTGGAGGCATCCAGTTTTCTTCCAGAGGGACGTCACAGCAGCCAAACTGTGTGGCGTCTCTCAGCCCCAAAAAGAACCTGGGAAAAACGGATTCTTCTTCCAAAGTCGCGTGGACGTCACGAGTGCGCCATTGGTGCACTTGTGACATAAGTGACGCACAGTGATATCTATATGCTGCATGTTGCTTATGTCATGATGGCGGCCCCGCCATTACACCACCACCAGGATGTCCTAGGGTTAGGGACCGTGCGGTTGGTGCACAGTTCCTAACCCTAGAATCGCTGCCTGGATGCCGCCTCTAGGTGGTATGTACAGGGCCTACGAATGGCAGGAAAAGTAATAGAACAGATGGGCAGAGTCAGCCTTATATAAACTTATATAGAGGTTCTAGGTTTCATGACATAACTGGCATTTTAATTCTGGTGTCCCAAATCCAAGACTTAACTATTGGATCGTATTTTCTCAAAATAAAGTTTGATTTCCAGGGGAAGGAGGAGGATTACAGAGGGATCTGTACAGCTTGAAAATGCATAGTTTAATTAAACCCAATGCAATTATATTTTTATATTAGACTATTCGTTTTTTACTGACACATCCTTAACAGTGCCAAAAAAAAAAAAAAAGGATTTAATTGGGAGAGAAGAGACTAATAATTACAAAACGTCAGTTTCTTCTTTTAATAGTATATTCTTTGTCACTCAGGAGGAGGAGCTACATCGTGCATTTTTAAGTGATCGTTCAGGAAGTTATCATTCATTGGCTGAGAATGAAAGTCTATTTTCAGATGAAGACTGGGAGCAAGAAGCAGTGAGACTATATGATTGGTCCAAATCACTACATGCTGAGGATATTTGAGAAGTTTGACTCATGATAAATCTGTCTGCTCTTTATAAAACAAATACAGTTGTTCTTCATATCTAGTTTTTTGCTGTACTGTTGTGCAAACACAGCCTTGGCAGACCATGAATACTGTATACATTATTATTCTTTGGATTCAGGGGATTCATAATAAAGCACCAGAAACAGCATAGAGTCCTATAATGTTTCAAATACTAACAAATTTATCATAGTTCACTTCTTCAAATGCATGCAGGTAGACTTGTCTTTGAAATTCATGCTGTAATGAATTTATCTTTAAGGTACCACAGCACCCAGTTATTTTTGCTGCAGCAACCTCACAAGACTTACCCTTTGAAAATAATGAAGATGATTGTTGCTAACCAAAGTAATAAGTGAATTAAGTTAATAAGAATAGAGAAGAAAGCAGAAGATATAAAGAGCCAAGGTTATCCAAATATTTTAAAGTGATGTTTCAAAGTGATGCCAGGATGTTTTAGTTGACTGGTTAGGTTGTGGATAAACCAGATTTTAGGAGAAAGTAGTATTTCCTTTCCATATTATAGCTGTGAACAATAAAGATAAGAAAATATGATTTTGTTCAGAAATATTAATATAGTATCCGCTGAACTCAGTGCTTCACTGTCGATCTAAATTAACAACATCAGGTAGGCTGAAGGAGCAATCCAGGACACATGGGTTGTTTCTGCATGCAGTACTAAAGAATTCTAATCCACCAACTCCCCTCATTTTTTTATTTGTACTGTTTTACTCATATAATGCTTTCAGCAATTAGATATTATGCAAATCTATAGTCTCAAAATAATAGCAGAAAAAATATGAATGATATTAAGTATAATTACATCCCATTGATTTCCAGACAATAGGGCATTACAGAGCTTTACTTTTATTTTCACAAAATACAAGTTGGCAAATACTGTACGTCAGCATTTAATTGAAATAGTTTCACAATATTATTCCAAACAGACCAACTACATGACCAAAGAGAGAGTATGAGGCACATAGAAATGTGGTAAAATTAGAGGGACTTTCTACCATGTTCTGGACATATCCCCAAACAAAGAAATTGGACTAGTATAGTATCATATAAAAAGTATTTCAAATTAAAATCAAGATGCAAGCAGAATACTGTGTTTCAAATATGACAGATGGGGAGGTTGACAGGAAATATGCCAAATTATTATTATTATTATTATTATTATTATTATTATTATTAATAATAATAATAATAATAACCTTTATTTATAAAGCGCTGTAAATTTACACAAATGTATTTTATATCTTGTATCTGCTGTTAGAATGGCCTTTGCCAAAATAATGGAAGGACAACACAATTCCAAAAATGGATGATTGGCTTTTGAAATGTCTTGAAATGATGGAGACTGATAGAGTGAAATTAATAAAGGAAAAATAATTGTAAAAAGTATGAAGAAGATTAGAGTAATAAGTTAAAATTCTGTGAAGAGAATTGGGGCAATATAATAAATATTATACACAGGAATTCATTATTAATGATATTAACTTCAGGAAAGCCTGAAGTTTAAGACATGGCTTGTAAATTACAGGACTGATATAAAGCTATATTGTTAATTGTTATGATTATTTAAAAATGGGTAGAATGAAATAGATATAAGGGGGAATAGAATAAAATGAAGAATTAGAAATCAGTCAGTTATATATAAAGGTAATGAAAATGGTCTTAAAGAGGTGGAATATGGAACAAAGGGCTTGGAAAACAAGAAACACATAAATTAGTTAAATCTGAATAAGGAACCAACAAAATATATTAAATTGACTATATTGTGAAAGAGGGGGGTAGGCATTAATAAATATTGTATATTAAAAAAAGAAAAAACACCACAACTATAAAGATTAAAAATATTTTATTTACATTTTAATCTATATACAATTTTTACATCTTGTTTAAAAACAACAGAACACATAATGCATGTCTGAACATAATGCATTCACAGCATGGGAGAAATTAACTTCTGTAAACCAGAAGAAAGAAAGAAAAAGCTCTGGATATTTTTTTAAAAAGTTTCACAGCAGCTCTGAAAGAGTTACAAGAAAAATATTCTGGTGGGCACAATTGAGTGTGAGTATGTTTACACAAAATACTTCAGGTTGCTAAAGCACAGGTTGAAGAAAACCTTTTCAAATTAACCTATCAAAAACATTGTTTATGAAATATCTGCCACATCATTTACACTGAAGCGCAGTACTGGGTTATACACATTTAATTCTGGGTCACTGCTGCTCCCAGTTGCTTTTTACTGCTGTTTTTTCCCCTCCAGACTTTCTTTCAGTCTGGTATCTAAGTTCTACAGTAGTTTTCCAGTTAGTAAACTTATGACTGGAATTTGATCCCAATTAAACTAACATGGTAAAAGTTAAAATATTAATCCAGATTGCAATTCACTTTTTTCTTTGCTTATTACATCTGAACAAAAAGCTGCCATTAATGACACAACGTAATAGGAAAACACTTTTTTTCAGTCTGACATTTTAAACATTCAATTTTGGGGACTTTAGTTCACTTAATTAGCTGTTAGTTTATTCCACATATAAACATGCTTGTTAAAACAACTTTTCTGCAGAATGAACAGGAACAATCCCTGGAAACAAACTTTATTAAGAAAACAGTATTTCTCCATCTAATTGTTTTAGAAAATAAGCATAACTAGAAGTGACAGAACTCTATAGTATTGATGTTTTGAAACTGTGATCCTAACCAAGTGGTTACTAGTAGTGGCCAAATTGGCCTAAGAATACTAATACGAAACATGCCGTTATGTTTTTATTTGGTGTCTATGTGTTTGCAAGCTTTATCCTTCAGAGTCTAGTTTTATCCTTCTCAGCTTATCTATGGCAGGGGTGGACCACTTTTTTTAGGAGATAAGAGCCACTGCTTCCCTCCACCTGCCACTCCCACCACAGCTGAAAGTGATGCAACACCATTTCTGATTTTGATTTTTCAGCCAAAAACTAGCTAATTTTTCTCACATTGCCAGAATTAGGAGGGAAGGGATCCCAGACCACTGAAAAGGCAAACTATTTAAAGGGGGGGGGTTAAGGAGGGACACAAAATGGAAGCACAGATGTTCTTGGTTCTGTACCTCTGGTCTAAGGGAAATACATGAATAGGCTGTATCAATATGTGAATCTGAAGATAAACTTTTAAGGCTTCTTAGACTATGAAAACAACTTCAGAATCTTTTCAGTTATAAATGACTGACTGATACCACTAAAATTCAGGTGTCAGCTTTTCTATTAATATAAAGAACATATAAACATTGGTTAGGTCCAAGATACAGGAACCTCAGGAGAGCCCTAGGCCTTTAGTGGAACAGCACCCAGTTTTGTACCTTGAAAACTGCCAAGGTAGAACTTGGTTCTCTACAGCTGGTGAAATCCACATGCAGCCCTTGGTAGTGAAATAGTGGGCCACAATATAGTGCAGGGTGCTTAAAGCCTCTGAAATTAGATCAGTTCTTTAAATTGTTACATTATGATTAATGTCCATACTGAGGTTATAGTTGTCCAGACCATTTATTTTGGCACTACTTAACAATCCCAGCTGACATCACCAGTTTCAGTGGAAACCACAAGACTTTGAATTTAAAACAAACACTGACTTCTAAGCAGAGGTGGGAATATAAACTGTTTTATGCTGATTCAGACCCTAGATCCATCTACCCTAGTACTGTTCTTACTGGCTGGCAATGGCAATCTTGGTTTTTAAACAGGAATGTTTCTAGTCGAACCTTCAAATGCCAAGGAGTGAACTTGGAAATAGCAATCACACCATGCACTTAACCACTAAAGTATGGACCCACTTTTGACACATTCAAATGCCTTTTTAGTAATATATGCCAGTATGCTGTATCAGCTACTTAATTAACAGAGGCTGCATCTGCACTGCAGAAATAATCCGGTTTGACACCAGATTAACTGCCCTGGCTCAATGCTATAGAATTCTGGAAACTGTACTTTGCTGTGGCACCACAGCTGGTGCCACAACAAACTACCATTCCCAGAATTATACTGCAGACGATTCTAGATTGACACCACTTTAACTGCCCTGGTTCAATGTAATGTAATTCTGGTATTGCAGTGCGAATGCAGCTTAAGTAACCTTTCTTGGCCCCAATACCTCAAACCTGGTGGAAATATCACTCACTCCTGCTCTTATCACGAGCAGAATGGAACTCCTTCTCCAAATGCAACTGATGTCTGGTAAAGTAGGTGGGAAGGAAGGAGTTACAATTGTGGCAAAAGTACCACAATTGTGACTAAGTAGTGCTTGTGAAAATGGAACAGTTATGGATAAGTAAATCTAGGAAACTGGACTAGGAAACTGGGGGCTGGGCCAGGAAAGGTTACTTAGGAAAATATATTTAATGAAGTTGGTGATAGAGAATACTGTCCATAGTGTAGAAAAATAGAGGGGTGTGTGTGTCTAACTGAAAGAAGTAGATCTAGTTCTTCCCCAACATGACACCACACTTTTCTCTATTAATAGCAAGCATATTTAGGCAATGCACAAAATTTTAAGCTAGACGATGGCAACTTGAATAACAGTAAATAGGCTAAACATCACTGATACACACAATGTTGACAAATAGCTTTTGAACCATGATCAGGATAAAGTAACAATAATATTAGTTTTTTGTGGGTTTTTCAGGCTATGTGGCCATGTTCTAGAAGAGTTTATTCCTGATGTTCTCGGTTTATCTACCCACAAAAAAACTATGGGTGCCGGCCATGAAAACCTTTGACTTCACACAGTAATATTATTTTTTAGGTGCTTGGTTTTTTTCCTTCACCATCTGCTATTTAGGACAGAAATAAAAGTGAACACACAGAAAGGTTAAACAGGATGATCTTAGGTAAATATGAAGGAGACTATATGAAATAAGGCTATGGTCCCATTTACACTGGCTTGAGGATAAGCTACAATGAATTCACTGGGTTTGTTTCCAATTAAACATGCATAGGAGCAGGCAGCCAGTCTTAAACAATTGTCTTACAATGGAATGGAGAGGTGTTCAGTAATAATCAAAAGCACTGTTAAATTGTACATAACTGGTTGAAATACTTTTACACCATCTATCATTTTTTTTTCAGCCTGTCATACTTAATGCTACAATAGTTTACATCAAGTGCATAATTTCTGATAACTCCTTTGTAATGCTGAAAGCTGTCCCTAAAACCAACCATTTAAAGTCAGAAGTTTTAAAATGGCGTACATTCAGAGTACAGACCTCTAACTTTTCTATTGCCTAGATGCTAAATCACTTTTAAAAAACTACTCCAGTTGTTTGACTACAAAGCTGATACAGGGCAAAAATAAATATTCAGGGGTAACCATGTTGGCTGTGCAGAAAAATATAACAAAATTCAAACTCCACAAGCACCCAGTGCCTTTACTGTGCCAAATCGAAACCATAAAATACAGCTTGCAAGCATTTGAAACTCCACTGGCTTCTTCATCAAGCCAAGATATTAAAAATCATACAGGAGAAAAATGGTGGTGTTGGGCTGATAGGCCCACGTTGTCTCAAATGTGGTCAGTTGAGGGATTTCAGTGCAGACAGAGGCCAGCCCCCTTATTGCCATGTGAGAACTATGAACAAAGAGCAGTCAGAGACAGGGATTTTTAATTTCAATGCAGGCCATGTGAGGAGCAACCAGGACTTCTCTGTTGCTAATGGAACTAAAATTTTATTACCTGTCTTTTACTGCTGTGTTCTCCTGTGTGATTTTTAACATTTTTGCCTAATAAGTCAGTGAAGTTTTGAAAGCTCGTATAATGCATTTTATGCTTTGGCATTGGCCTGCTAAAGCCATCACTCCAAGCTGATAACAAGTTTTTCAAGCAGGTCATGTTTCATCTCTGATACACAAATGAACTACTGTACATTTAAAAGACAGGTACAGAAAAGCACCTTTGTACTGCCAATATAGTTTACCATGTGCACATGGATTTTGGCCCATTTTATACATAGCCCAAAACCAGTCACGTTGCATGCACTACGGGCAGTGAACCTTGAGTATGCGAACTCCTCCACCCCCTGAAGTCCAGGGGATTAAATGCTTTTGCTTCTAAGTCTAATAAGAGTCCGACATTACATCCCCACTCAGGGAACTCATAGTTTGTTGTTGGTTCAATCAAAGTTCATAAGCAATATGAATTAAGGGGAATCCTTTGAAGTGTAAGGTTTGCTACTACTTGCACATGTAGTTATGCCATGGGTCTGTGTTATATGCAAACAGGTCCTTTGACAAATTCAAAACCAGACCTGCACCTTTAAAACCAGGATATTTCTATGGTGTGGCCTAAACACCAGATCCTGTCTGATCTTGGTAGCTAAGCATGGGTCAGCCCTGGTTAGTACTTGGATGGGAGACCACCCACGAATACCAGGTATTGTAGGCTTTATTTCAGAGGAAGGAACTGGTAAAAATGCTTCTGAGTATTCCTTGACTAAGAAAACCCTATGAAATTTATGGGTTGCCATAAGTCAACTGGCATCTTGAAGACAAGCACACACATATTTCTGTGGTATACTTCCTGAAATTTTACCATACCATTCTAAACCATTAAAAAATAAATGTATTTCTCTTGTAAAATAGGCAAATTTTGCATGGTGAGCAAAATTTCAAGCAGTCAGTGGATACTTTTTTGTTATGAGTGAATTAGATTTAGGTTTTACTTGGTGACAAGTAACTTCCTATTTGAAAACTACTGGCCAATGGCAAAATGGGAATTCCCTCACAATCTTGCACATAAAACAGAGAATCTCACTAAGGTTGCTACAAAGGAGGAAACAGCATTCAACAGGAGGGATATGGGCAAAAAGAATCTAAATCTATGGTCCACTTTCTTGTAGCTGTTCAAACTTAACTTACATTGAATGGACATTTTAAACAATGTTATACTAGCATCATCCTCACTGTTCCCGCCCTATTCTACCCTTCCCCCTTTTGTGTTTTACATGATTGTCTTGGCTCTCTTTATATGGTTGTACATGTGAACAGACTTAAAGTTAAACTATCAATATGGCATATGGGTAGGATTAATGGAGAGGAGCTGTGGGCAATGGTATCAGTGGAAGGTTCAGTGATTAACAAGTTTTTTACTGGCTTAAAAAAGTTTTAAAATTTAGAAAACCAGTATACAAAGATATATTTACTAAGAATTGCCCCCACACAAACACACACTCAAAGCTGACAAAAAGCGTAAAAGCTTTCAAGTTCATGTTGAGACATTCCTGTGGCATATTAGTTGGTTTTAATGTATTGTCCAATTTGGATTTTCTTTTTCATGGGCCAATGTTATGATTTCAATGAATAGGTCTGAAGTGGTACAGAGGGTTGTTATCAAGAATTCCACAGTGTCTTGTGATTCTTATTGAGCTCTAAATATGGAAAATTAAAATTCTCAAGCAGCACTGGTTTTTCATATCCTGCATTGGTAGGTAAGCTCATATATTTTAGATTTTTGGATTCAAATGAGTGTTGTCTTGTCTTGTCCATAGCTCTCTTAATGTGACCAGAAATAATGAGGGTGAATATCACCTGCACATCTTCAGCTCTGTAAAGTCCGGTTGTGGAAAGAGATAAACAATATAACAGAATCAATGTAGAGTGTTTGCCTTAGAGCTGAAATGTGGAACACAATGTATTTGTGACTGGACTGTGAAGCTTTGGACTATACATTGAGCAAATCAATGCTTTGTAAACCTTTATTTAAAACCCTTGAGTTTGCACAATTAATGGGCAGGAAAGGTGTGACTAGAACTTTTTGAATCTTATGCCAATTTTGTTTTAATCCAAGTACATTTGAAGATACAGACTGTCTACTTTATATCTTTGTCCATTTGTCAAGACAAGATGAAATTAACCAAAGTCAGATAAAAACAATTTTTTCTGATAAATACACTTGTTATAAAATAACAATTTTGGGAACATGTATGTGAGCGCACACATACACCACAGAGGTTGTAGATGCTACTGCTTAGAAGGACATGTAATTTCATATTTCTGAGCACATAAACATTGGCTAATAATGGTCACCCAACTATTGGAAGTCAATGAGGAAGTTTGGTCAAGTAATCATTTTTAATGAACTATCATTTTAGATAATAAAAGTGTAGGTTACTTCTTCCATAGACTCTTTCTGTAAAAGAATTCTCAAAAATCACATAATACTTTTTTCATTTTGTACTTTACATTACCCCCTTAAAAGTTTTTATGCTCAAGAAGTGAAATGGTAGTACAGGTGCTTTATAATAATGGTCTGTAAAGAATAGGTTTATAAAAGTTCAGTTGTTCATTTATTTTCTTTAGTCAAATGTATTACTGTTTAATAAGCAGATTTTTAGGACTTCTAACATGCATACTTTTGGGCACCCAAAATACAAAATATGCTTGTTCTAGAGTGATTTCCAACTTGGAAAGGCTGTAATGAAATAATAGTGCTTCTGCCTTAGTGTTTTGCATGAGCTGCCATAAAGCCTTCTCTCAACAGTCTGGTCAGTCAGTATCCCTGAAATTGCTAAGAAAGATTTTTCACATCTCCACGTGTGATACTTTAAACAGATAGATACTAAATTTCAGGATTTTAGCTCAGTGCTCAGATTTATTTTCAGTGATCTTATCACTAATCTACAAATATATCTAAAGTTAAAAAGTCCTCCTAAGAGGCAGTTGCTCGAACACCTCAGGCATACCTACAAGTACTGTGAAGTCTGTGGTTATTTTTCAAGTTAATTCAAGATAATTTTGCCGTAACCAACAGTTTAAACAAAACAAAACAAAACAAAAAAACCCAAACTCAATCAGTGCAAGATACTGTTCCATTTTAATACATCTAACTATAATGTCTAAGGGAAAGCACAACTACCCTTTACGCAGGGCAGAGTTAGGGACCATCTCTGATATGTAATTCAAGAATAAAGTACTGAGAGGATAAGCTGGGATCTCTGGCTTATTTTTAAAAACATTAAAAAGTATAGCCTCAGCTTGGTATCATTAGCTTTAAAAAGATTTCAAATGTTACTGAATCAATCAGTCTATCAAGTACAAAAATTTATATTGATAGAATAAGCCTCCAATCACCAAACAAGTTAAAATACATGAACGGGTGCTATTACAGCTAAAATTCAATAGATATAGACGATATCTGTGTATTAGGTAAAAATAGACTTTTTAAACTGCACATAAAAATATGCATTTTATCTTGTTCTTGTGGTGTATTCCTGTATGTGTACATAGGTATAGTTTATTCACAAACCACAATGCAAACAAAAGGCAGCCTAGAATTTATTTTAGTAGAAAACTTTTGAGTGTTATTTTTAAGAAATGTATACTTTTCAGCAGACTTACTGGAACTGCACAAAATGAAGAGGAACATCATGCAAAAACCCAATATTTTTAAAATTGTCACTATAACCAAAGTGAGGGTTGTCAAACATCATCAGGCGGCTTATAAATGAATTTTTAAAAAAAGAATAGGCAATGTACAGGAACAAACTGAAAGGCCTCTTTCACTGCTACATTTGAAGTCAGACTATTCTAGTAAGGCTGCTGAATTTTGTCCTGACAGTTTAAAAAGTTAAAATGCACAATACAATATATATGCTTTCGACCCACCTTGCAAATACAGTATATTCCAGTACTTCCTGAAGCGTGTGTTGTCTTCTCTCACACGGACTGAATATATTATATGGTTTAAAACACATGAAATGGAAGAACGTCTATTCTTCTCCCTCTTAGAACACACAGTAAGGGCATGTCAAAAATAAAATTAATACAAAACCATAGTTATTGGCATTCCTAATTAACTTCGTAGATGCATTCCCTGTACGCTCTTTTCTTCTCTTTATTAATATAAGAGGTATATTACACAGGATAATATCTTCAGTGGATTTAAACTGGCTTTCCCTTTCCCTACCCCTCTATCCCATCAACATATAAATAGGTTTTGTTTTGTTTTTTTTGGTTCTTTTTTCTTTAGCTGCAACGCCTGACATGTTCCAAAACATACTCAGGAAAGTGTAGGCTACAAACTTGTAATCCATCTAGCTTGCAGGGCATTCTTGGATATTCATCTTCTTTCCATTTATTATCTTCAGGATCAAAAGTGAGAATTGAATCACTGTAGTGACCATTATAACAAAGGCCCCCAAGAACCATTATCTGTTTGTCCAGTACAGCCACACCATGACCACTTCTACCAATTGGCATAGAAGCTAAAATAGTCCATTGATCAGTATCTGGATCGTAAACCTCTGTGGAAGGACACCCTTGAGACTCAAAAGAGGCCCTCAGGATTACACAGACACCTCCAAAAACATAAAGCTTGCCATTATAAGAAATCATCTTGTGAAAGCATCTTGCATAATTCATTTTACATTTGTTTTCCCAGCAATTAGTGACCACTTGAGTCCTCCTTGTTCGCTGTTCCACAGTCCCTTCCTTGCTAGGATCAAACACACACACCTGCTTTGAAGTGGAAGAGGATGTTATTCCACCAGTGATATATAACTTGCTACCAAGAACAGTTCCTTCATGTCCATATTTATTGACCGGATAGGGGTCCACAAATTCCCATTTATCTTCTGTAATATCATAACGTTCAGTTGAATAAAATGTCTCGTCTCTTGTCCTCCCAGCCACTGCATAGATGTACCTTCCAATAACACCAACAGCAAATTCTGAGCGTGGTACAGACATATCTGCCATTCGCAACCAAGAGTTTTGCCTTGGATCATATCTGAACACTTTTGAAGAAGCATGAAATTCACCATCTGGTCCCAATTCTTCCCCACCCAATAAGAATACAAAGTTATTTACAATAGCAAGGCAGTCTGGTCGTAAAGGTACTTGTGGGCCTTCTAGCTCCCACCAGACCCTGGGCTTGTGTAGGAGGAGGATCTTACTATTTACCATGCTGTGTCCTATCATTCCTCTAAATACTGCAGTCTGAGGTTTGGCAGAACGGATACGATTTGATTTCATTTCCATCAAAGGCTGCTGATGCACACTGTGGAAGTAATTCATAGCTTGTTCCACCTCATGCCGCAATTGCCGGGAATAACGATAAAATTCCGATGTTTTCACCTAAGGACAGAGCAAAACATGTGTGTATTGACCAAGATGGTATGGAGGAGAATTGTCTCTCAAACAATACTGCCTAATTTTACAGCATTAAACCTTGAAGTACAATCATGGCTCAAGTACACAAAGAAAACTTATTAGCTGAGGACCTGGCTCTTACCTCTGTCACTTTTCTGATACCTGCCCTGCTTTATCTTCACAGAATTCATAATTACTCACATCGCAATTATTGCATCAAATTGCCCCCACAGACCTTTCTCACAATGAACCTGAAAAGTTCAACAGAAAACCTAAGCCCAGCCTTCCTGAACTTGGTGCCCTCAAAATGGATTGAACTACCAACTTCCATAATCCCATATAGTTCAGAGGACACCAAGTTAGGGAAGCCTAGATTAAATATGCCATCACTCTTCAAATTACATTTGTTTTTTTATAAAATGTTTGAAACCCAATTACAATTTAAATGGCATCTAAAAGAATTTTATTATTTTCTGAGAGTTCTAATCCTTTAAAATATTGGTCCTCCAAAAGTTTTGGACTTCAACTTCCACAATCAACAATCAGGGATTCTAGAAGCTGAAGTCAGAAATAGCTGGTGACTAAAAATTAAGAGCCACTGCATTAAAGGCTGTCACATTTGATTAGGTGTTTCAATGATCCAGCAAGCCTCCTCATGTCACTGTGGTCAGACACACAGGTCAATCATGTCATGCCTCTTGATTACCACTGAATCCAACAGTGCAAAGATCCAGGCAAGGTTCGACAATCTTTTTTTTTAATACAACCAATATTTCTTATTACAGTAAATTAACAAAATATTCTCCTTATTCTTTTAACAATAAAAAAATCTATCACTTCAATCTCTTTGCATCAGTAATTTTTCTAGTAAATTTTCATTATTCAATTTGTAATTGCTTTTATACATACAAGATTTTTGTAATTATATTTACAAGATCTTACTAATAAAAGCAACTCTACTTCCTTCTTGTTCATTAAATGCTTTGTACCAAATTTGTAATCTTCACATCTCCTCAATATTTTCTTGCAAATTTATTCCAAAAGCCCTTGTACATTCTACTTCTATATCATTAGACTCCAATCCAATATTTATAAAGACCATTTAAAGACCACACAGATTATTTAAACCAAATATTCTGAATATTTTTATTTTTATTGATCTCATATTATTTTAATCACATACACTATTAATCTTACTAATCTCATATATTAATCTCTTATAAGTGATCTTTTAAATCTGCAAAATTCAACAATATGACTGCTTTGAGGCTGTAGGACAACCTTTAATTGTACTTTCCAATATACAATAAGAACCCAATAAGAAGCTTTTCATGGCTTCTTATAAAATTAAGATGACCCATGTCCTGTTCTCTGACATAGAATATACAAGTGGGTTAAGATCAGTTTTAAGTTTAAAAGATTTAAGGTTGCAAATAGCCATCTTTTATCACTGAAACCAGAGACTGTGAACTTGCATTCTTCCACATTCATTATGGGTTATAATCACAGCCTCACTTATCTGAGCACAGGATCAAGCTATCAACCAGGAGACCTGGAAATAGGAAACCTGGAAACTGTAGTACATGCACTGGTATCCTTACGACTCGATTTTTGTAATACACTCTACATGGGGCTACCCTTGTGCCTAGTCCAGAAACTCCAACTGTTTCAGAACATCACAGCCAGACTGGTGTCCGGAACAACTAGGAGTGAGCATATACAGCCGGCCCTTCTTATACACGGATTTCTTATACATGGTTTGAAAATGTTCAAAAAAAGTTTCAAATATCAAACCTTGATTTTCCATTTTTTATCAGGGACACCATTTTGCTATGTCATTATATTTAATGGGACTTGAGCATACACGGATTTTGTTATACACAGGGGATCTTGGAAGCAAACCCCAGCGTATAGCAAGAGTCCACTGTAACACCGATACTGAAGTCATTGGTTTCCGGACGCAGTACAAGGTGTGGGTTATCACCTTTAAAGCCCTACATGCCTTGGGTCCAATTTATTTAAGGTATCACCTACTTACATATAATTTGCCCTGTACGCTCAGGTCTATTGCAACCCTTAAAGACCAGGTTAGTTGCTACCTCCCAGAGGATTTTTCCCACAACCGCTCCCAGTTTGTGGAATGGCCTGCTGGACGAAATCTGCCAAATCACCAACTTAGAAACTTAAGAAAGCTGTCAAAACAGATCTCTTCCGGCAGGCCTTTCTGGAATAAAGTACTCAGCCATACAACAACTACTCCCATAAACCAGGGATACCTTGGTTGATGCTATGACTCTGCTCACCATTATTAGATTTTAATGTTTACTTATGTAATTTTAATCTTAACTTGTTTAATTCTTTCTTAAGAGATATTGTGTACATTGTATGATTTTAAAAGTTGTTCACAGCTTTGATTGTTTTTACAAAAAGCAGGATACAAATAAAAGTTATTATTTATTTATTTATCAAATCATTAGACTCTAGGAGATAAGTATCTTGAACAAGCTCATTCTTCAACCATATTGCTGAAATGACACACATCTATGTATATGGCTGCAATGTACATAATTTAAGGAGCTGCAAACATTTCAGCCATACATAGAGACATAAAGCTAACAAAATGTATTAAGAGAAATATATTTTTAGAAATGCTATTCCTAAACCTGAGTTAAACCACCTGTCTCTCCACTTCCAACATCTATTAGAATATAACATATTAACATTAATTTTGAATTTTCTGAACTCTGATTTCCCACAACTTCAAATGGAGCTACACCATGTATAACATTTGTGTATAACATTTCTTGTTACAGTAACAGATATGTGAATATTTTTCATGTCCGTAGAAATTCATAAACACTGGGGGGAAGGGAGCTACCACAGCATTCCTAATACAAATATTTTCCACGGAACAAATCATTTACAGATTAAGAAGGGAGCAACCCTACATCAATATGGACCTCAATATAGATAACGTATTAGGCAGTCTCTCTTATACAAGTATTTCTTTTTCTTTTCACGCTTTGGACTTGACTGCCTTAACTGCTCAAAAGGAGCCCTACAACTGTTTTAAACATTTTTACATTGTATCACGTACATACAATATGTAATTGAGAGAAGAAGAAGAACAGAAGGATGGGGCCTTTTTTTAAACAAATACATGAAAACAGATTAATTTAATGGCTTCATGTATTATACATTTAGAGTGGGTTTGATTACAAGTGGAATATGAGGTCATCCACACTGGCCAAATAAAGCAGCTTCTAATCACTTTGAAGCCTGGCTGTTTAGACAACGTATGAGGAAAAAGCAGGTGAAAAGCAAAATAAAGCCGGGCTCCAAGGCTAAAAAACGGGGCAAACATAAGATGGGCTACTCCAACTCAAGGCAGTATATGCACATCATCACACTGGGACATGAACAGCCTGGTGTCAGTACAGGAGTGTGGCAAAGCAAAAATGTGATGACTGATTATGCAATGGATGTAATTACAACATACACAAACCAGACAGTCCAATAGAAGGGCATGGGGTGAAGGGGGCATGGGGTGAAGGCAGCATGTATGAGGGGCCTGCATGATTGTGCTTTGCCGTTGTATCACTGGGCACACCAATGTTCTGTACAGGTGGTGCATTGCACATATGACTGTGTGACCAATCATACAGGCAGGGCATCCAATGGAATGCCATCTGGATGGGAAGAGGGAATTAACTGGATTGCAGGTGGTGCATTTGTGTGATGGTGTGCATGCATGGTGGGAAGATGACAAAAAAAATAACCACACAATGCTGCTTGTGGTCAAGTGATGCAACCTGTAGATGTTCTGCCCACCTTGGGAGAGGGCGATGCAGACAAGAGTTTTTATCTGCTTTCAGAAAACCCAGGATCCAGCTGCTTTTTTCTGCCTGTCAGTTTTGGCCCTATGATGTCAATGCTATCACACACATTTTAAACTGCTTCCAAACATATTTTTGGAAACATATTTGTCTTCCTGCTAGCAACCATAAATAATCAGTAAAACTAGTGGCAAGGACATTTTGGATAAACAAAAGGAAGTATTATTCACTGTCACTAGGTGGGGCAACAGGCTTTAGATTACTTTAAAAGGAGATTAGAAAAATTATTGGAAGACACAATTCTCAATGGCTACATGGCAACCTCAGGTTAAGAGGCAGTATAGCAAAAAGCATAGAAAGGTTAATATTTAAGAATGTGTGTGTGTGCGCACGCACATGTGCAAGCCTTCAAGTCACCTGTTGACTTATGGCAACCCCATGGGTTTTCTTAGACAAGAATACTCAGAGGTGGTTTTGCCCAATCCTTCCTCGACAATTCCCCTAATCCAAAAGCCTGTGTATGATTCTGGATGTTGTAGTCCAGGAAACAACTTTTTCAATCTCTGCTATAAAACAGAATTCTCTAAGGAACAGTAGGAAGAAAGGGCTACTGCCTTCATACTCTATGGTTTTCCCAAAGGAAGTTAGCTGGTAAGCATGGGAAAGAAAGAATGGTCAATCAGATGGATGAGGTCTCTCTGTGCAGAGTTCTTCAAATCCAAAGCACACAAAAGTAATATCTTAAAGATCAAATGTGTTTGGGAGATGCATTTTTAACTGACCATTTATCAATGTAATACTTTTCAAAAACACTCATTGAAAGTTTGAAGACTTAATTATTCACTTAAGACAAACAGGGAATGACTACCGCTAAGAAAAGTAACTAGCTGGAAGACTTCATTACATTTTCCAACATAAACATAGTATAAACATAGCATTTTCTAGTAAAGTACTAGATAGCAAGAAGGGACACATCACTACCATCATCATATTCTTCCTCTAAATTTTTTTTTAATACTGCATTACATTATTTAATTATTTTTGTTATTTATTAATATTTATTGAATGAATTAATTTCCCAATTTGTAATGGCCAGGGCATTTTATAAAAGTTAAAATAGATACAGCTAAAAAAATTACAGCATACAAAATTTAAAAATATAATCAAACAAAAAATAAAAGCAAGCAGAGAAAAGTATAAGCATGAAAAAGAACAACAAATGCAAAGAACACGGGATATAAAAGGCTCTCAAAGCCCTACTAAAACTAAAAAGGTGTTCACCTGCCTACAAAAGAATAGCAAGGGAAGGGAGCCAGTCAAACCTCTCTAGGAAGGGAGTTCCAGAAACTAGGAGCAGCCACCAAGAAGACCCTCTCCTGTGTTCCTACCAGATTTATCTGTGAGAATGGTATGACAGAGAAGGGACTCCCCAGAAGAGGCTTCTCCCTCACTCTCTCAAGCACACACATGCACCCCTATAAAACAGAACCACTTTGGATATACTATGCAATATACTATGAAACAGCTAGTATCAAAATCACAAGCCAGATTTATTATTTTAGAACCAAAATCACAAGCAGGAGAACAGTCTCATGATACCTAGGCATTCTGTGAAAATTTATGACAAGAAAAATCAAAGTTCAATTAACATTTGTGCACTTTCTCTGTATTCCTTTAATAAAGAGTCCTTCCCATGTTTTAATGTGGTTAGTTTGCAAGGAAAGTCTCAGGCCCCTTAAGTAGCATTTAAGTTTTATGTGGAACACTTTTGTAGATTTAAGTTCCCCCAAAGTCACACTAACTAAACAGAATGAAGTTTTCCAAATCTATTATCTCTCTGAGACATGTCTTTCTTAGTTCAATAATTGCTTTTATCAGAACTACTTAATGCAATGCATAGCTGTCATTCCTCTGACAGAATTGCAGAAAATCTACATAGTTATATACAGATTGAGTCTTCTTTATCCGAAATTCTGAAGTCTTTCAAAAACCAAAACTTGTTTGTTTCATGGGTGGCTGAGATAGTGACACCTTTGCTTTCTGAATGTTTAAAGTACACAAACTTTGTTTCGTGCACTAAGTTATTAAAAACAATGTGAAAAATTACATTCAGGCAATGTGCATAAGATCGCGCCGAAATAAATTTCGTAACCCGAAAAAAATATCGTATCCCGGAACAGTTTTTTCCAATCTAACTTTTTCGTATCCCGGAAATTTCGTAACGCGATCAATTCGTATCCCGGGGTACCACTGTATCTCGTGATGTACATACATGCAAATATGTACAGGTATTCCAGAATCCAAAAAAAAAAAAAATCCAGAATACCTCTGGTCCCAAACATTTCAGATAAGGGAGACTCAACCTGCATTATTGAAGTTGTGTGCCTTCAAGTCGTTTCTGACTCATGGCAACCCTATCCTGAGTTTTCTTGGCAAGATTTGTTGAGTGGTTTTCTACTGTGCTCCCCTGAGGCTGAGAGCATGTTTTTTGCCCAAGGTCACCAATGGGTTTTATGGCCAAGTGGGGAATTGAACTCTGGTCTCCAGAGTCGAATCCAGTTTGAGACTGCTTTAACTACTACTACTATTAATTTTTAAAAAAAAACTTGACCTAGTGTTCACACAGCTAATATACCTAATTTAAACTTAAAAATTGGTATAAATATTTACATATAAAACTAGGTGTATTTAATGGTAAGGTGTGCAATCAAGAAGTTGAAATTAATTTCAACTTCAAAGAAAAGGTGTATGAAAAATTGGAAGGTATATGAAAAAGCCTAGCAAAGTTGTGGTTGGATACATTTCCATATAAGAGAACATTACCCACGCTGCCATATATATGGGCACAAAGGATAGGGCATAAAGTTCAAATGTCTAGATGTTTAAAGTTTGATCCTTTGCACTTGTATACTACATGGCAGTCATAGAACAAGTAAATTCTAGAAAGTGTTTAACTTCTACTAGCATTTACACCATCCCATTTTGCGTTCACAGATAAGCTTCTTCTACAGGTCACAAAATAACTATTCTGGAACATCAGGGCTGCCACTAAAATTTTATTGTTTCCCTGACCATCTTTAAAAAACCATCAAGTTTTAAAATGGATAAGTTACATTACAGTAAATACAAAAATATTAAGTGTTTTAACATTACAAAATTATTGAAATTCAAATTTTGTCAAACCTCTTTGACACTCATTTCTAACTGAAGTGGCACAATAGAGAAACTTTCTGTGTCTAAAGTCTTGTTTTACCCAAAACAAAAACTAATATTTTAAAATAACTTTCTTTTCATTAACATATGAGATCTAATTTGTAAACTAATCTTATTTGTATTGTTGAGAGTGCAGTATTATTATAGCACTGCTGGACTTGACAGTAGGTGAGATCTACTAATAACTGGCTCCTAAGTCCAGCCAGTCACAATTTGCTGAACCATCAAAATGCAGCATCTTTTACATGAACAAATGATTCCAGTTTGTTTGAATTCAAAAACAACTGAGTTTTAAGAAATCAGTTACTTTCACCATAATAAAACAATGCTATCACATACAGAATCATTTTAAACATTAGCAAATGTAGTGTTTTTAAATAATTGTGAAAATTCTGATTTCCAAAATTAAGCAGTGCAATATGTGTCTATCACTGCATCACACATATTCTGACACTTCTCTGCTTCAACTACGAGTGCAGACTGTCCTCTAGTAGTCCAATCTCAAAAAATCAACTTACACAACAAGTGCCCTTTTAAATAAAATATTTCTGTTATCTAGACAATAAATGTTCTCCCTTTACTAATTAGATGAATGAAAATGATGGATCCTGACTCATTTTCAGCTTGGTTGAACAGCCCTTCCTCATACCAGAGTCCTCTTCTATCATATATCCTATTGGCAAGGCTATATGCAGCCCTAAGTCAGAAACGACTTGAAAGCACACATCAACAAGCAGACAACACTACATTTTGCATTGTCTTGTTGGCTGCTCCGGAGAGAAAAGGGATCTCTCTCTCTCTCTCTCTTTTAGACACCAGTATAGGCCCCCACAGACATTTTTAATAAATTAGTGCAATGGTTCTGAAACTCTGGTCCTCCTGATGTTTTGCACTTTGATTCCTAAAATTTCTGATGACTGGTCATGCTGCCTAGGATGTCTTAAGAATCCAAAATATTAGGAAGATCAAAGGTTGTAAACCACTGGGGTAAGTATGTGAACATACATCAAGACAGCACTATTTTGAATATAGATGCAAGAATTTGACAAAGGAATTATAAAATTGTATAATTATAAAAATGGAAACAGAAAATAAGAAAAACAGCCAAAAAATTATAAAAATTGAAAGAATATAAGTAACATACTAACCAAAATAATAATGGAGTGAGGCCACAAAACAGTAAGATATTATGTAGGGAAACCAAACAAAATGTTAAGAAATATATCAAAATATTTACAACCAATGACTACAGTACACAACAGTCAGAATAGAACATATTTATTAAATAAAATTTCAAAAATGTGGCATTAAGGGTTACGTGTTAGAAAATATACTTATCACTCTTGGTGATATAGCTTGGCCTTTTAAAGCTTCAGTTATTTTGTTATATTAACTTACAGCACATAAGTCAACCTAAAGCATGTATTTGTTAAAAACTAGCTTAGCATGAAGATATAACTGTAATAAGGACTGTGCCTACCATAAAACCTAATTTTAATGTTATCCACATGAGTGAAGTTTATTCTAATTGATAATCAAAACATACAGAGATGTATGCATTTTGCAAATTCTTTTCATCATATTCTAGCCCTGCAAATAGTGATAAGAAAAAACTGTCAAACTGGTGTGACACCTTAACCTGACATAACACTGTTACAAACTGTACAGAACTTCATCATTCTAATGAAAACTATATACTAGTGGCAGATGAATAGCAAATGCAGAATTACATCTGATTACACAAAGGCACTGAATTATACTTATTCATCCTCTTGTGTCCAAGATAATACAGGTTTTATACAACCAGAAAAGTGAAATTGGGAAGACATTCATTTTCTTGTAAAGCAAAAAAATACTACAAAAATTATTCACTGCTTGTAATATGGTTGACACCTCTTTAGTCCCCATTTTCCTACTCCAGCCTTTCATATCTCTTCCTGGAATCAAACCTTGCCAGACGTGAAGTATTAACATATCTAGTCCCATAGGCAAGCTACTTCTGCTTGGATAGTCTTCCTGGATCACAACCTTGTTTCCTGCTTGATCCAAAAACTCCAGCCAGCTCTCCTAAAAGCAGTTCTTCCAAAGACTCAAGTTTAACCTCTGACACACTTGTCCCTGAAAGATTACCATTCTCAATCCAACCTCAATTCGCAGCTACTAGCACTGCCCATTTCTTGCAACTGGAAAAGACCAAAGGTGGAAAAGGAACAGCATTAAACTGGTACTTCCAAGTAAACTGAGAACTCAACCTCCTTTTTTTTTTTACTGATTTTTTTTATCCCTGTGAAATAAGACAAATACAAAAGTAGAATAAGCCTCATCATAATTAGTGCTCAGCAGCTCTTTGTACCTCCTAACTACTTGTTACAGGCAGAGTACTAGTTTGAATTGTACTCTGCAAAATTCAGACCGCTCAAGCCTGAATATTACTGAACCAAGTGTGTATGTTTAAGAACAGGGTGGGCAATTGAACTGTAGAAGGGCAAGAGGCTGCATTTGACCCTCAGGGTACCTTGGAGATCTGCATCCCTCCATCATACCTGTTTCCCACAAAAAAAATCTTTTTTTAAAAAACCTCAAATCCCCCCATTGACATATAGCGGACATGAAGGGAACTCTCAATTTTTTGGCACATTCCTGGGCCATTATAGGCCCAGTTGAAAACCATGTTAACCACATGAAGCAAACAGAAGTCAGATAGTTCTGGCCATGAATCTGTTTAATTTAAAACAAAGAATTAAAGACGATAAAGTCTGATGGAAAAATATTATATAAATGACAACTGTATAACTGAGTAACTAAAACCAAGTATTGCTTTGGTAAGAACGGGATATCTATGCCTGATGGCTGATGTAATCTGTTGGCAGGCAGACAGCATAGCATTCTCAAGTGAGAATATCTCAATTCCCAGTGCAAGTGAGGGCAAGTGAAATTAAAGGGGACTAGTTAAATCTGTCCATGGACAAAAAAGAATTAAATCAAGCTCCCAAGGCATAAAATCTGGATGTTATACAGCCTTCAGTGAGGAACAACATAGCTGTCTTCAACAGTTCCTACGCTACTAATGCTTTTCCTTAGTAGCATCACTAGGGGGTGCAGTAGTGCACTCCAGAACAGGGGTGACATCTGATTGGAATGTCCTCCCACTGGGGAGGGAGGGGCAAGCACCCACGGCCTGCTTCCCAACAGTGCAGGTTCCTCAAGAAGAGCCGCTGCCACCATGGGGAAGGACAAGGCCGAGGGCACCTGGCCCTGCTTCTCCACTGCAGCAGTGATCTCCTTGTGAGAAGGCCACCACCATGGAGGGGAACGATAAGGCCAAACACCGCCAGCCCTGCTTCCCCATGGCAGCAGTTCCTCAGTAGGAGGCGCCACTGCAAGGAAGGACAAGACCCAAGACATCTGGCCTTGCTTCTCTGTAGCAGCATCGGTCTCCTCGTGAGGAAGAAGGCGTGAGCGTAGTCTCTTGGCCCCGCCCCCATCAACCCTGCCCCCAACAGGTGGCACTGGGGCTGGCAATGCCACTGCTCTTCCTAGTTGGTAACTACTCATAAAAAGCTGGGAGGGAACATCTCTGCTATTACGTAAGCTGTGTTTCTTACCTGGGTAGATAAATGCCTATGGAAAAATATTATTTTCCATGGAAGCTACAATGAATTGCAGTGTCTGTGCTTTTCATCCATAGTAGACATATAAAGGTTCGATTACATATAAATGTTTGACTACACAGCTTTTAGTGAATGTTTGCTATGATGAAAAAGTATGAATTAATATGTGTGATGTCTTACATGTAATATTAAGGAAATGATAAGCTATATGCCTAGACAATGAAAAGTTTATGTTGCTCACTAAGGAGAATATATATGCATATTTACAATTTTGTCTATTTTTAAAAAATGCACAAAAGAATTGATAGAGAGCTTGCTCATTCTCTCATGTACAAATCCTGAGATCCTAATACTTAAGAGTGCTTAGGTGGAGTGTTGATGCTAAATCTCCTACATAAACTATACCCTTTATCACATGCTGGAAGCCCAAGACAACTAGGTGATGAGAAGGACCTCTGAACAGATACAAACTGGTTGATAGATGACAAGAACTTTCAATCCCACAGTCTAAACAGATAGGGATGGAGGGAAATGTCTTTCCAGCTGCCTGCATGGAAGAAAGTGAACAGAAATAATAGCACTGAACCGAGATCTGGAACAAGATCCATTTATTCTAAACTCTACAAACAATCAAGTGTGACTGGCTGGGGACAGGGATGTGTTCACTTGTGTTCTGCAATACTTTATATTTTTGAACTTCAAACAAGAGTTTTCTATTTATTTTTGTTTTTAGAAATTATAGCATAGTTCTTGCACTGATTTTGTTGAATTCAAGTGAGCAAGGGCAAAGTTCCAGTTGTTTCCCAGTAAGTATTCCAGTTATTTTCCAGTAAAATGAGTTCCATTATACAGAATTAATTTAAAGCCTTTAAGGTGTGTGGTTTTCTTTTAAATACAAGATCTGCATACCTATGCTATATTACCATAAAGGCAGGCAGCGTGTCCAAATTTAATTTAACTGTTAAAATAAACATAGCCTTGACTGTAATTTGAGGTTTCGCCTGTCACTGACAATCAGAAAAAGCTGCAAACCTACCTGTTTCCTGGCTGTAAATCCTGCTAGATTGCAATTAGAGATTTTTTGTTTTTGTTTTAATAGCTAGATGGCACTTGTTTCAGACACTGATGATATCAATGTTCGATTTTCTAGACCAGCGTCTTATTTTCCCCTTCTCCTAATTCTGGGAACTTTACCCATGAACAGCATGCTGCCCTAAATGCAATGATGAATTCTATCTATTGCTTTCAAACACACCAACCTTTTCAAAAACACTGGATGGTGTCATCAAACAAAACCTGATGTTCTGAATGATGGTGTCGGTATGCCTCCAGCGTCTTCTATCGTGTCGCAGCCAAGCCTGAACAGCCTCGTAGAGTTCTATCTCTGGGAACCTGCTCAGATGATCATTATCCAAGTAAGTCATGAGCTTTTCAAAGCTCAGATAGAACAAGAAGTCTGGTCTAGCCATGAGAGGCACAAAATTTTCTAACAAAAAGGAATCCAGCTTTTCTCTCACTCCCTCGATGTTTACACCAAAGTCATCTAAAAGTCTCATAATTTCTGCACAGTTTTCCAAGCAGATTTTTGCTAAGAGAAAAGAACAGCAGAACTTCACCACCTCAATAAGCTGGACATACATGGCAGCCTGCAGGATCTCATGAACAGTGCTCATGCTCAGTTCAATGGTTCCATAGTACATGAACTGGAGAACATGACTGAAGCCTGTGGCAGTCAGACCTTTCAAGTGGATTTTGTCCTGATCTCGCTCCCTCATATCAGCAGTGAACATAATCCGGAAGTAATCACTTTGGGTGGCAAGCAATGCTTTATGAGCCTGAAACTGGTGATCCTCAATAACAAGAGTGACGTCAAGAAGCAATCCCTCCTCATATAGTGTTCTGAACCCAGCAGAGACGCTGGTGTCATGGATGGAGGAACTAAATCCTTCCACGTCCCCTGCCATGAATCACCTGAAAAATGCAAATAAAAAGTTGTTACAATTCCTATTAAAAAAATCATGAAAATACTGTAACAGTAACATTGAGAGGTCGCACTGTTTGAAAAGAAACCTGTATATGAAAATCAGCAATTATATATAATTTTAAGCTCCTTCATTCCCAGACTCTTGCATTAAACATGTTAACTAAGATCGAATTTTATGTCAGAGATAGACCAGGGACGCTAGAGGCAAAAAAGCAGGCTTATTTGCGTGTTGTGTTGCCAATCATTTACTCTTTCTAATAGAGCTGGGGCAGATATCACTAAAGATTTTAGGAGTTCAGCTGAGACAGGTCCACTAGCACTACTAACAAGTGAATGAAAAATCACAGGTAGTATGATTTGGTATAGCCTCAGGTCAACCTCTTAACAACCTTTTCCTGTGCATCCATCACCTGGTAAGTTGTTATACCACTCAAAATAAGAAGAATCTGATTTCACAAGATAGCAAAGAGCAAAACATGTACCAAATAAATATACATTTTCCTTCTGCCTACATTTACTGGGCGTGAATAGACAGGCCAAAATAAAGCTGCTTCAAGTCACTTTTGGATGTATGATGTTTAAATGACACATGCATCTTAAGAGACCAGAAGCTGTGCCAAAGCTGTGCTCCAGTTTAATTGTTTAATTGTCTTATAAGGGGGATATCTTGTATATATGGATGTATTTTAACTCTTGTAAGCCGCTTTGATTGTTTTTAACAAAAAGCAGGATATAAATAAAAGTTTTATTTATTTTATTTATTTATAAGAAAATAAAGCAATTACTGGCAATTGACAAAGAGACATGGCATAAAGCTAAAACAAACTACAGTCACCTTTCCATTTTCACAGAGGATCCATTCCGGACCCCCCACCCCCACAAAAATGGAAAATCAGTGATGTTTAAGCTCCATTGGCTTGAATGGTGGTGCGCACCCCATTTTGTCCCCCTCTGTTTGCTGCCCGTGAATGATTCCAAGTCCGCAAAAATGGAGGCGCAACTGTATTAATATTCTTTGTAACAATGGTTCAACCAATGAACAAGCATAACATTTTGTATATCTTAACTATACATAGCTTTTGAATTTATGAAAAAAATAATCTTTAGAAATGTTGATTGGACTTTAAAATAAATGTATACAGGTAAGGCACAAAAGTCAACATTTATTGCACTATTTAACAAGTCAAGAAACATGATGGAAGAGTCATCAATATGATGGATAAATATGAAAATAGCACTGCAAATACTAGTACTTTAAACAAAAGACTACATTTTCAGTATAATAACGAACTGGAGTATGAGACAGGTAGAAACAAAATATGAAATTGAACAAAAGGTAATATGGCAAGTCTTACATGCATAACGGCAAATGCACATTAAGAAAGATAAGGAAATGCAAGTAAAATACTCAATAGCAAATCCAAAAAGAGGGCTCTCAAATAAATAATGAAGAAGACATAAATCAATGTCTTTTTACAAAGTAAAAAGTCTGATATTTGAGATGTTAACTGGAACATCACTTTCAAGACATTTAAATTTTCTGGACTTAAAAGTGAATCCCTTAAGACAGAATGCATAAAACTGGAAGTTGTAAGATTGGGGAGGATCCAGACAAGTGCTACCAAGGTGATCAATTACCTAGTAAATTCTATAAAAATACACAAAAACAACAAAGCAACATACAGTAGTTGATACAAATCTTCTGCCAAGCATCAGTGCATTCCTTCTCTAGTATAGCATATTATTACACAGGGACAGAACATTATAAAAATAACATTAAATCAATAATCAGCTACTTTTTTTGTCTTGGAATTGCTATTTAGAAGCTGTAGATTTACTTGTTTACTTATGGCAATTAAGGATCACTTGGGCACACTCTTTCTCCATTTTGTAGGTTGGCTGTGTGCCATGAATGACTAATATAGGCACAACGAAGCAAGGTATGGCAAGTAAGGATCACTTACACACACTCTCTATTTTTTTGATTGGCTGTGTGCCATGAGTGACTAATATAGGCACAATCAGGCAAATAAATGAGAGCAAGGGAGAGAGAGAGAGAGAGAGCAGAAGTATCCATAAGACTGGGTTAAGTGTCTTGTTCCTCAGAAGGCGTTTCTAAATTAAGTGGCTTATGGGTGCCCATAAAGGTATTTTAATGAATGTACAGTGGTCCCTCCACATGTGCTGGGATTAGGGTTGAAGGATCCTCATGAATGTGGGAAAACTGCAAATAAAAAAAGACTATTATTTTTACCTAAGAGAATATCTCTCAAATCTCCAGGTCCTCCAGTGCAGCTCTATTGTCAACATCTGCCAGATGTTTATCATAAAATCATGCTGGAGGACCTACAAATGCCTGGAGAAGTGTTTTCTCTAGAAACATCTAGGTTCTCCAATACAACTCTGTGTTCAACTTGAGCTGGGGGACTTAAGAGATTCCTAGAGAACATATTAATCAAAACCACAAATATTCTAATCTGCAAAAGTCAAAGCTGCAAATGTGGAGGGACAACTGTACTAAAAAGTCTATAGAAATAGTATATATCAGTAAAGACAGTTATGGTATCTCTGATATTGACACCACATCTCAAAAGGATTCCTCTTAGCAAGTAGTTAGTTTCATGTACACAGCTAATGAATATGAAGCACAGATAGGACAAAAGTGTAGCTGTGCTTTCTTTCAGCCTGTGTCAGCTTAAATTGATTAGTGGATACATTTACATTCTTGGCAATCACATTTGTACTATCCTTGCATGGCTAAGCCTTTGTCATATGTCTGGCATCAAATAGACAACATTTATCAATGAAATATGTTCCAACTGAAGTAAGACTGTCACAGTTTCTTCCAAAATATAACAAAATCAGTCACAAAGGAATAATAAAGGATTTAAAAAATGGTTTACCTATAGCAACATCTCTAGGCCTTGTATCTTTGCCTCTGCTGTTCCTGAAAACAGCCAAAGCAAAAATAAAATTGGTTAAATCATATCCAGGTTTTAAAATATGCTTCATCAGCTATTGAGCAAGGCAGGACAAAATAGTGAATAACACGATCTTCTGTCAAAGAAACACAAAACTTTGCAAATAATTTATATCCTATACATTCTATTTCAAACTATCTCACTTCAACCACCACAGACAAAATCAAAGGGCCTAAACAGACCGGTGATAGATGCCAGCGTGGGGTCAGAATGGGGGCATGGTGATGCACGATGCACCCCCGCCTCTGCCTATGCCAGCATGATGCTGTGTGCGCCCACTGCTTACCAATCAAGAAGTAAAATTATATCCAGAAATGCTTTTGCTATCAATATATGTAGGCGCAAACTCAAATTTGAAACTTAAAAACCTCATAGATTTCTTCATTGCAGCAGCCCATGTAGAAATTGTCAGATGTTGGAAAACAGGGGAGGTACCTTTAGATATGTGGTGGAAAAAGGTACAGAACCTATGGTTACTTGAAAAACTGTCTGACAGAACGGCAAATTATGCAAGATGACCAAAATCAGGACTTTTCATGGATAAATGGTTCCCACTCATTGACTTTGTAAATACAGATAGAAACAAAAGAAGACAACTTTTATCCCATCTAAATTTCTGGTCAGACATTCTGGACTAGATTTACACAAGGACAGAACTAGATTTTAAACTGACTGCTTACTTTGAGCGGAACTCAAGAAGGAGTCCCACAACATAATTCAAAGTTCTGAGATGAGTTGTTTTATTTTGCTTTATTGTTCTGTACATAGTTGCTTACTTATAATAATAAAAATATATAAAATATAAAAAAGTGAACAGTAGAGATACAATTATTACAGAAACTCATTGTGCATGAAAAGAGTAATCTTATGGCTACATTTGAAACCATGTGGGAATGACATAAAAGGTGTCAGATTGCATCCTTCCGAGGTTGCTAAAATGAGTACCCAGCTTGTTGGGGGAAATTAGCTTACAGTTGTAAACTGCTTAGACACTGCTAGTTCAGTATGAAGCGGTATATAAATGAAGCTGTTTTAAAAATACTACAGTTAGAGTAACAATTATTTTGCAGATATGAAATTCAAACATCAGGTAGCTGGTTCCTTTGCATATTCAGTGAATCTGAGATTCAATGGTAAAATATATAAAAAGCAATTGAAGGACCTGGGTGGACATCTGCCTAGGAATAGTGCAGTAATATTTTCCTTAAAGGTAGGACAAATTCTCTATGTTGTCTTGTCATTTTGATCCAAAAGCTGGTTGTGTACTCTAGGAATCTTCCCAGTATTCAGTCTCTTCACATTTCCTATTCTCCTACTATATAATACAGTTTTCCTCCAGTTTCACATCCACAACCCTAAAATCCTATAACCTTTGTTGTTGTGCATTCAAGTCATGTCTGCCTTATGGCAACCCTAAAGGGAACCTATCAAAGGGTTTCTTTGCCTTCCTCTAAGTCAGCCTTTCTCAAATAGTGGGGTGGGCCCCCCAGGGGGGGGCGCGAGGCTCCGTAAAGGGGGGCGCGAGGCTCTGTTATGCAGAGGTGTACTTACAACAATTTTATAGACAAATGATACTATTTACAGTCGCGCGGGGGGCGCGAAATGTTTTCTTCTTCCTAGGGGGGCCATGACAGAAAATAATTGAGAAGCACTGCTCTAAGTTGAGAGAGTGTGACTTGCAAGCATAAATGCATCCCTAACTGCTAGTGCAAGTCCTTCTTTCCCAGACAATAGGCAATTCCATCAACCTGATATTTTGTAGCATTACTTATTTCACCGCCTCTGTGCACCAGCTACTGTTAAGTAGACTTATGTCCAATATTTTAACAAAAGGCACAGGATGGAAGGAATTGTCCAATTTGTGCTGAACCACAGTGAATAGTCAAATTTCAACTTATTATCTCTTAGTGAAATATTTTGACAACTCTGTTTCTTCTTCATAATTCATCAGATATATGGTTCTCATGTGCACAGCCTGCTTTGGGAACTTCTAAGGAGTTTTGGGAACAGCAGCCCTATTGTTTCCCCCAGCGGACATACTATCTCTCAGTTTTATTTTATCCACGAAAGAGGTAGCATGTACTATAAGACCTCTCTCTTCTGGGAGTTTTTGGTGCTTGAAATACTTTACTTTAATTCCTTAATTTGCTTTTCCTTCTTCCTTCCTCTTTATCTGCATTAACTTTCTATGCATCTCCAGTATTCTGATGAATCAGGCCCGGTACAGACTGGCACAAAGTGCCGGCCTGTGGGCGGAGTCACAGTGGAGCGTCCGCATGCTGGATACCGTGACTCCACCCCCTCGTGCCATGATGTCGCACACCGTTCTAGACAGCATGCGGCATCATGGCGCAACCCTGGCGCTGCATCTAGATGATGCAGAGCCAAAAGGGTGTCACAAAGCTGTGCAACCGTGGCTGTGATGCCCTTTAGAGGATGTAAAAAGGAGCTGCATTTTGTGGCTCCTTATTCCGCCCTCCAGAGGCCAGATCAGGGCCGCGGTATGCAGTGGCCACGGCTGCATGTCACCCCTTATTTAATGTGGCTCTGGAGGGTCTGCTGCTATTCTGAATGTTATAGGCCCTGTGAGAACCACCTTGAAGTTCATGTTTAGCACATCTGAAGACATCTGTCTATGCTCTCCAGATGATCCCACACAACTAAGTTTCCCTATCACAACCAGAGCTTATGAACATGTGCATAGGTTTTTCAGACATCATGCTGAACATGGAGACATCATGGGGTCCTAGATGTGATCTAGGACTGACTCCAAGCTTTTGGTGAGTGGATTACAGAGAGGATTTTCTTGTCTCTACCATTGGACTGGACAGCTGTGCCTCTCCTGATGTCTTTGCCCTACTATTCCAATCATCCCTAGCCAAAATATCCAATGGTGTGGTATGGGAGAAGATGTTTAGCAACATCTGGCGGATCACAGTTGCCCATCCCACTCTACTGGCTTTTGTCCATGAAAAAGTCTTTACAAATGCAGAACTGCCTCATAGCCCTGTAATCACAGTCTGAAATCTTATGTACAGACAGGCTGGATCATGGCTTATTTGATGTACAACTGACTGTAGGCTTGCAGTTGCTGTGAAAGGATGTAAATTAAAGCCTCTGCCTACTGTCCCACATATGAATCAACGACCTATCTCAGCAAATATGAACTGTGTACTTGATGACTTGCTGGTACAAAAGCAACCGCACCTTTGTTCTGAAAGATGGACAAATTATAGGGCAAAGGTGAGGAAGAAAATGACTAGGAGTATCAAGAATGCGTAGCTCAAGTACTTACTTTAATTGCTAATATATCTTGAAATAATTTTGCTATTAGCTCTGTGCCTGCATTAAAAGAAATAGCTTCCGCATAGAGGGAAGTAATAGTCTCACTGTACAGTTGGCCCTCTGTATCCACAGATATTTTATTCATGGATTCAACCGTCCAAGTACAGTGCCCCATGGATTCAACCGTATTCAAGTACAGTGCCCCTGCATTATACGCAGACGCACTATACGTGGCTTTCAGCATACGCTGAAAGCTGCGAGGGAGCCGTGCGGGAGCGCGCTGGGTGCATGGGACAGTGTATCCCATTTAGATGAATGGGGCGTGCGCCCAAGGCGCGTCGCCACATGCACAAACTCTATTATTTTCAATGGGGCTCGAGCATACGCGTTTTTTTACATGGGGGGCGGAAAGGATCCCCCACGTAAAAAGGGGGTGCACTGTATTATATAAATTACAAAAGCAAACCTTGATTTTGCTATTTTACACAAGGGACACCATTTCACTATGCCATTGTATTTAACAGGATTTGAGCATCCATATATTTTGGTATCCACAGGGGGTCCTGGAACCAAACCTCAGTGGATATCAAGGGCCCACTGTATTCTGCACTGGTCAGGCCTCATCTGGAATACAGTACTGCATTCAGTTCTGGATACCTCGGTTTAAGAAGGATATAGACAAGTTGAAGTAAGTTCAGAGAAGAGCAAAAAGGATGATAAGAGATGCAGAGAACAAACCTTATGAGGGAAGGTTGAAAGAACTGGGCATGTTGACCTTGGTGAAGAGAAGACGGAGGGGTGATGTGACTACACTTTTTAAATATCAGAAGGGTTGCCACAGAGAGGGGGAGAAAAACTGTTCTCTGCTGCCCCAGAGGGTAGGACCAGATCTGATGGTCTTAAGTTACAAGAGAACAAACTTCAACTGAACATTAGTCTGGACAGTAAGAATAGTTCAGCAATAGAATCAATTGTCTAGAGAGGCAGTGCAGATCGTACTTGATAGTCCTTCCAACTCTATGATTCTATGACTCTATAACAGTGAGCTGAAGCACAATTTCTGATTGTTCCTATTTGGTTTCTCTTTGTTCAGCATGACATCCAAGCCAAAGATTCTGGTTTATTTCTCTCCTAGCAGAAACAGCCATGGTTTTGTCTCCTCTTTTCAGAGAACAACAACCTAGAATCCCTGGGTGATGCAAAATCAGATCACAGACAGAGAACTGATTCCATCTATCCATTCGGTGTGTTAAAATTAGATTGTAATAATAGCTGTGTTGTTTTGGTGCAAAACCCCTCACTCAGAGTAAAAGCATGACATCTGAGTAAAAGGTGGAGTGTGACAAAATAAGATATACAGCCAATTCTTATTTAGAAATGTCAGACATTTTCTAAAATGACTTTTCAGTAATTTGAAGATATTTGTAGACTAACTTTTAAATGCTATTTGAAAATTGATGTTCTTTAGGATCACATTAGAGGACTAGTCCTTTTGACACTAACAACATTTCATAACCAGAAAAGACTCAAGAATAATACACCATACAAGATGCCACTGTTCCTGATCCACTGCTAGAGCTCTGATCAGGGCAGTAGATTCTGTTGTCATAGCCCTGAGATAATGGCCCTCTCCTTGTTGGCCTTCCGCCGGCAGGCTAAGACCTACCTGTTCAAACAGGTATTTAAAACAGAAAGTTTTTAAAGAACGGGCTGGGGTGTTTTATTGTTTTAAAGTATTTTTAACATTTGTATCTTTTTAACTGTATTTTATTCTTTTAACATGTAATTTATTTTAATATTGTAATAATTTTGTATGCTTTTAATTGTACTGTTTTTTTAATGTTGTGAGCCATCCTAAGTCCCAGTTTTGAGAAAAGAGCAGGATATAAAATACAGTAATAATAATAATAATAATAATAATAATCACTTTGTGCACTGCTGAGAAATCGCAAACAAAACTATAGCACTATTTTTGCTTTAGTTTGTTCTTTACATGTCAAGGGCAACACTTAAAGGTGCATTATACAAATGTACAATCACCAATAATAAATGCATAGATAGTGATTACATAGAGGGAAATGTTATTTTCACAAACTAGCATGCAAATACATCCTACTGATGATGGCAGATGTGACAATATACCTTTTATCAGACTTGGTGTGAAAATACTCACTGGACACTAAACAGAATTTCTTGTCTCCAGAACAGTGAAGCTGGAATCAAAATTGATATGCTATGGAAGCTCCACTGGATCTTTCACTATTTCAAGATTCTTGCTTAAAACTGTGCCACTGTGAATGTAAAACAGGAAACTGTTCTGATTTCAGTTACATGAACTGCAATGCACATGTCAGTGTCACTGACTGAATTATGGTATGAAGTGTAATCATATAAAAACTAAAATGCATGTACTGTATCTTACTCTAGAGTTAATGCCAGATTTTTCATTTTATTTGACGCTTCCACTTACAATGTCCACAACAAAATTATTACAGCAATTTTAAATCTTCACTGCCAAGCAATACTAATAAGGAATGGTCATACAGTTTATTTTGATCACCTTGAAGAATGTTGCATTTGAGCCAGCATTCATGCTTCTACAATGATAGAATTAAGTTCCCAATTTAAAAAAAACACAACTTAAAAGCAATATTATAACATCTGTGATATTAGTTACTTTGCTGAGGCATTTAATAATTAGGTACAGCTATTAGGACCATGGTTAACCTCTACAATATTTAGGGAGAAAGCAAGAGAAAACTTTTAAAAAGCAAAGGCAAAAAAAGAATGGCTATACAATTCATACGAACAGAAGGCAATACACTTTTGAAAAGAATCCCACTGAAATCTGATAAGATCTACAAAAAATATACATAGTAATTTATGTAAGATATCCTGCTTATTGCAAAAAGGTAATGTGATTTCAGCAATTCCTTCCAAAATTATGCCTTCTCCATATAAAGGTTTAAAGGGCTTCATTTAAGGTTATTTAATATTGGTGGAAATGTGTAACGTGGTCATTACAATGTGTAATTTAGACATGTGCTGGTATAAATCTCCACATGGCCTCCCATAGTTGAGACCTGAGCTTCAGAAATTATTGGTAACTTTTGAAAGTATTCTGTTCACAAAACTAAAATATTAATCTTACAAGTGACAGGGCAGAAACTTAACATTGCCCCCATTTGGTTGGTTATTCAGATAAATACAGTGGACCCTTGTTATAGGCAGGAGTTTGGTTCCAAGATCCCCCGTGGATAACAAAATCCATGGATGCTCAAGTCCCATGAAATATAATGACATAGCAAAATGGTGTCCCTTATAAAAATGGAAAATCAAGATTTGATATTTGAAATTTATACTTTTTTGAACATTTTCAAACCATAGATGCTTGAATCCGTGTATAAAAAATCCGTGTCTAAGAAGGGATAAATAAGAACAGAAAGGACCTAATTAACTGGACTTTTTAAAAAAATAGTAGGTAAACAATGGCAAATGACAACTGCCATCTCAGAAAAGAATGAGAAAGAATGTTGTTATTATTCTTCAGAAATATTTTATAAGAGCTTTCTAATTGGCTGGCAAACCTAGTTTTAGTTTTAAAAACAAGCTAAAGATAAACACAATGATCATATTTCACAGATTATAAAATGTAACCTATCTAAATATCAAGCCTCACACGGATGAAGATTTCACAGCAAAAACACAAATACAATCACTATGGCATAACACACACACACACACACACACCCCGTAAGAGAACCGTCCAAATAGGGTATGGTATTTCCCCTCACAAAAACTAAACTGAAGTAGAGACACTTGCAAACTAGGATTAAATCAAGATGCCTATGACTTAGCAGGAAGTTTGTAATACTGTTGTCCTTAGGATATGCACTGTAAGCATAGGTTCTCAGACGTTTTAGATTTCAGCTCCCTAAATCCCAGCCAGCATGGCCAATTCTTGCAGATAGTGGGAAGTCCACTGAAGTCCAAAAGATCAGATGGGCCAAAGGATGAGAACAACTAGAGGTGTTACTCAAAGATGTAGCCCTCTTAGTCTTAAACAAGGGTTCCCTGTTAGTTTCTTGTGGGTTTTTCGGGCCATGAAAGCCTTCGACTTCACATTCCCTGTTAGTCTTAACCAAGTGTGCAAGATGGAATTTTAGGGGGTGCAACAAAGATACTTGTGTGAATCTGGATTCAGTTCTCTTTTGTCAGTCAAGGCAAAATCTAGGAATTACCTGAATCCAGAGCATCATCAGAGTGGGCAAGAAAGTTCCACATTGTGACAAAAACATGAATGAGAAGCAGAAGCAAAGAAGACATTGACTTTTATGTTCCTGATTGGCATTGATTTTAATGTTTACATTATTGCTCAATTTAGATTTGCATTTTATGCACAGAGTTAAAAGCTTAATTTTTAAAAGTTAAATTTGTTCACTGTACAGTATGTGGTTCAATTTGTGGTCCAAAATTTAGAAAATTAGGCTTCTTCATCTTCAAATGTGACCTTACTTTTGTAGGGGGTGCAAACATTAATCAAACATTTCCTAGGCTGCAGGGCACAGAAAAGGTTGGGAGCCACAGGCCTGGAAGATCACTCATGATAAAGAAGCTGGGAAGAAGATGGGCAGATGTTTTGGCCCTGTGCATGAGGACTGTTTCCAGGAACATTGCACTCCCATGTTTACAAAGGGATCTTGTAGCACCTTTGAGACTAACTGGAAGAGGAACTTTTGGAGAGTCTGCTTCCTCAGATGCATGTGCACCTTATCTGAGGAAGTAAAGTCTATGAAAGCTCATGCTATCGTCTTCCTTCCAGTTAGACTCAAAGGTGCTATAAGAGTCCTTTGCATACACGGATGTGCAATATTCCTGGAAACAACACTAGAGTGCTGACACATAGGGCCAAAACATGTGTCCATCTTCTTCCCAGCCTCTTTGTCCTGAGGGATGTTGGAGGGATTAGAAAAGGAAAGACAGCATCATCAGCATCACATTTTTCTCAGGGACATAAAAACACCTGGCAGGAAAAGATGCCTGGGATCCAGAGACATTACATAATAATAAGCAGGAGCAAGAGAAGCAGAAACTCCCCACAATGCAAATATATACACACAGAACTGGATACAGAATTAACTACAGAACTGAAGGGTACCAATTTGATCCATATACTGTATATATATATATATATAACACACACACACACACCCATACACACATCCTGTCTACACTAACATAGTATACATTTACATATACAGGTACACACCACATAGGTATATGCATAACATATATATAATAATACACATATATGTGATATACATAACATATAATATAGTATATGTAACACATATTATATGCATAACACATAGTTATAACACACAAGATGAGAGATAGATTATGCATATACATATATATCTGTAAAACACATATTTGTACAGTATTGCAGAACATATATATTATATAGAGAACACCTTATGTGTATACAGAATACAACACATATATAATATAATAGCACACAGATATGTATATGCATAATATAATATGTTATAAAACACACAGACACATATATATTTAAAACCACATTAATATGTATAGTCAATATAATAATAATAATTATGTATAAATAGACACATATATAACATATTTATAAAACAGATGCATAACAATATTATAATGTATATTACACAGACACACACATATAAAAATGCATACCATATACATATATATGTATGTATAGCATATAAGAGGTAGACATATGTAATCTCTATCCATAGAGAGAGATAGCCCTAAGGCGGGCCTTGCTCTCTCCTTCCCTCCTGCTGACTCTCCCAGGGTCCTAAAAGGGAAGCCATTCAAATCGGGGAGGAGGAGGCGGGGGTCCATTTTAGGCCCCTGGAGGAGGAGGAGGCGGAAAGGGGCATCCAGGGGCGCCTTAGGAATGGAAGCAGGCGCGAGGAGGAGGAGGGCTTCACCTACCTCTCTGCTCCCTCGAAGGCGACGCTGCTCCTGGGGCAGAGCCTGCAGAGAGCGGGGGACATAGACACGGAGGCGGAGGCGGCTGTGGTGGCACCCTCCCCGTCCTCCGCTGCTGCTGCTGCGGCTCAGCCTCCCTTCCCTAGTCCTCTGGGCTGTTTACCTTCCTCATGCCTACTACTGCCACCGCCGCCGCATCTTCCCCGCCACAAGCGCCAGCACTGGCCGTCACTTCCGCCGCCGCCCACCGCCCCCTGGAGGAACGAACGAGGAGGAGAGGAGGAGCCGCCAGGAAGGGCGGCTTCAGCCCCGACGCCGACCGACGCCGACGCCGTCCTGAGGGGGCCAGGAAGACAACCGCCGCCTCGCTGGAGGAGCCCAGGAGGAGGGAGCCTCCCTCTCCCTCCCCCTCCCTCTCCGCCTCCTCCTCACAGCAGCCCCACACCAGGAGTCCCTCTCAAGATAATATCATCATCATCATCGCAATAATAAATAATAAAACGTTATTTATATCCCGCTTTTCTGTTGCCAAACAATCCATCAAAGCGCTCACATCTAAAAAATATCTATCCAACGTACAGTCCATTATAATATATACATATAATACATATATACATACACACACACACACACATAATATATAGATGTAATGTAATATAAGAATGTATAATATATATAAGTAGTTATATAAATATCCCCATCCCCCCCTTAAAAACAATAACTGTAATTAATAATGAAACCCGGGAAAAGCGGGTTCATTTTAAGCCGCAGGGGCAGCATAACAAGTGTGCCACTGCCGCACTCGTTACACAAGTGCCACGCAGGAATGCATGTACTGTACACCACTTGGTGCTTATGTAACAATGGCAGCACCCATGTATATGGGTGCCGCCATGGTTACACACCACACATACATCCTAGGGTTAGGGATCATGCAGTTGCCGTGCGGCCCCTAACCCTACAATTGGTGCTGGTACTCTGCTTGTAGGCAGTATATACGCACCTCTGTACGGGCCCATTATTATCTTTCAGCATAAGGTGCATGTTCCCTATACATCTATTTTAAATAGACCACAGTGTTTTGTTTGCCCTTACCTCTGCTGAATTCTGACAACACCGAGGGGCCATTCAGACTACCTTTTGTACCGAATTGTAACCCGGATTAAAAGTCGGTATTCCCACTGTCACCGGTTTAAACACATCAGAATTAGGGAGGGTCTTTCACACTCAATCTCCCTAGAGCGGTTTTTCTGAAAGAACCCGTTCTTCCCTGCTGCCGGCAAATGTGAACTTGGGCTTGGTCATGATGGGGTCAAGTTCAGGGAGGGATTTAGGTCAGAGGGAGGGCAAAGGGCTAACATCCTCCCTCTCGAGGCAGCTTTCTCTCTCTCTCTTTTTGGAATTTTATTTTTGACAGATTATGCGAATGCTTGTTCTACAGGTTGATACATATTGATCGAATGTGTCGGCTTGTGCTACATTTCCTTAATTTGCTTGCTGCTGGCACGGCATGTCACTTTGCAAGTGGCATTTGTGTGAGACAGAATATGCAAATGCTTGTGTTTTCTTTTAAATTTGGCAAATTGAACATAATGTGTGAAGGCAATCGGAGGGAAAGCAAAGAAAGGATGCAGAGATGACATTCGGAGGTGAGGTATTATTATTGTTATTATTATGGTGACAGATTAGGCATGCTTTGATGGAAGGGAAGGGAAGAGATGGCATGGGAGGAGGCAAGGGCTTCGGAGGTGGCATTGGGCTTGAAGGGAAGGGAAGAGGTTCCAAAGAGGAGGAAATGCTGGGCTGGAAGCAAGGGGAAGCGAGAGGCTGGCATTCAGAGGGAAGGCCGGAAACCCATGACTTTGGGGGGATCACACTCAGCCTCAAGGGAAAGGCAATGGCAAATCTCCTCAGAACCAATCTTGCCAAGAAACCCCGGATGGGGTCCGTTTTTAGGTTGCCATAATCTGTAATGACCCAAATACACACAACACACACAGAGGTTTTTAAATTTGACAAGTTGACAGAATATGTGCACACTGCTGCCGGGTGTTTTTTTTTAAAGGAGGGGGGAAAGCACCCATTCGGTTGGCCAACGGCTGTAGGATATGTCACCTTTGATAAAAATGGAAGTGAATTTGATTGACAACAAAGGAGGCTCCATTTTAAAGCGGTACTGCAAATGTGAACTTCAGAGGGGTAAATTACATCGATCAAGATAAAGGGTAGTACGAACTTCTTTCTGGGAAGATTCGGTATGGGGCAACCGGATCTGCCCAGTTCTATCCAGAGCAAATGGCCTAGAGAACACAGTAGCAGGACTCAGCCCCCAGCAAGTTTTGGGGTATATGTGTGGACCTGGCCCCTGTACAGTTCAACACAGCTGTCTGCATTTTTATTTATTGCTCTTCTTGGAGGTGCAGCTATGGCAATCGTTATTATGAGCCCCTGTGCTTCAAAGTGAAACACTGTATCATGGAATAGCACCTTCGGTGTTTACATATTTGTTTGCATATGTACCAGTTATGTGCCATCAAGCTGGCTTAGACTTATGATGACTGTATGAATGAGAGATCTCTCTAAGAGATTTTATTTTTTAACAAGCCTGTTCAGGCCTTATCAACTCAAGGCTGTACTACTTCCTGGTAGTATAACATTGTTCCATACAGCATCCCTGGGGAAGGTTCGCCATAAATCAGAAATGACTTGAAGGCACACCCCCCCACACACACACACCTACCATTATTAGAGCTTGTTATGCATTTTAATAGCCCCCCCCCTTTTGTACAGGATCATAAAAATACGCTTGTGTCTACCTAAACACCTAGTGTGCATTCAGTTTCAGCTATATTTAATTTCCCAAATGCATGCAGCACTTTGTGAAGTTAAGTGTACATTACTATGCATATAAATGTGCTTGGCATTTAAGCTTTTTTTTTTATCCTAGAAAGAAAATATGTTCTTCATTCTTCTTTTCTCATTCATTCGTTGTTTTTTAATCTTGTTGACCCTTAGTTGCTCTTTTAATCAACAAAGCCAATGTTACAATAACATGTCACATTTATTTAATTTCTGTGTTATGTTTACACTCCACTATTCCTCCAAAGAGATCAAAGCAACTCACATATGGCATCCAGGCAACTTAGACATACGTATTTGCTTAGCTTTCTCTCTCTCTCTCTCTCTCTCTCTCCATTTCAAACTGTGATCTGGTCTTCTCAGTTCTTCATAAGAAAACATTGTTTCACATATCACACAACATACATTTCAGGTGTTAAATGCACTCTCCACTCTCATGTAGCTATGCTAATTCTAGAATTAAAACTTTATATTTGTTAATGGTATGCCAGCTCTTATCTATACGTTTACCTATGAATATATTCTACAGTATTAAACTTAATAGAAATTTCTTCTGAGGAGGCATTCATAGAGTTGCACAGTGAGTCTCCTTTTCTATTTTGTGGTAATATCCATGTTTTTGAAGTTGAAACCAAATGACAGATGTTTTAATCTTGTTGCATAACTGTTACATATATTGCCCCTTTATATTGCTCACAGAACAATATAATCCCTAAAGATGGATGTTACAGCATGTAAGGGCTAATAAATCACTTACTTATGGACCTTAGACCCCCTCTCCCTCTCTTCTTTTTTCTTGCAGGATATAGGGTAGTTAACTTCACATGGAGCTCCACACAACAACTAAGAGACGTTAAAGACTATGCTGGGATAATTGGTTGCAACACTGACAGTAAAGCCCTCTACTGTACATACAGTATTTACTAAAATATACATTCTATTATGACTAAGGAGATTTATTCCCAATTAAATGTATTTAGGATTGTGACCTTCTTCAAACATCTCTGTACCAAAATACACCCTTCTAGAGAGGTTCTGAAGTCATAAACAATGCTATGCAGTTATCTGAAGGATTAATAATCGAAATCCTATACCAGGGGTAGGCAACCTTTTTGAGCTGGGGGCCGGGTTGCTGTCCCTCAGACAACTGGGGGGCCGAAGCCAAAAAATAAATAACTAAATAATTTTTAAAAATTTAAATAAATAAATAAACCGGGACAATGTAGGACAACATTTTCAAATGGAGGACACGTGAAAAAATTTGCTGATTTTTAAAAAAATGTTAATATAAATGCATGTTTCTGAGGCTTCTATAGACAATTGGCCCCCTTGCCCCTCCTTGCCCGCTGCTTGCCCCCATTGCCCCCCCTTGCCCACTGCTTGCCTGCCTCCTCCTGATAGGCCAATGGCCCCGGCCGCAGTCGGCGGAAGGACTGGGCTGGGGCCGGTCCCAAGGCCTCCCAGGGCCGAATGCAGCCCGCAGGTCATAGGTTGCCTACCCCTGTCCTATACTAATATCAAAACTGCCCAGAATGTAGTAAATAAGGCACAATCCACACAAGAGACAGTAGTGCTGGTAAACCATAAAAAGGTAGACACATTTCTTACAAGTATACATCCCAACCATGGGTAAAATAGTTTTAATCAGTGATTCTTTCTTGCACATAAAAATCCAGGCGCTTTATACTGAGAGGCTTTTAAACGGCTTTTCAAGAAGTTCTGCATGTAATAACAGGCTCCCCACTATTAATATTAAGTCTAGTTAATGCCCATTTAGAGATGACCCATATGCAGTACAGAGCATTACTATGCTATCATGGTTGAACGACTGAATCCAAAGGGTGCTCAACAATGGGTCCTCTTCATCCTGGAGAGAAGTGGCCATGGGGTGCTGCCACAGGGTTCTGTCCTGGGCTCAGTACTATTCTCAATGGCTTGGATGAAGGAATAGAAAGCATACTTATAAAATTTGCAGATGACACCAAATTAGGAGTACTGTAGTAGATAATACTCCAGAGAGCAGCATCAAAATTCAAAATGATCTCAATAGATTAGAAAGCTGGGCCAAAAATAACAAAATGAATTTCAACACAGAAAAATGTAAGGTACTACACTTAGGGAGAAAAAAAAAATGAAACCCCTGGCCTGACAACAGTACATGAGAATGGGATCTAGGACTCCTAGTAGAGACCACAAGTTGAACATGAGTCAACAGTGTGATGCTGCAGCTAAAAAAGCCAATGTATCAACAGAAGTATAGTGTTTAAATCAAGAGAAGTAATAGTATTACTGTATTATGCTTTGGCCAGGCCTCAGCTGGATTACTGTGTCCAGTTCTGGGCACTACAATTCAAAAAACAATGTTGACAAGCAAGAGCGTGTCCAGAGGAGGGCAACCAAAATTATGAAGGGTCTGGAAACCATGCCCTATGAGGAGAGACTTAGGTAGCTGCATATATTTAGCCTGGAAAAGAGATGATTAAGAGGTGATATGATAGCCATTTTTAAATATTTGAAGGGGTGTCACAGTGAGGATGGAACAAGCTTGTTTTCTGCTGCGTCAGAGAATAACAATAGATACAAGCTACAGGAAAAGAGATTCCACCTAAACATTAGGAGGAACTTCCTGACATTGAGAGCTGTTTGACAGTGGAAGACACTGCCTTGGAGTGTAGTGGAGTCTTCTTCCTTGGAGGTCTTTAAGCAGAGGCTGGATGGCCATCTATTGGAAGTGCTTTGATTGTGTATTCCTGCATGGCAGGGGGTTGGACTGGATGGTCTCTTCCAACTCTATGATTATGGACAGAATTATTTGTGTTGTGTTTGATTGTTCTGTGCCTTCAAGTCATATTTTAATTTGTTCAGACAAGGGTTGGCCTTTCTCTTCCTCTAGCCTAAGAGAGTGTGTGACTTGTCCAAGGTTACCCAGTGGATTTCCATGGCTGAGTGGGGATTCAAACCCTGGTATCCAGAGTTGTAGTCCAATGCTGAAACCAGTACAGCACACTGGTTCTTTCATGTTATATTTTTATATATGTAATTTTCAAATCTGTTCTAGGTTATGCCACATCTGAGAATGACTAGCAGAGATTGTTCGATCAGCAGCCTTATGATGTCATGATTGTAAAGTAGTGGGGTTTATTTTGTTACATCATTGTGAGGTTGGCTAAAACCATAAAATGTTTATTTTCTGATATTACGTGTTACAACACTTAATGATGTCTAACAAAGGCTAAAACCTATTTTAATAGAAGCAGAAGAGGATTGAGTGTCAAGAGTATATAGCCCTGGTTGTACAGTTGCCAATTCCAGGTGTACATCCAATACATATATTTACTGCACTGACAGAAAAACTTTAGAAGTAGTTTGAAAAGAGTCTCAGAGTCTCACCTGTGCAAACAATTCAGAGGTCAGCAAAAGGGTAAAAAAAAGTCCTTAGAAAGAGACCAGATAACAAAACATGCCTGGAACCTTAAACTGAATTCAGAACTCTGACTCATCTAGAAACTATGAAGTAATCCATGGCTAGAAAAGCCAGCCAGCTCAATGATTTGAGACCAGTCTTAGGTCCAAAACACACTACAGAAATCAGCCAGTTTGAGACCGCTTTAACTGCCCTGGCTGAATGCTAGGGAGTTCTGGGAATTGTAGTTTTGTGTGAGATTTAGCCTTCTCTGTCAGAGTTCTGGTGCTACAATAAATTCCCTGGATTCCCAAGCACTGAGCCAGGGCAGTTAAGGCGGTCTCAAACTAGATTATTTCTGCAATGTGTTTTGGACTGCTGTGAAAACATGCTTCCTAGGAAACATCATTTTTTAATTGCAAATGGATATTACATTTCCTTGACATCTACCAGTGTGCCAGCCTCCAGATAGCCCTCCCTACCCTCTGAATTAAGACCGGAAACAGAAAATGCAGGCCTGTGACTTAACATCTTCAATTTCTTTCTCCCGTTTGCCTGATGAAGAAGCCAGAGTGACTTCGAAAGCTTGCAACATGTAATTGTGCATTTCTGTTGGCCCAATAAAAGTATCATTGCTTGGATGTTATTAATTTTGTTCCTGTCAGCTTAGGGTGAATCCACACTGCAGAAATAATCCAGTTTGGTACCACTTTTAACTGCCATGGCTCCATCCTACAGAATCTTGGCGTTTGTAGCTTTGTTGGGAAACCATTAAACTCTTTGGCAGAGAAGGCTGAAGACTTTGAAAAACTATAAATCACCCAAAAGTGATGTCAAACTGCATCGTTTCTACAGTGTAAATGCACCCTTAGTCAAGCCTTAAAAGTCTGTTTGAACATTATTTAGAACATTAATACAATAAATATAATAAATAATAATAATAATATATAGTTTTTTGTGGGGTTTTTGGGCTTCATGGCCACATAGCCTGAAAACCCCACAAAAAACTATGGATGCCGGCCATGAAAGCCTTTGACTTTACAATAATAATATACTTTACTCTATTATATTTATTATATTAATGTTCTAAATAATGTTCAAACAGACTTTTAAGGCTTGACTAAGGGTATATATAACTACAATTCAATATATTATATAATATTATAATATAACAATCATTATTATAATAATTATAATTCCCAAGAGTTATATCCGCCTTCCTCCCTCAGAGGGATTATTATTAGCTAGCCCCTCTTCACACAATTACTGAGCTACAAAACTGGACTTCACTGGAACACCTCTTTCCAAGCTAAAGGAGGAGGGGCGTGGCCTCATGCGGCCCCGCCCACAAGGAGCAGCACAACCCCGACCTCCTCCATAGGCCCCGCCCATTGCCACTCCCTCCTCGCGCACACCGGCCACGCCTTTCTCCCCGAGCGCCGGTTGCATCAGCCAAGCCCGGGGTCCTTAAGGGGCTGTCTAGCCTACTGCCTGAACGGACTCAGAACCCTTCCCCGAGGCGCTCCCTAGCCCTGGGGAAAAAGGCTTCGGCGTAGCGTCCCTTCCTCGGCGCCTCCTGGAGCTGGGCGTCGGAACCGGGGGAGGCGAGGCGTCTCTTGTGGCGGCGAGGGGTCAGGCGGGTTGAGAAGACGCCTACGCTTCCTTTCGAGCAAGATGGCGGGCGACGAGGCGGGAGTGACGCTGGGGCAGCCGCACCTTTCAAGGCAGGATCTCAGCACCTTGGTGAGGAGGAGGAGGAGGAGGAGGGAGGCCGGGGTCTGGGCCCCTTGGGGCGGGCTGTTCCGACTTGAGGCGACCCCTTCCCACAAGGTTCCTGGGAGGGGTTGCCCTTGCCTTCCCCGAGGGGCCAGGGATTGTGGCTGGCCCGGACCCAGACCGGCCTCACCGCTTCCCATGCTGCATGTCGTGGAAGAAGGCGCCAGGGCCACTGACCGCAAAGGGAACAAAAACACTGCCCACCGCGGAGGATGTGCCTCAGTTGGTTGTACTCTTCACCTGACACATGTTTCTGTAACCCTGCCGGGTGCCCTTGGCCGAGTCACACTCTCTCAGCCTCAGGAAGGCAGCGGCATGCCTCCTGTGAACAGACCTTGCCAAGAAGCCCCATCATGCGGCCTCAGGGCCTCCATAAGCCCTACATGACTTGTAGCCACACAACACACACACACACCCCTTGATGTGTCACAAGCTGCAAAAGGAAGGTGCAGCGTGGCTACACTGTATTCTCCAGGACCATGTGCCATATAGGCCTAAACTGGGGTGGGAGCCATGCAGGCCTTGAGAAGTCATTGGACTTCACTTCCCAGCATTCTCCGTGTTGACTCTGTTGGCAATGGCTGCTGGGAGATGCAGTGCAGCAGCATCGGGAGGGATGCGTGATCCTCACAGCCTAAAACCAGTTGCTAGTTTGACCCAGAGCAAAGCCATTGAATCAGTGGGAAGGGCTGCAGAGTTAGTTTACACTTAACTATGGATTCAGTTCTAGGTGACTAGCCATTGGATTGATCATCTTACAGCTGTATGTTGAGGTTTGGAGTAAGCGGATAATGTAAGTGGTTTTGTCAGGTAGGCTTGAGCTTAGTTTGGGTTTTACCATTGGGAAATAGGAATGTTTCCTTCCCTGAGTTCATGTAAGCAATAAACAACCTGTAAACCACTTTGTACCACGAACAAGCTTTGGTTAAACTGATTAAACACCTGACAGAAGTTGTCAACATAGAAATGCTTAAACATTGTTCAGGCTACAAGCATTTTAAAAGAAGAAGAAGAAGATGGAAATCCAGTTTTATCCAGCTGCTCTTTCTAACTTAAATGAGGTGTGAACTGCATCCCAGAGAAGGGTCAGTGTTTTCCTTGGAACTTCATAGTTTGATTATAATACGGGTAATTTATGCCACATGATACAGTTTTATAAAAGGAGGGATTAAATACAGACTTACCATAAACAAATGAGCTTTACATTTTCCTTCTCACTGTATTTTGGCGAAAAACAAAGATTTAACATTTGCAGCTCTTTCTCCAAATATATAACAATGTAATATATTTGCTAAAGAAGTTCCTTTAAATCTTTGGGAGTCACTGGGGATCTTTTCTCCGCAGGATGTTACTAAGTTGACGCCTCTCTCACCAGAAGTCATCAGCAGACAAGCAACAATTAATATAGGTAAGTTACAAAAGATAGAAGTGTATTGGTTGCATGCTGGCTGAACTCATGGACTTCATTATGAACTGAGGCGGCTTTAGAAAGAGCTGTAAGAGTTGTGTTCCCTTCTCACATTAAAGTCTCAACTGAGCACAAAATGGGACCTCTGTTACAAAAGGCTAATTGATTTTGTACTAAGAAATAAGGACATGTAATTTTGTATAGGGGACTAATTGTTCTTCAACAAATCAGCATAATTTTTATTTTGTCCTAGTTAATACAAGAGACATCTACTTTCTGTATATTAACAATGCTTTAATGAACATACTCCCCTTGGGATGTACATTGTACATACTTTATGAGCTGATTTTGTTCCATTTGTTTTAATGAATTAATCTTACTTCACTTTGAATTTTCTCTAGCTTTTTCTTGTTCTGAAGTTAAGTGTTGAACAAACAAATAATTCCTTTCCAAAGTAATGCTGCATTTCCAGCAAGCCACCTTTATTGGTTTCCCCTCTACCTGCTGGATTATACTTTGATCTCCTTTGTCTCTATATGTTTTAGGCTGTACTTCACCAACATGTTTTGTTAGCCAACGATCCCATTTTCTTGCACTGTTCCAGTTGAGCTTGCTATGCTGTTCCTGGGATAATTTTCTCAAATGAGACTGTGGTATTTGTCTCTGAAAAAATACTGTATACAGGTTCCACCAACATAATGCCTTCTAGATGTTTTGAACTACAATTCCCATCATCTAGTCAGCATGGTCAATGATCGGCATGATGGGGATTGTAATCTCACACATTTGGAGAGTAGCAGATGGGGTTGAGTGCCTAAATAGGGTAGGATTCAGGTAAGTCGCTTGTAACTACAGCAAGGTGGCTATCTAGATGTTGTTGAACTGGTTGTTGAACCTAACCAGTATAACCAGTAATGAAAGACTGGGGCTTATAATTCAACAGCATATTGAAGCTAATATGTTCTGTCTTTGAGCTAGAGTGTAACCAATATAGGGTCTAATATTTTCCTTTGAATAGCAGATCCATGTCATATCAGGCTTTTGAGAGTTCAGCATTTTAAAAAATAGTTTTCTATGTGTGTTGTGATGTTCCTGTTCTGCATATTGACATCCAAAATCCTTTGTGTAGTAGCAGTGTAGCTGCTTTACATGTTAGTAATTATGAAGTTAATCCTTTCAAGGTGTCACACAGATATTTTGTGTTTTCCTTCTGAATATTCAAAAACAAACAAACTTTCATTCAGTATATTACTGTGGGTATGGGAAACCTTGGATGTTGTTGGATCGCAGGCCCAGCTTTGACTATGGTGGCTAGGGATGCTGGGAGTTGCAGCCCAACAACACCCTAAGTATGTCTACTCCGAGAACTTACAGAGGGTTCTTCAAAAGCATACGTATTAAGAGGGGAATTTCAGTATGATCACTGAAAACAGAAATGGCTTTTCTTGTAATGTATACAGGACGATTTCAGCCGACCCAGTTTGTTCTCCCATTAATTGGGAGGGTACTAATCTCAGCTTCATTTATTTATTGGAAGAAATCTGTTGCTGGAGTTAATAAGCCTGGATTAGATGGTTGTCAGACACTAAAATAATTGCTTTAAGATACTTGTGGAAATAAAACTATTTTAAAAGCTGTTGGATGAACACGTGATGGCAAGTCTAACTTTTTTTTAATTGTTGATAATCAAGTCACTTGTAGGACAGAGTGAATCTGAACTGTACAGTACTCCCTCCATTTTCGTGATCTTGCATCCCTCACTTATGTGTGAGTGAGGAACGGAAGGGGAAAGAATGGAGCACATGCCTATGCCTATATTCAAGCCAATTGGGCTTGAATATAAGCAAAACTCAGTTTTCACGAGGGGCCCCGAAACAGATCCCCTGTGAAAAAGGAGGGGTGACTGTGGCTACAGGACCTCTTAGGACTACTGTGGCTACAGGACCTCTTAGTTCAGGTGCATGGAGGTAGTCTGATGAACTTTTAAGAGGGATAGTAATGGTTTGATAAAATCCTTGTAGAAGATTTCTCTGAAACTGACAAACATTTGTTTTTAAAATCTAGGCACAATTGGCCATGTGGCTCATGGAAAATCAACAGTAGTAAAAGCCATTTCTGGAGTTCATACTGTCAGATTCAAAAATGAACTGGAAAGAAACATCACTATCAAGTTGGGCTATGCTAATGCTAAGGTTTGTCACCACCCTGCCTCTAGTAAACTGCTTATTTTGATTTCAGTCATGCTTTTATATTCTTTAGCGAACACTGCTAGCCATTGGTAAACTGCACCTTCATTGTGCCTTTTCTCTACAGATCTACAAACTTGATGATCCAAGTTGCTCTCGACCAGAATGTTACCGATCCTGTGGGAGCAGTACACCTGACGAATTCCCTACAGATATTCCTGGGACCAAAGGGAATTTTAAACTAGTCAGGTGACAGGATTAGTTCAGCATGAATGAATGTCCATAGTTTGCCTTTGTTTTGTTTTTTTCTGCAGTAGGAGGATAATTAGAGCTCTCAGTTTAATTGCTTAATTTTGATATATGCCCTGAACATATCTGCAACTAGTTTTCATTTGAGGGGAGGTTAAAAGTGATTGTTGGGGCTCCCCTCAGTACAATTATATTTTGAGCTGCTCATAAGACATCACATTGTGTTTTGCTGGTTTGAAATCCTGCAGATTCCCTCTACATTGTGGAATAAGAGGTGGGCAAATGTGTCCATCCAGGCATTGTTTTGCTGTAATTCTTATAATTCTCAACATTTGCTATTTAGCTAGGTTTGACGAGGTGTCATACGTCCAAAACATCTGGAGGATTGCTGCTATAGAGTTTAGCTTTCTTTGTCCAACAGGATACCTTCTAAAGTGGTTTAACATGCTTGGTTACTTGCTGCCCCTTATCCTTGCAGGAAGATCTGTTACCAGATTTGCCCTTAGTAAGCCAGAACTTTACTAAAGCAAAGAAGTTATTAGCAGTTTGAGCTTCTTCTGGGGCTTCTTCTGGCAGTGTGACATCCTGCCCTAGAAGTGTTGGAGGTGATGTGTAATAGAGACACTTTTCTCTGTGAAAGAGTTAATCAGGCAGTGGTGAGTCTAGTAGTGCCTTCCTTCCTAAGAGCAGAGGGGCGGTGAGGACTGATCAAGTGCCTCCTACATTTCAAACCTTCCCTGGTTGGATGGACAGGCTGAGCCAATCAGAGTTCTACAATTTCTTTAGGAAGAAGATAGTAACAGTTGTGTTAAAGAGGTGTTTATAAAAGCAGTCTGTTCTGTACATTTCTTTAATGCATGGCTGCTGCGTGCTTTTCATTCTTCATACTTTTTAATTATTTATACTAGGTTCATCACTTTGCTTGTGAATACAACTTATTTTTTTCTTCTACTGTTCTCAATTTCAGGCATGTCTCCTTTGTGGATTGTCCTGGCCATGATATCTTGATGGCTACTATGTTGAATGGAGCAGCTGTCATGGATGCAGCTCTGTTGTTAATAGGTAATTATTAGCGTGGGAAATTGACACTTGGTTTTGGTGTAGCACTGTGGCATCTTAATAGCTGGCTAGCATTTTCACAGTTAATGAATCTTATTATGTAAAGAAATACATGGTGCATAGTATTGACTTCAGCTGGAATAACTAGCATTTTAATAGTGGTTGGGTGTAATTATAGACACACAACTCAGATTCTTCAAAAGTGAATGTTGCATACTTAGTCAATCATCTGGGAGCCTGTATTATATGCTTTTGCCAGGGAACTGCTGACATATATGAATTTTATGTCATAAAATGTATAAAACAACTCTAGTCCATAATGTGCTTATTGACTGTGTGATGTCATCTTAAGGAAGGGGGACCGATGGGAGTGCTTTTATCCTTTGCCTACTGTGATTTTGATATGGATCGTGGCTGTCCCATGCAAACCTCATGTACCTGCTCTTTTTATTAGGCAGAAGATTCCCAGTAGATTACAGTGACATCTTTTCTTCCAGATTAGTAGAGGCATTTGGGCTGATAGGAGACAAAATTCTAGATTGTCACTGCAGCAGGAGTTAAAAAATTAAATCTAACCTTTGCCTTAGTCCCAGTCCAGACATCTTCTCCACTGATTTGTCTGTTTCCTTAAAAAAAAAAAACAATTCATGTATTGTTAGCATCTTGCACCTAGTGTGTCATGTTTACTTTAATTCTTTGTAAAAAAATCAATCATAGCCTACATTTTTATTGGTGGAAAGTTTTAGATTTTCATTTTCCCCCCTTTATTCTTGGGTTGTAAGAATTTCTTCAGGGCGTTCTGCTTGTACCCTAAAGCTCACATGTGTGTATTGTATGGCCCTATACAGACAGGCCAAAATAAAGCTGCTTCAGGTCACTTTGGAAGCATGGTGTTTCAATGATGCATGTGTCCTTAGAGTCTGGAAGCTGCACCAAAGCTGCACTCCAGTCCTTAGGACTGGAGCATGACTTTGGTGCGGCTTCTGGACTCTTAGGATGCATATATCATTTAAACAGCATACCTCCAAAGTGACCTGAAGCAGCTTTATTTTGGCCTGTCTGTATTAGGATGTATATCTACTTTTAATTATGTCAAAAGTGAGAGCAGCAATGTCTTACCCAAGCCTTTTAAAAATACTGTACGCAAAAGTTCAGGTGTGTTTTTTTTAATAAAAAATGCAGTTCAGTCTGAACACCTCAGAATGGCTCTTCATTCCCCAATACTCCTTGCAAACTAGGTTAGAAGACTTGTATTAACACCAACAGTAAACAATGATCACTCTTCAGTAATTATGTAATAGAGTGCAGTATCAAAAGTTCAGAATATTCCTATATAGAAATAGTACTCAGACATTAGAAGGGGTGGTCATTCTGCATCTTGGCTTTTGATTAAAGAACCTGGACTAGACTTCTATACCTTGCTCCATGTAGTAATAGTAATAAAATTTATTCGGTCTTTGACCAGTATAATTGCTGCATGTATTTACGTGTCACTCTGTCTTCCAGCTGGCAACGAGTCATGTCCTCAGCCACAGACCTCAGAACACTTAGCTGCTATAGAAATTATGAAACTGAAACACATTCTGATTCTACAGAATAAGATTGATTTGGTAAAAGAGAGCCAAGCCAAGGAGCAGTATGAGCAAATTCTAGCATTTGTGCAAGGTGAGTTTCCAAAGAAAGCCTGTCTTTGCCATGAAGTTTATCCTTGTACAGCAAGTGGACCCTTAACAGAAATCCTGAGTTAAACTCTTAACTGCAAAACATGGCTTTGTGTGTTAAATGCTTCTTTGAGATAAATATATGACAACTTACTATTCATTTCAGAATTCTAAAGATCACTGTAGTAGGGTTTAGAGGATTAACATTTTAAAAAAAAAACGTTTACTTAGCCCTTGAGGTCTGAAATGTGAGTAATCATTTCCTAATGCTAGGTAAAGGGTTCAACAATCGGTCGTATGTTCTGTAGTACAGCAGAGATTTAAGAGCAAAGTAACTGGTTTTAGTATATTAAACTGTACAACATTTATGGCTCACCATCAACTATTTGAAGATATGTGATCACATCAGGTAATCTGTAGCAGTACTCTCCTGTAGAGCTATCAGGATACTAGCTGGGAAGCTTTGCTTGCAGCTGTGGTTTCTGTGCAGCATCTGGAAGTGGTGTTGGTGGAAGGACTGTTTACTGTTCCATTATTGTTTGCAGCAATTGTTCTTTTTACAACTTCTTGTTGTTATATAAGTTTGAAAGGTTTGTTGTTGTGTGCCTTCAAGTAGTTTCTGACTTAGGGTGACCCTATCATGAAATTTTCTTGGCAAATTTTTCCAGAGATTTGCCATTGTCTTTCCTGAATCTGAGAGCATTCACTTGCCCATGGTCAACTAGTGGTTTTCATGACTGCACTGGGAATTGAACCCTGGTCTCTGGTGTCATAGTCCAACATTCAAACCTCTATACCTTGCTGGCTCTCTCAGAGTTAAAGGTACAGAATGAAATGTAGTGCCCCTTGGTGCCTGGATACTTTACAACCATAGATGACATTTTAGAAACTGTTATCATATTATAATTCCTTACAAGCCAGTATTTCCTAACATGTTCAAGATTGGTGAATACTTACCTGTAGAATCACAATAAAAATTGTTTTGCATCTTCACAGGGTTCAGTATCTTGTATCCAAGTGGTAACAATCAAGTTATATGCAATTCTTTCCTAGTTTGTAATATAACAGAGTGTGGGAATGTCAAATGGAGTAAGGCACTGAATATGGTAACCAGGCAGTTAGCATTCCATCTGAAGTTGATATCTATTTGGTTCAGTAATATCATTGGTCCCTGGATAATATTTTAGCCTCCTTTAATTCTGTCCTTGAAAGTTCTTGTTTGCTCTGGTTTCCCAGTAGATAAGACCCCCACATCCTGTAGTTTGGGTTATGCTCCACCCACTCACTCCAATAGGCAGGAAGTAAAGAGAGAGACCTTCTGGTGACCCCAGGTGGCTGGAGCTAATCCTAGAAGGCCAGTCTTGTCCTGCCTATCACTCCAGTAGGAGGTGTTTGCTGTTGCTCTGCAACTTCTTCACTACAGCCACTCCAGTCTTTCCTTCTCTTTGTTTATCTTGCTGCCTTGGAAGCATGAAGAAAGACTTAATATGGCAAGGGCTCCCAGGATTGGAGAAAGGTCTTGGCTTTGCCAATGACTCTCTCTCTCCTCCAAAGCTGCCCCCTTTCATGGTGGGAGCACAGGAGATTTCTGCAAACAGCATTGCAGCACATGGGAGCCATGGGAACAGAGGGTGAGGGGTATCCCCTCCATGTCTCTGTTTTTCCACATCACCTCTGCCCAGCCTGTTTAAGGCCAGGGATCAGCGAGGAAACTGGCCAGAAGTCATGGACACTTCCCATCTCAGCATCTCTGCTCAGCCCATTTAGGATCAGGGTTCAGAGGACAGGACAGCCCAAAGCCATAGCAAGGGATTTCTCTGCATCACCTCTGCCCAGCCTGAAGCAGGGCCAAGGTCAGAGTGGCAAGCCAGCCAGAAGACACAGGAGAAGGGGTGAGTACCAGGGGCCCTCTCTCTCCAGCCACCAAGGAACCATTGCCAGATCTAATGCCCTCAATAGAGATCTTTATTTAATTCATTTGAGATAGAGGTATCCATACATCAGTTAACAGAGCATCTGACAAAGAAGCTTCTTTTTACAAAATTTATGTATAGGAGCCTGAATGAGCCACTCTTTTCTTGTCTTGTCTAGCTGGAAGTTTGTTGCAGTATTGGCATTGCAAGGATGGAGAAGGAGGGCTGAAGAAAGGCAGACTTTCAACTTGTAGCAGTGTGTTTACAGTAAAAAAAATAGGCAATAAATATTGACCTAGAAAAGAATGGGATTCTACTTAGGTGATCCTACTGTAGTTGTATGTGTTAACATACAACAGGCAAGATGAAAACCTGACTCCAGAATCACTTACTATGTATGAAAAGCCAAGCAGAAAGAAAAGGGATAAAGCAAATTAACCTGTCTCATCTGCTACTCTGGTCTGTTGAAAAAGCATAGATCTCTAAGTTTTACCATCAAACTGGAAATCTTAAGGAAAGTGGAGGCTGTTGAAAGTTAAAAAAAATCATGCCAGGATGCATTTTGCAAGAAGTTATTAGGTGGTCTCTAGATGATTCAAAATGTTTTGGTTTACTTATGCAAAGCTTATCTGACCTGGTTGTTTCATTTCAATTGCGCATAATATTTGTTTTGAATAAAATGTTTGCTTAAACATGTTGAACTGGTCTACTTATGGTTTAGGAACCCATCCCTATTCTTTCCATGTTACTCCTCAGCTATTCCTCTGGTACCAAAGTTGTGTTAAAAAAGTACAACACAGAAACACATCAACTTGGTCAATTGAGGTGTAATTGTATTTCAGTTAATGAAGTAGGTGTATTCCTGGGCATTACTTCAACAGAAAATTTCATACCAAAGGCAGAAATAACATGGAAAGAACAGGGATGGATTTCTGCACCCCAAAACAGATACCAGAATATGCACATGTGAAATAAAACAACTGTGAGGTAAGCCTTGCATAAGTAAGCAAAAAAATGATTTGAACCATGTAGAGATAACTTGAAGGTTTCTTCTAAAATGTATCCAGGGGTGCCTTTTCCCCCCACCAGCCTCCACTTTTCTTGTGATTTCCATTTTAGTGTGCTTAACATGCTGAGGTAGCTCATGAGACAGATTTATCTGCTTTCCCCCTTTCTCTCTTTGGCTGTTCATATATACTAGCAAGGAATTCTGGAGGCAGCTGCTGTTTACCTTTCCTGTTGTAGGCAGCAGTTAACAGCTACAGTAGGATCTTATACTTACCCAACTCAAGCTTTTTAAATTAAAATATTAATTTTAGACACACTCCTGAATCCTGACACCAAAAATATTGTATTTGTCCAGCCCTTCACCATCTTCCTGATGCTAATACTGCTGAAAAACTTTGAAGAAGACAGAGGACAAGGAGAAAAAGGGCAGGGGCTGGAGGGGTATAAAAATACTTAGTAAAAAGAAGTGTCTTTGCCAGAGGCTTTTAAAACTAAGGCCCCTTACAGACAGGCCAAAATAAAGCAGCTTCGGGTCACTTTGGAGGAATGCTCTTTAAATAATACATGCGTACCAAGAGCCCGGAAGCCGCACCAAAGCCACAATCCAATCCTAAGGACTTGTGCACAGCTTTGGTGCAGCTTCTGGATTCTTAAGACACATGCATCATGTAAACAGCATACCTCCAAAGTGACCCGAAGCAGCTTTATTTTGGCTGTCTGTATAGGGCCTAAGGTATGCCTGCATTTCCCTATCACTTCCCTGCCAAGAACGGCTCCTGAGCTGATAAGTAAAAATAGTTGAAACAATGCAAAGATAAAAAACATTTTAAAATACATTTAAATCTGTTTAAAACAGTCTAAAAACAATCCTAAAATACAATTTTAAAACATAGCAATTTTGAACATTAAAAGCCATGCAGAATAGCAATGTTTATCTGTCCACCAAAAGCTTAAAACAAGTGAAGCCAAACTTACTTCCTTGGGAGCTCTTTTATTTATCTTGGTCCCAAACTGTTTAGGGATTTGTAGGTCAACACCAGAACCTAGTATTGAGATCAGAAGCACACTGGAAGCTAGGGCAGTGCTTGTAAGACTTACATGGTCTCTAATATGTACATCTGACACAAGTCAAGCTACAGCTTCTGAAGATTTTTCAAGGTCAGCCCCACATAGAGTACATTACAATACTCTAATCGAGAGGTAACTATAGCATGAACCACTGTGGCCAGATTTACCTTCCCCAGGAAAGGGAACAGCTGGAACACCAGCTGAAGCAGACAAAGGTGGTCACCACCACTGCAGCAATCTGGCCTTCCAGGAGCATCCCTGAATCCAAGAGCACCCCAAGCTACAAGTGTATAGGTACGGTATACAGTGCCAACATGGCATATAGTTTTGAGTGTTGGGCTATGACTCTGGAGACTAGGGTTCTATTCCCAGCTCGGCCATGAAACCCACTGGGTGATCTTGGGCAAGTCACATGCTCTCAGCCTCTGGAGAATGCAATGGCAAAACCTCCTCTGAACATCTTTCCAAGAAATGATAGGGTCACCATAAGTCAGAAACAACTTGAAGGCACACAACAACAACAAATAAATTGTATGAGAGCCAGTGTGATGTAGTGTTTTGAACATAGGACTAGGACTATGGAGAAGGGTTCGATTCCCCACTTGGCAGTGAAAATCCACTGGATGAATTTGGGCATGTCATACCCTCTTTGCCCCAGAAAAACCCATGATGGGTTTATCTTTGGGTTGCCATAAGTTGGAAATAACTTGAATGCATATAACAACAGTAATACATTGTGTGGACAAAGGGCAACCTGTGAGTTGCATGTGGGCCATTGCCCCCCTCAATATTTTTGTGAAATTCTCCCCACCAATAATATATGGGGGGAAATGGACTGCTCTTAGATGCCTCAAATAGTGGTCAGGGGGCAGGATCAGAACATATAGCCAAAGCCATTCCAGCCCCCCCCCAAAAAAAACAAACAAACTGAAACTGAGAATGGACTTCCAAGCAGCACTTCTCTGCTGATTTTCTGTGTTGCGTGATAAGTGTGTCTCTGGGGGAAATTGGACCCTTCCCCCATTGAAATTGCCCACCCTGTATACATTGGTAGCTTGCTGTTTGTTAGTTCACACAGGACCATAAAAGGCTTTCCAGGCATAAAAGTATCTCCCTTCCCAAAAGGATGAGCTTGTTTGGTTTAGTTCAATAGGTAGAGAAAAATGCAAATCCCGTGTTTCCCTACAGGAATATATAGTACTCCTGAGAATGCTCAGTCATTTCCAGTTAGAAGAAAGTGAAGCCTCTTGTGTCTCTAGCAAGATTGTCTCATTGTTAGTTATCTCATCCCCCTTCTGAAACAGAAGGCAGGCTAGTTAATCATGAATCTATTAAAAGCTGGACTTAATTAGGCAGGAGTCTGGGTTTGGTATGAATAGGGTGGTTGTTGTTTATTTTTTTGGTGAAGTTTAGTATTTCGGTCTTACGCAATGCAAATTTGACCTGTCTCTGCTCTTAAAAAGGTAAAGGTAATCCCTTGACATGAATGTAGTCGTAACTGACTTTAGGGCAGTGCTCATCTCTGTTACTAAGCCAAAGAGCCAGCGTTATCTGTAGACGACTCCAGTGGTCATGTGGCCAGCATGATTGCATTGAACACTGTTACTTTTCCACCAAAGTAGTACCTATTTATCTACTTGGATTTGTATGCTTTCAGTGCAGGTTGGCAAAAGTTGGGACTAGTGACAGGAGCTTACCCCATCATGCAGCACTCGGGCCTCGAACTGCCAGTCTTCCAGTTGTCAGAATTGGCATATTATTATTATTATTATTATTATTATTATTATTATTATTATTATTATTATTATTATCCTTTATTTATATAGCGCTGTAAATTTACACTTAACCACTAACCCACATGTAATCAGAAATGTAATCGGAAATAACTTGCATTGACTTCTCGGTGATTTATACAAAACAATAGTTATTAGGATTAGAACTTCTACATTCTTGGCCCACATCTGGGCATGACTTCAAAACAATGGTTCCACATGCCAAATTTTACATGATATAGTAATAAAATAACATGTGTTCAAGGAGTTTATGATTTTCTCTCTTCCCCATTATAGTTTTTCTTAGTGCGTGCCAAGCAAGTATTTGGTTGTGATCCAGAAATATATTGTTGCTGATACAAAGTTTTTGCTTCTCCTAGTGGGTTTTTCAAAATCTTTTTTTCTTGAACCAGCAGCTCCCCATGTTGACTAGTGAATTTCTTTTTAAAGTCTGCTTTATTTAAACAGTAATGGATCACATGGTATGAGGAGTTCTTATTCAGAAGATACAAGTCCAGAACACACTGCAGAAATAATATTTTGAGACCATTTAACTGGCCTGGCTCAGTGCTAGGGAATTCTGGAAATTGTAATTTATTGAGAGCAGAGCTCTCTGACGAAGAAGGCTAAATATCTCACAAAACTACAGTTCCCATAGTTCCCTAGCACTGAGCCAGGCCAGTTAAAACAGTCTCAAAATGGATTATTTCTGTGGTTTTTTTTGGACCAGAGAGAACCTCCAGAGCTTCCTTGGACACTGATTTCTTTGGGTCTTGGGCATTCTTTCTCAGATGCCTGCCTCTCAATAAGCAATACTAATGTATTGCCATTTATGATTATTTCATTGTAAGCCGTTTTTTTTGTTCCAGAGAACCATCCTGCTTTTACAGACTCAAATCTGTGAGGGCTGTTAGATAATGAAGATATAAATAAATAAATAAATACTAAACAACTCTTTCCTTATTTCTGTTTTGGAGGCTGGAAAGGGTATGTGCTCCCAACAGTTGGGCATTGTTTCCTTGACAGTAGAGAAAAATAAGAGCAATTGACACAATGTAGCTACTTCCTATCACTGTTTATTTTAAAATATTGTAATATGTATTTTTTTTCTCCAATCAGGTACAGTTGCAGAAGGAGCTCCAATTATTCCAATCTCAGCCCAACTGAAATACAACATTGAAGTTGTTTGTGAATACATAGTAAAGAAAATTCCAGTGCCCTTAAGAGACTTCACATCAGAGCCAAGGCTTATAGGTATGTTGGATAGGTTGTGGATGTAGAATTACATCCCCTTCTAATAATACAGTCTAAATTAGCTGTTTAGAATAGTGTTGTAAAGATACGTGTTTTTGGTGTAAGTATATAAGATTAGTAATTGATATGTATTATATTTTCACATAATAAAAATGTTCACCTAAATTCAACTGATTTTGTTGACTTGTTCAAAATGCTACTGTTATCTTCTTATTTAAAAATTAAACAACATTGAAGTTAAGATTAGAATTTAGTAGATATAAATTTAGGCCATTCACATCAGTCACATTAAAAAGTGTATTTATATGACAGATGTTACGAGTTAGTTACTACATGAGAGTATGAGTTTGCAATTGTACCTCATACCCTAAAAACACCATATCATATCTGATCTTAGAAGTGAAGCAGAGTTGTCACGTGGATGGGAGACCACCAAAAATACTACGTGCTGTAGGCTGTTTCAGCGGAATGAATTGGCAAAACCCCTCTGAGTTTTCCTTGTCTAAGGCAACACTGGAAATTATGAGGTCACTGTAAGTCGACAGGCAACTTGAAGGAACATGTAAACACATGCATACCATGCTTAACAGTACGATGTTTACTTTATAGCCTACCTGTTTATATCCTACCTGTTTCATTGGGACAATCTTTGGTGAGGTTTACAGCAGATTACAAGACGATTGACTATATGGTCAACTTATCTGAAGAGGATATCACTTCTCAAGCACCAAACCATTGAACCATTGATGTGTTTGTTACAGTCACATTATATGGCCTTAAATATAGTTTAGGTAAAAGAATTACCTAAACTTCATTTCTTGCAGTAAGTTTTAGCATGGGATATATGTGATCACTCATTGTGTATCTGATCAAGCCTGTCTTTTTCAGTTATTAGATCTTTTGATGTCAATAAGCCTGGTTGTGAAGTTGATGACTTGAAAGGAGGTGTAGCTGGTGGTAGCATTCTGAAAGGTGTATTAAAGGTACTGTCTTTTTTTCCATTGCTGCCTTCCAAGATCTTGCTGAAAAAGAAAGGTGAAGCACAGAATCTGTGATTGGCACCAGCCCAAGAGAGGGCTAAACTTAGTTTTTCAGACCTTTGGTATGGCTTGTGAACTACTTGGCTTTTTCCTTAAAATAATGAATCCTGCCCATATTTTAAACTCTTCATGCCACTCTGCACTACCAACTTGTGAGGTTCTCAGGCTTAAGCTTTAACTGTGGTAATTTTAGTATTTCTAAATCATTACGTTTATGTAGAGCTATGAGGAAAACTGAAAACTTGAAACAAAACAGAGTACAAAGTGCTATATTGCAACTCTGTGTTATAAAATGTTTCTTAGTATTCTGCTAAAAATAGTATAATCACTAATTTACTCTTCATGCTACTAGTTAGTGTCACACTGTCTGGACTATCATGTTGTATAATAAACCACTTTCTTGAACCGTCTGCTAGGTAGGCCAGGAGCTGGAAGTGAGACCAGGTATTGTCTCAAAGGACAGTGAAGGAAAACTTATGTGCAAGCCCATCTTCTCCAAAATTGTATCACTTTTTGCAGAACACAATGACCTACAATATGCTGTTCCAGGAGGCCTTATAGGTATGTATGTTTTTAATTTGTGTCCTTCCTGTTTAAGAGTTTGAGGAAGCTGCAGAAATTTGTGCATATCTATGAAAATACATACAAAAGAATTTCTTTTCACGATAACTCCCAATATTTTTATTATAGTATTTTGCAAATCATGTATCAGCCACAATTTTTTAAAATTAAAATGCTGCTTAAAGTACTGTAAATGCACATTCATATAACAACTAATATTTGCACTTACAAAGAACTGCTGGCAGGATAGTAAAGATGGTCTGCTTTTTTTTTAGTACTAGCATGTCTACTGATAGCTCTCTCTTAGCTGAAGGAGGAGAAAACTACCACTTTCATTTGTTTGGTTGTAGATGAATTGAGTAGGCTGGTTTCCAGCAGCTCTCTCTTTCTCCTGAATGATTGTGTGCTTGAAATAGAGCCACTCCTATGTAGATGTATATGTAGAGTTTGTGCTACATATACATTATTGAATTATTACAGAACAGCGCAAATAACGTTAAGTAAGAAAGCTAGCCAAAGAACATGAAAACGAAGAACTGCTATAAGTTGGTTTGAGTAGCTTGGCAAACTTTGGGAGAATCCGACAGTTGCATAGCTTTCCCTAAATATGAAATAACAGTACCTCTGTTTGTAAAGCACTCAGTGCTGCCCTCACTGTAGTTGCATAAATTAATCTGATGCATGAAAATGTGTGACATGTTTTACATATACGCAGACTTACTTAATTTCTAGGTGTTGGCACCAAGATTGATCCAACATTGTGCAGAGCTGATCGAATGGTGGGGCAAGTTCTTGGTGCAGTTGGAGCACTACCTGAGATATTCACAGAACTTGAAATTTCCTACTTCTTGCTGAGGCGACTACTAGGTGTTCGCACTGAGGGAGACAAGAAAGCTGCAAAGGTTAGCTAGATATTCCATGTGAAAATAGGGGGAATGGGATGAAGTGCTTCTCCTTTTTGGTAGTTGAAAGGGATGATTTATTCTTTAATTGTAAGAAATGTATCTGACTTTGAGATCCTTTGCTTTTGCAGGTGCAAAAACTATCCAAAAATGAAGTCCTAATGGTAAACATAGGATCATTATCAACTGGGGGACGGGTCAGCGCAGTGAAAGCTGATTTGGGCAAAATAGTGTTAACTAACCCTGTGTGCACTGAAGTAGGAGAAAAAATTGCCCTTAGCAGAAGAGTTGAGAAACACTGGCGGTAAGTTGGTTTGAAATAATACAGCACTAAAATCTCTTGAAAGATGGAACATTGCACTGCCAGTGCAATCCGACAGTTGCATAGCTTTCACTGTACTTCTTGAGCTATTAATGTGGTTGATTGGCATGTAATTTTTTCCAGTGTGCCAGAAACCACTCCATATTTGTGTCCAGGGGCCACAAACATTTCCTTTTTTTCTTGAAACTTGCTGCAGACCAACATTGGTCTGCAGACACCAGTTTTTGTGGTACTGCTTTAGACTGCCTGAAATACAAATCTATGTTGTATAGCACATATAGCAGAAAACAGAAAAAATGAAAGGTTTAGCACTACGTCCACTCTGGGAGGTGATAGGTTCTTAGAGATGTACTTGCAAAAAGGTTGTACAGTATTTGCCTGCAGATGGAACCATGGCAGCAAACTAAATGGTGTCTATATGTTAAGGGCAATGACTTCCCTCTATTCTGCACAAAGGTGGGGAAGCTCAGTGACAACTCCTTCTTTCAGGGGGAAAACAGTAGCTTTTCTGAGACATAGCTGTTGTGGAGAACCTGCATTTGACTTTGATATTGGTCATCCCTTTGTAAATTTCCTTCTATAGAGATTTCTTAAAATCTTGAAGGTACCAGATCCCAAATGCTCTTGGAAGGTAAACAAGCTCAGGCCTGGTTAGTACTTTGAAAGGGGACTGCAGAGGAATTCCAGGTGCTGTAAGCTATATTTCAAAAGAAGGCTGTAGCAAACCATCTCTTAGTATTTCATAGGGTCTCCAAAAGTTGACAGATGACTTGAGGAACCTACACACGCAGTTAGACACCCTCACCCCCAGAAGTATGGTAGGCTAATTGCTCCATTTGGAAAGGAAAATCAGCATTCCATGAATAGAAGTGCTTTTTCAGTTGAATGTAGGTAGTTTCAGTCCTACCATTAAATCATTACTAGATGAGTTGTAATGTTGTCATATGCCAGCTTTAGAATAAGGGTGGACAGTTTTGGTAGGACTGGGATCCATGTCTGCACCTCCAGCAAAGTGACTGTGTGGGCCCTTGTGGTTTCAATTTTCAGCATTTGGGGGTCTTCCCTGAGGAAATATCCCCCCACCCCTCGAATAATATTACAATATTAGCCTAAATTTACATATTGAAAGTCATTTTGTTACATTAGAAACATAAAATTCATTATATATCTTTGTTTGGCATACAGTTATCAAGGTTGATATTTTGAATGCACACTCATCCCTCCACATTTGCAGCTTTGACTTTTACAGATTTGATTATTTGATTACCCAGCCAAAATGAGTCTCCCATCTTGTATTGTGTACCACCTTTCCCATTTGCTTTATTTAATTTAATTTTAAAGTGTTCCTTTTAATTGATTATTCTAATTGTAATATGTTTAATTCTTTTTTTAGGGGGGAAAGTGGGGAACAATGCATTGCGCTGCATTGTTGTATGAAAATTTTAATATGTAAGCTGCTTCGGTTGTTTTCTAACAGAGAACCTAACAGGATATAAATAAAGTATTAATTTATTATTTATTATTATTTATTCACAGATTTTATTAATATGCTCTCTAAGAATATCTAGGTCCTCAAGCTCAACTCTGTGGTCAACTTTAACCAAAAGCTGCTCTGAAGGACCTAGAAGAATCCTAGAGAGAACATTCCGTTAGGCATTTGTAGCTCCTCCAGCGCAATTCCATCGTAAGTGTCTGGCAGATGTTGACCACAGAGTTGCACTGGAGGACCTAGAGATTCCTACAGAGCTGTTCTCTCAGATAAAAACATGTTTTTGTTATTTGTGGTTTTTCCACTTTCACAGGGGTCATGTGCCCCTAACTCCAGAGAATGTGGAGGGACAAGTGTACATTTTATTTGTAATATCATTACAGATTTAAATTATTTTTATTTATGCTACAAATGTAGCTACAGTGTTCTCAGCAGTAAGGAGCCTCTGATTTTGCCAATCTGAGCAGGCAGAAAACAAGCAAACAATAAAACAGAGGAAAACATCAACCTCAGTAAAACAGATTAAACTATTTTGTTTCCTTTAGCTCTCCTTTAGTTCTTCATAGTGTCAAGTAAACATAACATATTTTCATAAAAAGAATATTTCCAGAGAAAAGGAAACCAAGACCAGGAACTGTAGTGTTCTGATACTGCGCGTAGATGTATATGAAAGTTGTCTTCTCATATCGGTTTTTAGAAATGATTTTGGGACATGTGAAATATGTGAACACCTTGTCTTGAACATTTATTCATCATTTGAAAAGAAAACATTCCATAATCTGTTTTTTCCATTTTTATGGAAAAAATATATGCACAGGGAGACAAAAAAATTATTTCCTTAATTTTTCCAGCTTTTTAACAGGCCTTCACATCCCTGTGTCTGGAGCTCTAAGTGCTGCTCCTGAAGGCCCCCATGAGTGGCAAAAAACACTTGAAATTAAAAAAAAAAAAGGGAGAGGGGTAAGCTACAAAAAAAGTCCTTAATGGGATTCATGTGTAGTTGACGTGCTGTACTTTACTTACCTGTTCAGAGCCTGCTATTTGTCTAAACCTACTTTTTCATTGTCGTCCTTTTAAAATCCAGTTTAAGTAACAGAACTTTTTTCCCTTTTTCCCCAGTTTAATTGGTTGGGGGCAGATTAGAAGAGGAGTGACAATCAAGCCAACAGTGGATGATGACTGAACAGCAGAAATTAGTGCTCCACTTTGTAAAGGATACTGTGTCTTTCCATACACTTGGGGTGCATTTTTGGTGTGGGTGCTGTTGCACAGCCAATATCCACATAATACAGGAAGTCAAACCTCTTTGAAAAATAAACACATAAACCAATTGGCAAAAATGAATTTAGTTATCCACAATTTTAGCAAGCCTAAACTTGTCTCATGTTTAATTTATGTTACTTTGTCTGAGAGTATTTGGAGCTGGTTTATCTAACTTTAAACCATGTAACTCAATACCACATAATCTGTTTTGAAATAAAAAATTGCTTATTTTTTCATTTAATTCTTAGAAGTCCTTGAATAACAAAAAATTTGAAAAGATTGTCAATGAAAAAGAAAATAAACTCTCCTTGGAAGATGAGTCCCTTTCTTTCCCAATACCTTGTTTTGTTTGACCTTCAGCTTTCTAGCAATTACTTTCTTCTTGCAAATCACTGCATTTTGCATATATTTATAGTTAAATGGTTAAGAATCACTTATTTCATGTATCTTGCACACACACATATATATCTTTTATAATGAAACCCCAGAAATGCAGATAGTGGATATATTTGGACATTATGATAATTCAGGTTTCTCGACAGTAGTGCAGATATGGTCTCCGTTTTTTAAAAGAGCTTATGCAAAATTATGTGAAGTTACTAGCTTTTGTATTGCTTTCTAGGGGACAAATACCCTTACAAGAATTCAAAACAGCCTTCATGTTTCTCCAGACTGTGCTTTTCCAATAATGAGACAGTAGGAGTTTAAGTCCTTTTTCATTTCATAGTTGTGTTGGGTGTGCACTTGCAAAGTGGTATTTGCTGACACTACTGCATATTTTTTAAAATACAGAGGTGGGATTTGGGGTTAGTGGTAGCTATGTAAATGTCTGGATCTCTGAATTGAGTTACCCAATTCTGGTACTTGGGTAAAGATTACCAAAATGTGAGAAAGGGCTCAGTTACTATCCCATCATGTCTGCTATCAGCAGTTGTTAATCTTGTCTGTTTCCCCAAAGTGAGCCTATGTATTTGCTTTATTTAAATGTCTGTTCATTGACTTTGTAGGATAATTGATAGCTCACTTGCCTATTCATGGTTTTTAAGTTATTAATGGTAATCACCATTGCAACTTCATTTCTGAATGTGCTCATTTTCTTGAGTACTGATGAGTCTTATTAGATGGACTGTAATAATTTTGGTCAAGCACACTTCACATGTATGCCCACTGAAATCTAATGTGTATTTCATTTTTTTAAATAAGTGAGCAACAGAAGATTGTTTCAAATGTATTTTTCAGTCACTGTAAATAACACAGGTGTACTTCACAGAGAGTGCAATCCTATTACATTTCCCTGTCTGTAAGATGTGCTGAACTCAATGCGACTTCTTTCCAAGAAGACATTTAGGGCTGGGTGCAGGAAAATCCGGAAATATTGTCACAATCCTTTGTACACTTGCTTTTAATTCCCGATTCAGATTTGGTTATTCAGAAGGAAATGGGTTCTTCACTAAAGGCTTTAACTGTCAGTTCAGAAACACTTCTGTTTGTTCAACACACTTTCTTTGCCAAGCTTTCATCCTCCTTCCTGAGGATTCATAATTGTTAAATATTTTTTACTTAGAAAATCCAGAAAAATAAAACAGACCTTGAGAAAATGGAGAGGATTATGAGGTCCTCTCTTGTATGGCCATGTGGGTTGTACATCTGCCATGACATTCTGGAGACATAGAGAGAGTAGTGTTTTCTGCATCCCACATTATGTTGGTGCTACAGACTAAGAGGTAGGAACTTCCTAGGGCTCAAGAGATGAGCCATCTTTAGGCCTTACCATTCCTTTACCAGTATACCATCAGGTAACCATCCAGTACAGGTTTAACACATGGTAAAGTTGAACGTTTAATAGTTGTAGATCTGCTATCACATTTGAAAGTACACAGAGGGGAAAGTTGTTCTGAAAATGACACAAGCGCCCTAGTGGAGCAGTGGTTAAATGCCTGTACAGCAGCCACTCACTCAAAACCATAAGGTTGCAAGTTCAATACTAGCAAGGGCTCAAGTTCAACTCAGGCCTGCATCCTTCCGAGGTCACTAAACTGAGTATCCAGCTTATTGGGGGCAAATAGCGTACAGTTGTAAATCGTTTGGACACTGCTTAGTTCAGTATGAAGCAGTATATAAATGAAGCTGCTATTGCTATTATCATTTCTCTGATGCACCTTCTAGTCTGAGTAAAATTGACTTATCCAAATCTGGTGCTTGGGTAAGAGTACCACCGTGTGTATCTTGGGTATGGGCACCATTCTTGAGAAGGTTCAGCTGACAACCTGAATTGTTGATACTCACTTTGGCTATTACTATTTGGCTCAGGTATGAGCAAAGTGTGACCTCCCAAATGTTGGACTGCAGCTTCCACCTTTTCTCACAATTGGCCATGCTAGTTAGGACTGATGGAAACGGCAGTACAGCAATTGTAGAGCCATATTTTGGCCACACCTGATCTATCCAGAGGGAACTATTTTGATAAGGTAATACTTCCTTATGAGATGGAGTGATTTTGGTTTCTTTGAAAGACCTGGTCCTGAGGGCACTTAGAAATCTTGAACCCTGGAGATTTTAATGCCCTCTGTGAAAACAAATTCATTTCCAGATTCTTTTTCATGTCTTGGGTTAAGTAAATCAGATGCAAACCACTTGTGACCACCCAAATACTGAGCTGCAATTCTCATCATCCCTCAGTATTCTCAGACATAACCATGTTAGTCTGGAATATTAGTGTGCAAAGGAATCTCTCAGCATCTTTGAAACTGTAAAAGAAATTGTAGCATGAGGTTTAGTAAACTTGGTCTGCTTCTTCAGTATTGCCTGTCCTGACTAGGTCTCATGGAAGTTGTGATCCAGCAACATCTGGAGGGCAAAGCTCCAGAGCTAAATTTCTTAGATTGGCATTGATAAAGCCCTGATAAATCATCTGACAGAAGAGATGGCGTACAAGCTTGATGATTTTCATTCTCTGCTAGCTTTTGGTATGTACATTGGCTAGACAGTTGTGCATATTACATTTGGGGATAACAATGATACAGCTGCTCTGCTTCTACATCCAGAGTCTATTTCAAAATAATTCTGGATTGCTACTCAACCCCATGGGATGTCCATTACTGGAGGTCTTGCAAGATTGTATTTTATCTTCCATTACATTTAAACACCTGGATTAGATCACAGTTTACAGGAAAATATTGTGGGTGTGACTCTGGCACATAGCTTCAATTCTTTTGCCATCTGAATTGGTGAAGCTGTGCAAATACTGACCTAGTATGAATGTCAATAAACAAGTGAACCATGGCAAGACAGGTAGAGGATCTCAGTGTCTCAGAGTTGGGTTCCAAAGAAGGTTGTACTCCCTCAGAAGAGCAGGTATTTAGCTTTAGATGCTCCTTGAACCTGCATGATCACTTAAGACTTTGGTGACATAGGCCCAAAACACATGGGTGGCTTCTTGCCAGTGTGGGGACGTGGCATTCAAAAGACGCACACCTCCAAAGCAGCTGGAAGCCACTCTGAAGTCTCAATCTGGTTCTTTGGACCAGATCAAAAAGGAGCCAGAATAATCTGGCTCCTACCGGCAGCTCACTTTGAAAGCAGGCCATGTGGCTGCCATGGTCCTGACGTGATCACAGTCAGAGGCCACTCCTTGCCCTCTCATCTACTTTGCCACATAATCTTATACCTGTATTGATTGCTTTGCCAGCAACAACTTCCAAATAAATAAAACCTTTCCTCAACAAGGATTATTTTGGCAGCAGTTCATGCTTATAATGTGCTCTAATTAATGTTACACATGGGCAAGTCTTGATGACTATTTTTTTGTGCCTTCATGTCATTTCTGACTTACAGTGATCCTGAGGCAAGCAAACCAATTACAGTTTCTTGGTAGAATTTGTTCAAAGGAGGTTTGCCTTTGCCCTCGTCTGAGGTGGAGAGTGTCACTTACTCAAGGCCACCCAGTCAGTTTTCATAGCCATAGTGTACAATGGCAAGGGAACCTTTTTGTGGTGACTAATTTGTGCCATACTAAGGTAATCTTTTTTGGTGACAGGCCCAAGCTTTATTTGTCCATGCATTTTATGTTTGTGATTAGTCTGCTCTGTTGTTTGAACAACCTCTGAATTATTTGTTTAGTTACGCTGTATTTTATCTTGTATTATCAGTTTTAGTCATGCCCTTGCATCATACCAGTGCCCTAGTATACGTAAAGATGAAGGGCAGTTTTAAAATGCTTTATATTTTTATTTTTATACACACACAGAGGATTTTGTCAGATTAGGTAAAGATAAAGGGAGTCCTTTGACATGAATGTCTAGCTGTAACCAACTGCAGGGGGTGGTGCTCATCTCAGTTTCTAAGTCAAAGAGCCAGCGTTGTCTGAGGACTGCTCTGGTGGTCATGTGGCCAGCATGACCACTGAATGCTGTTACCTTCCCACTGAGAAGTGGTACCTATCTGCCAAGTGGTACCTATTTGCATGCTTTCGAACTGCTAGTTTGGCAGAAACTGGGACTAGTGACAGGAGCTCACCCCATCATGCAGCATCCGGGCCTCAAACTGCCATCCTGCCGATCTTGTAATCGTCAAAGCCAGTGTCTTAACCACTTGAGCCACTGCATCCCATTGTCAAATTAATGTCGTTCAAAAACCTAAAACATCCAAGACAATCTACAATGCCACTAAGCACCCTGCACAAAATAAAAATAATAAGTATTAATGGAGAGAGATTGGTGTGTGTGTGTGTGTGTGTGTGGTGACAGATGCACCTATACCCACAAAATTTTAGATTAATGCAGGGGTGGACAAATTTAGCAGGTCTAGAAACCTACACAGAATGCCAAAAGAAATAAAAACCAATCACTTAAAAAATGAAGGCCACAAATTCCCATTTGGTTCACTCAACTTTTAAAAACAGGCATTTTATTAAGTTCAACAATACTGAGGAGGGCTGCAACCTATTTAAAAGACAAAGGACTGTCCACTGAGGGTTCCTGGAAAGGCAATTCTCCATCTGCAAGACAAAGGTGATTTAGAGAGCTATATTCTGTGTTCAGAGAAAGCCTATTTAATGTATCTGCTGTACAAAACTACAGCTTACCCCTGAACTCTCTTCCCTATTAAGTGCATAATTTCTACCTCATTTTCTTGGGGCTGAACTGTAGCCATCTTGCTCTTGAGCATCGCTGTATGGGTTACTCTTGTAAGGGTTCTACAGCAGCATACCTGCAGTTTCCTCAGTACTTATAAACCGCACTAAACGGCACACATGCTTTCCTACTAAATCTGCACTTATCATGTTCCAGTTTTTCTTATTGGCAAACACTGTCTGTTCTTGGTAACATTCTTGATATTATGCCTACACGTAGCTTGCGTAGAACAAAATAGAAATAGGCATATTTTCTTTGACAAGCCCCTATGCTTAAAATGTATGTTTCCTCTTAGCGATGGAAATGAAAAATGCTTCCCAATTATGGAGTGTGAAAATGTGTTTTATAACTTAGAAGTGTGTCTTCCTAAGTAAGGGCTGAAACAGGATGGCCACGAAGGAGCAGCTTGATGCTGCCCCTTTCAATGCCGGGTTGGGGCTGCAGCAACCACACACTGCAGCCCCAACCAAAGCCCGGTGTTCTGGTGTCACACTCATGTTGCATGTAAATGCTGTGCTGCCAGAACACTGCAAAGCCGCCCCATGTGGTCAGGAGGGTGGCATAACAACAGCTTCAGAGCATGTGCATGCTCTGATGCTGCCCCAAAGCCAGCACAAAGGGGTGGGCTGTTTCGCCCCTAAATTAACTTCATTTAATCCTAGTCCACTTCTGATTTCTTGACTGAAGACTGCATTCTGGTTAATGACCAGATAATGTATGAAAATCTTGAACTGTTTCAGTGGGGGTTATCACACGGAGGCTTACTGTCCCTGAAATGTCGCTAAATCATCCATAAAGCGTGAGGGTGTGATCGTAGGTTGTGCTTGTCCCCGTAAGTAAAACATCATGGAGGCGCCACATCATTAAAGTGTTTGTGGAGCAGCTATTTCTCTACATAACAGAAGTTTCCGTTATGCAGAGAAATGGCTGCTCCATGAACGCTTTAATGATGGGACGCCTCCATGATGATTTAATCACGGAGATAAGTGTGACTGGAGATCACACCCTCACATTTTACGGATGATTTAGTGATATTTCAGGGATGGTCTGTGTGACAATCCCCTAAGTCTTCATCATATACTTTAGTCATGTAAAACATCTGTGGTTATGATTTTTGTTTTCTTAATTATCAACTGTAAATCTTTGTTTGCACTTTCCTCCTTGACTTTCTTCAGTTAAACATTTGAAGTCTGCTACTTTCTGGTAGTAGTATGGTATCTGCATATCTAAAATTATTGATGTTCCTTCCTCCAATTATCCTGCCTCCTTCCTCTGAGTCTGATCCTGATTTATGTGTATGTGTCGCTTACAAGTTGTCAGACAGCGTGGCCTTGACAACTGGAAAGAATTCTGTTTCTCCACATTGTGTCCTAATGATAGCCACTTTCCCCAAATACATCAGGACAATAAAATATTGTGGCACACACATTTCTTTAAGAGCAATCCAGTTTGTCATGATCTATACAAAGGCTTTGCTATAATTTATAAAGCACAGGCTGATTTTTGTCTGAAAATTATTTGGTCTGCTCTGGGAACCAATGTTCAGTTCCTGACTTGGCCATGAAACCCAGTAACTGACCTTGGGCAAGTGCTCTCAGCCTCAAGGGAAAGCAATGGCAAAACCTCTGAATAAATCTTGCAAAGAAATCCCCATGATAGGGTCATCATAACAACTTGAAGGAGCACAACAATAAAAACAAGTTAGCTAATGTAAATTTGCAATATGATCCTTAGTACCTATTCCTTTCCTGGACCCAGCTTGGACATTTCTCACTCCTTGTAGGGTAAAAGACTTTGTGGTAGAAATTTGAGCATCACTTTGCTTGCATGCAGGATTAAGGAAATGGTATGTGGTTACTGCAGTCCCTTGTGCCCCTTCTTGGGAACTAGAATGTGTATGTTTCCAATCTGTTGGCCATAGTTTTGTGCTCCATATTTGTTTATATATTTTGGTAAGAACTAGAGTAGATTCCATCTCTATAGCCTGAAGCAGGTCAATTGGTATGCCATCTGTTTCTGGTGATTTAATTCTCCAAAGTGCTTAGAGTACAGCTTCCATTTCACTTTCTAAAATTGTAGAAAGTTAATCTTCAAATTGTTCCTCTTTGAATTAATCTGCCATCCTTTCATCTCTTTTATGCAGTTCTTCAATGTATTGTTTGCATTACCTTTTTCTCTTTTTTTGTTCTTGGTCATGTAATGGGTTCCTCACACTTGGTTTGAATATCCCTTTAATTTCTCAGATCTTGTGGAAGTCTTTTGTTCTTCCTTTTGTTCCTCTACATGAATTATATATACAGACAGTCCTCCGCATTTGCGGCTTTGACTTTAGTGGATTTCACAGAATCACAGTTAATATGTTCTCTCTAGGCCCTCCAGCATGACTCTGCCAGACACTGACCATAGAGTTGTTCTGGAAAACTTGTAAGTTCCTAGACAAAACAGTTCTCTAGGCATCTGTAGCATGATTCTGTGATCAACTTCTAGCAGATGTTGGCCATAGAGTTGCATTGGAGGACCTGGAGGTTCCTAGCAAAGTGTTCTTGTAAGTAAAGAGAAGAGTGTGTTTTATTTGTGGTTTTTCCACATTCACAGGAGTCCTATGCCCCAAACCCCAGCCAATGTGGAAGGACCACTGTAGTTCTCTTTGTAGAACCATTCAGTTGTCAACTGATAAATCAATACATAAATAAATTTAACTGATATAACAGGTCTACTCTACTCAGGACAATATTAGGATTTAGTCCTATATAAAACACAGTATGTTAAAACAGGTGGTCAATTGTGGAAGTCTTTTTCTTCTTCCACAGTAGGCTGCATTATGCTGTTTTCAGCCATTTCCAGGTTTCTACTGCAAGTCTTTCTCTTTTGGTGTTTAGGTTTTGTGGGATGGGCTTTTAACAAATATGTTGCTTCTAAAGGCTGTGAAGTGAAGCAATTTACAGTTTGGAGGTGGTTTTTCTCTTTAAAAAAAAAAGGGGGGGGTTCTAATAAAGGCAGGTTTACAGTTGAGCATTAAGCAAACAAAAATAATGACCACAGATGATTTACATAACTGTAAAGTATACAA